>NC_092702.1:36666815-37005635 GCF_964275005.1 Diadema setosum | reverse complement strand
ATTGACAAATTGCCCCACATCGACGTAAATAAGCACTGAATTGATCAGTGTTTTAGTAGTAGCCATGATAAAAAATCATGGGCGTACATACTCGAGCAGGATTCGAACCTACGACCTCCTGATCACCGGACAGGCGTCATCTCCACTAGACCACCGAGCTTTCGCCCGACAGCAAGTGTTGGTTCTAATCCTTATAGCATGCAGCGGGTACTGCTTTGTTATTCAAATTCATGAAATTCTTCCGTCGAGATGTTTTCATTGCAACTGATTGACAAATTGCCCCACATCGACGTAAATAAGCACTGAATTGATCAGTGTTTTAGTAGTAGCCATGATAAAAAATCATGGGCGTACATACTCGAGCAGGATTCGAACCTACGACCTCCTGATCACCGGACAGGCGTCATCTCCACTAGACCACCGAGCTTTCGCCCGACAGCAAGTGTTGGTTCTAATCCTTATAGCATGCAGCGGGTACTGCTTTGTTATTCAAATTCATGAAATTCTTCCGTCGAGATGTTTTCATTGCAACTGATTGACAAATTGCCCCACATCGACGTAAATAAGCACTGAATTGATCAGTGTTTTAGTAGTAGCCATGATAAAAAATCATGGGCGTACATACTCGAGCAGGATTCGAACCTACGACCTCCTGATCACCGGACAGGCGTCATCTCCACTAGACCACCGAGCTTTCGCCCGACAGCAAGTGTTGGTTCTAATCCTTATAGCATGCAGCGGGTACTGCTTTGTTATTCAAATTCATGAAATTCTTCCGTCGAGATGTTTTCATTGCAACTGATTGACAAATTGCCCCACATCGACGTAAATAAGCACTGAATTGATCAGTGTTTTAGTAGTAGCCATGATAAAAAATCATGGGCGTACATACTCGAGCAGGATTCGAACCTACGACCTCCTGATCACCGGACAGGCGTCATCTCCACTAGACCACCGAGCTTTCGCCCGACAGCAAGTGTTGGTTCTAATCCTTATAGCATGCAGCGGGTACTGCTTTGTTATTCAAATTCATGAAATTCTTCCGTCGAGATGTTTTCATTGCAACTGATTGACAAATTGCCCCACATCGACGTAAATAAGCACTGAATTGATCAGTGTTTTAGTAGTAGCCATGATAAAAAATCATGGGCGTACATACTCGAGCAGGATTCGAACCTACGACCTCCTGATCACCGGACAGGCGTCATCTCCACTAGACCACCGAGCTTTCGCCCGACAGCAAGTGTTGGTTCTAATCCTTATAGCATGCAGCGGGTACTGCTTTGTTATTCAAATTCATGAAATTCTTCCGTCGAGATGTTTTCATTGCAACTGATTGACAAATTGCCCCACATCGACGTAAATAAGCACTGAATTGATCAGTGTTTTAGTAGTAGCCATGATAAAAAATCATGGGCGTACATACTCGAGCAGGATTCGAACCTACGACCTCCTGATCACCGGACAGGCGTCATCTCCACTAGACCACCGAGCTTTCGCCCGACAGCAAGTGTTGGTTCTAATCCTTATAGCATGCAGCGGGTACTGCTTTGTTATTCAAATTCATGAAATTCTTCCGTCGAGATGTTTTCATTGCAACTGATTGACAAATTGCCCCACATCGACGTAAATAAGCACTGAATTGATCAGTGTTTTAGTAGTAGCCATGATAAAAAATCATGGGCGTACATACTCGAGCAGGATTCGAACCTACGACCTCCTGATCACCGGACAGGCGTCATCTCCACTAGACCACCGAGCTTTCGCCCGACAGCAAGTGTTGGTTCTAATCCTTATAGCATGCAGCGGGTACTGCTTTGTTATTCAAATTCATGAAATTCTTCCGTCGAGATGTTTTCATTGCAACTGATTGACAAATTGCCCCACATCGACGTAAATAAGCACTGAATTGATCAGTGTTTTAGTAGTAGCCATGATAAAAAATCATGGGCGTACATACTCGAGCAGGATTCGAACCTACGACCTCCTGATCACCGGACAGGCGTCATCTCCACTAGACCACCGAGCTTTCGCCCGACAGCAAGTGTTGGTTCTAATCCTTATAGCATGCAGCGGGTACTGCTTTGTTATTCAAATTCATGAAATTCTTCCGTCGAGATGTTTTCATTGCAACTGATTGACAAATTGCCCCACATCGACGTAAATAAGCACTGAATTGATCAGTGTTTTAGTAGTAGCCATGATAAAAAATCATGGGCGTACATACTCGAGCAGGATTCGAACCTACGACCTCCTGATCACCGGACAGGCGTCATCTCCACTAGACCACCGAGCTTTCGCCCGACAGCAAGTGTTGGTTCTAATCCTTATAGCATGCAGCGGGTACTGCTTTGTTATTCAAATTCATGAAATTCTTCCGTCGAGATGTTTTCATTGCAACTGATTGACAAATTGCCCCACATCGACGTAAATAAGCACTGAATTGATCAGTGTTTTAGTAGTAGCCATGATAAAAAATCATGGGCGTACATACTCGAGCAGGATTCGAACCTACGACCTCCTGATCACCGGACAGGCGTCATCTCCACTAGACCACCGAGCTTTCGCCCGACAGCAAGTGTTGGTTCTAATCCTTATAGCATGCAGCGGGTACTGCTTTGTTATTCAAATTCATGAAATTCTTCCGTCGAGATGTTTTCATTGCAACTGATTGACAAATTGCCCCACATCGACGTAAATAAGCACTGAATTGATCAGTGTTTTAGTAGTAGCCATGATAAAAAATCATGGGCGTACATACTCGAGCAGGATTCGAACCTACGACCTCCTGATCACCGGACAGGCGTCATCTCCACTAGACCACCGAGCTTTCGCCCGACAGCAAGTGTTGGTTCTAATCCTTATAGCATGCAGCGGGTACTGCTTTGTTATTCAAATTCATGAAATTCTTCCGTCGAGATGTTTTCATTGCAACTGATTGACAAATTGCCCCACATCGACGTAAATAAGCACTGAATTGATCAGTGTTTTAGTAGTAGCCATGATAAAAAATCATGGGCGTACATACTCGAGCAGGATTCGAACCTACGACCTCCTGATCACCGGACAGGCGTCATCTCCACTAGACCACCGAGCTTTCGCCCGACAGCAAGTGTTGGTTCTAATCCTTATAGCATGCAGCGGGTACTGCTTTGTTATTCAAATTCATGAAATTCTTCCGTCGAGATGTTTTCATTGCAACTGATTGACAAATTGCCCCACATCGACGTAAATAAGCACTGAATTGATCAGTGTTTTAGTAGTAGCCATGATAAAAAATCATGGGCGTACATACTCGAGCAGGATTCGAACCTACGACCTCCTGATCACCGGACAGGCGTCATCTCCACTAGACCACCGAGCTTTCGCCCGACAGCAAGTGTTGGTTCTAATCCTTATAGCATGCAGCGGGTACTGCTTTGTTATTCAAATTCATGAAATTCTTCCGTCGAGATGTTTTCATTGCAACTGATTGACAAATTGCCCCACATCGACGTAAATAAGCACTGAATTGATCAGTGTTTTAGTAGTAGCCATGATAAAAAATCATGGGCGTACATACTCGAGCAGGATTCGAACCTACGACCTCCTGATCACCGGACAGGCGTCATCTCCACTAGACCACCGAGCTTTCGCCCGACAGCAAGTGTTGGTTCTAATCCTTATAGCATGCAGCGGGTACTGCTTTGTTATTCAAATTCATGAAATTCTTCCGTCGAGATGTTTTCATTGCAACTGATTGACAAATTGCCCCACATCGACGTAAATAAGCACTGAATTGATCAGTGTTTTAGTAGTAGCCATGATAAAAAATCATGGGCGTACATACTCGAGCAGGATTCGAACCTACGACCTCCTGATCACCGGACAGGCGTCATCTCCACTAGACCACCGAGCTTTCGCCCGACAGCAAGTGTTGGTTCTAATCCTTATAGCATGCAGCGGGTACTGCTTTGTTATTCAAATTCATGAAATTCTTCCGTCGAGATGTTTTCATTGCAACTGATTGACAAATTGCCCCACATCGACGTAAATAAGCACTGAATTGATCAGTGTTTTAGTAGTAGCCATGATAAAAAATCATGGGCGTACATACTCGAGCAGGATTCGAACCTACGACCTCCTGATCACCGGACAGGCGTCATCTCCACTAGACCACCGAGCTTTCGCCCGACAGCAAGTGTTGGTTCTAATCCTTATAGCATGCAGCGGGTACTGCTTTGTTATTCAAATTCATGAAATTCTTCCGTCGAGATGTTTTCATTGCAACTGATTGACAAATTGCCCCACATCGACGTAAATAAGCACTGAATTGATCAGTGTTTTAGTAGTAGCCATGATAAAAAATCATGGGCGTACATACTCGAGCAGGATTCGAACCTACGACCTCCTGATCACCGGACAGGCGTCATCTCCACTAGACCACCGAGCTTTCGCCCGACAGCAAGTGTTGGTTCTAATCCTTATAGCATGCAGCGGGTACTGCTTTGTTATTCAAATTCATGAAATTCTTCCGTCGAGATGTTTTCATTGCAACTGATTGACAAATTGCCCCACATCGACGTAAATAAGCACTGAATTGATCAGTGTTTTAGTAGTAGCCATGATAAAAAATCATGGGCGTACATACTCGAGCAGGATTCGAACCTACGACCTCCTGATCACCGGACAGGCGTCATCTCCACTAGACCACCGAGCTTTCGCCCGACAGCAAGTGTTGGTTCTAATCCTTATAGCATGCAGCGGGTACTGCTTTGTTATTCAAATTCATGAAATTCTTCCGTCGAGATGTTTTCATTGCAACTGATTGACAAATTGCCCCACATCGACGTAAATAAGCACTGAATTGATCAGTGTTTTAGTAGTAGCCATGATAAAAAATCATGGGCGTACATACTCGAGCAGGATTCGAACCTACGACCTCCTGATCACCGGACAGGCGTCATCTCCACTAGACCACCGAGCTTTCGCCCGACAGCAAGTGTTGGTTCTAATCCTTATAGCATGCAGCGGGTACTGCTTTGTTATTCAAATTCATGAAATTCTTCCGTCGAGATGTTTTCATTGCAACTGATTGACAAATTGCCCCACATCGACGTAAATAAGCACTGAATTGATCAGTGTTTTAGTAGTAGCCATGATAAAAAATCATGGGCGTACATACTCGAGCAGGATTCGAACCTACGACCTCCTGATCACCGGACAGGCGTCATCTCCACTAGACCACCGAGCTTTCGCCCGACAGCAAGTGTTGGTTCTAATCCTTATAGCATGCAGCGGGTACTGCTTTGTTATTCAAATTCATGAAATTCTTCCGTCGAGATGTTTTCATTGCAACTGATTGACAAATTGCCCCACATCGACGTAAATAAGCACTGAATTGATCAGTGTTTTAGTAGTAGCCATGATAAAAAATCATGGGCGTACATACTCGAGCAGGATTCGAACCTACGACCTCCTGATCACCGGACAGGCGTCATCTCCACTAGACCACCGAGCTTTCGCCCGACAGCAAGTGTTGGTTCTAATCCTTATAGCATGCAGCGGGTACTGCTTTGTTATTCAAATTCATGAAATTCTTCCGTCGAGATGTTTTCATTGCAACTGATTGACAAATTGCCCCACATCGACGTAAATAAGCACTGAATTGATCACTTGCTGTCGGGCGAAAGCTCGGTGGTCTAGTGGAGATGACGCCTGTCCGGTGATCAGGAGGTCGTAGGTTCGAATCCTGCTCGAGTATGTACGCCCATGATTTTTTATCATGGCTACTACTAAAACACTGATCAATTCAGTGCTTATTTACGTCGATGTGGGGCAATTTGTCAATCAGTTGCAATGAAAACATCTCGACGGAAGAATTTCATGAATTTGAATAACAAAGCAGTACCCGCTGCATGCTATAAGGATTAGAACCAACACTTGCTGTCGGGCGAAAGCTCGGTGGTCTAGTGGAGATGACGCCTGTCCGGTGATCAGGAGGTCGTAGGTTCGAATCCTGCTCGAGTATGTACGCCCATGATTTTTTATCATGGCTACTACTAAAACACTGATCAATTCAGTGCTTATTTACGTCGATGTGGGGCAATTTGTCAATCAGTTGCAATGAAAACATCTCGACGGAAGAATTTCATGAATTTGAATAACAAAGCAGTACCCGCTGCATGCTATAAGGATTAGAACCAACACTTGCTGTCGGGCGAAAGCTCGGTGGTCTAGTGGAGATGACGCCTGTCCGGTGATCAGGAGGTCGTAGGTTCGAATCCTGCTCGAGTATGTACGCCCATGATTTTTTATCATGGCTACTACTAAAACACTGATCAATTCAGTGCTTATTTACGTCGATGTGGGGCAATTTGTCAATCAGTTGCAATGAAAACATCTCGACGGAAGAATTTCATGAATTTGAATAACAAAGCAGTACCCGCTGCATGCTATAAGGATTAGAACCAACACTTGCTGTCGGGCGAAAGCTCGGTGGTCTAGTGGAGATGACGCCTGTCCGGTGATCAGGAGGTCGTAGGTTCGAATCCTGCTCGAGTATGTACGCCCATGATTTTTTATCATGGCTACTACTAAAACACTGATCAATTCAGTGCTTATTTACGTCGATGTGGGGCAATTTGTCAATCAGTTGCAATGAAAACATCTCGACGGAAGAATTTCATGAATTTGAATAACAAAGCAGTACCCGCTGCATGCTATAAGGATTAGAACCAACACTTGCTGTCGGGCGAAAGCTCGGTGGTCTAGTGGAGATGACGCCTGTCCGGTGATCAGGAGGTCGTAGGTTCGAATCCTGCTCGAGTATGTACGCCCATGATTTTTTATCATGGCTACTACTAAAACACTGATCAATTCAGTGCTTATTTACGTCGATGTGGGGCAATTTGTCAATCAGTTGCAATGAAAACATCTCGACGGAAGAATTTCATGAATTTGAATAACAAAGCAGTACCCGCTGCATGCTATAAGGATTAGAACCAACACTTGCTGTCGGGCGAAAGCTCGGTGGTCTAGTGGAGATGACGCCTGTCCGGTGATCAGGAGGTCGTAGGTTCGAATCCTGCTCGAGTATGTACGCCCATGATTTTTTATCATGGCTACTACTAAAACACTGATCAATTCAGTGCTTATTTACGTCGATGTGGGGCAATTTGTCAATCAGTTGCAATGAAAACATCTCGACGGAAGAATTTCATGAATTTGAATAACAAAGCAGTACCCGCTGCATGCTATAAGGATTAGAACCAACACTTGCTGTCGGGCGAAAGCTCGGTGGTCTAGTGGAGATGACGCCTGTCCGGTGATCAGGAGGTCGTAGGTTCGAATCCTGCTCGAGTATGTACGCCCATGATTTTTTATCATGGCTACTACTAAAACACTGATCAATTCAGTGCTTATTTACGTCGATGTGGGGCAATTTGTCAATCAGTTGCAATGAAAACATCTCGACGGAAGAATTTCATGAATTTGAATAACAAAGCAGTACCCGCTGCATGCTATAAGGATTAGAACCAACACTTGCTGTCGGGCGAAAGCTCGGTGGTCTAGTGGAGATGACGCCTGTCCGGTGATCAGGAGGTCGTAGGTTCGAATCCTGCTCGAGTATGTACGCCCATGATTTTTTATCATGGCTACTACTAAAACACTGATCAATTCAGTGCTTATTTACGTCGATGTGGGGCAATTTGTCAATCAGTTGCAATGAAAACATCTCGACGGAAGAATTTCATGAATTTGAATAACAAAGCAGTACCCGCTGCATGCTATAAGGATTAGAACCAACACTTGCTGTCGGGCGAAAGCTCGGTGGTCTAGTGGAGATGACGCCTGTCCGGTGATCAGGAGGTCGTAGGTTCGAATCCTGCTCGAGTATGTACGCCCATGATTTTTTATCATGGCTACTACTAAAACACTGATCAATTCAGTGCTTATTTACGTCGATGTGGGGCAATTTGTCAATCAGTTGCAATGAAAACATCTCGACGGAAGAATTTCATGAATTTGAATAACAAAGCAGTACCCGCTGCATGCTATAAGGATTAGAACCAACACTTGCTGTCGGGCGAAAGCTCGGTGGTCTAGTGGAGATGACGCCTGTCCGGTGATCAGGAGGTCGTAGGTTCGAATCCTGCTCGAGTATGTACGCCCATGATTTTTTATCATGGCTACTACTAAAACACTGATCAATTCAGTGCTTATTTACGTCGATGTGGGGCAATTTGTCAATCAGTTGCAATGAAAACATCTCGACGGAAGAATTTCATGAATTTGAATAACAAAGCAGTACCCGCTGCATGCTATAAGGATTAGAACCAACACTTGCTGTCGGGCGAAAGCTCGGTGGTCTAGTGGAGATGACGCCTGTCCGGTGATCAGGAGGTCGTAGGTTCGAATCCTGCTCGAGTATGTACGCCCATGATTTTTTATCATGGCTACTACTAAAACACTGATCAATTCAGTGCTTATTTACGTCGATGTGGGGCAATTTGTCAATCAGTTGCAATGAAAACATCTCGACGGAAGAATTTCATGAATTTGAATAACAAAGCAGTACCCGCTGCATGCTATAAGGATTAGAACCAACACTTGCTGTCGGGCGAAAGCTCGGTGGTCTAGTGGAGATGACGCCTGTCCGGTGATCAGGAGGTCGTAGGTTCGAATCCTGCTCGAGTATGTACGCCCATGATTTTTTATCATGGCTACTACTAAAACACTGATCAATTCAGTGCTTATTTACGTCGATGTGGGGCAATTTGTCAATCAGTTGCAATGAAAACATCTCGACGGAAGAATTTCATGAATTTGAATAACAAAGCAGTACCCGCTGCATGCTATAAGGATTAGAACCAACACTTGCTGTCGGGCGAAAGCTCGGTGGTCTAGTGGAGATGACGCCTGTCCGGTGATCAGGAGGTCGTAGGTTCGAATCCTGCTCGAGTATGTACGCCCATGATTTTTTATCATGGCTACTACTAAAACACTGATCAATTCAGTGCTTATTTACGTCGATGTGGGGCAATTTGTCAATCAGTTGCAATGAAAACATCTCGACGGAAGAATTTCATGAATTTGAATAACAAAGCAGTACCCGCTGCATGCTATAAGGATTAGAACCAACACTTGCTGTCGGGCGAAAGCTCGGTGGTCTAGTGGAGATGACGCCTGTCCGGTGATCAGGAGGTCGTAGGTTCGAATCCTGCTCGAGTATGTACGCCCATGATTTTTTATCATGGCTACTACTAAAACACTGATCAATTCAGTGCTTATTTACGTCGATGTGGGGCAATTTGTCAATCAGTTGCAATGAAAACATCTCGACGGAAGAATTTCATGAATTTGAATAACAAAGCAGTACCCGCTGCATGCTATAAGGATTAGAACCAACACTTGCTGTCGGGCGAAAGCTCGGTGGTCTAGTGGAGATGACGCCTGTCCGGTGATCAGGAGGTCGTAGGTTCGAATCCTGCTCGAGTATGTACGCCCATGATTTTTTATCATGGCTACTACTAAAACACTGATCAATTCAGTGCTTATTTACGTCGATGTGGGGCAATTTGTCAATCAGTTGCAATGAAAACATCTCGACGGAAGAATTTCATGAATTTGAATAACAAAGCAGTACCCGCTGCATGCTATAAGGATTAGAACCAACACTTGCTGTCGGGCGAAAGCTCGGTGGTCTAGTGGAGATGACGCCTGTCCGGTGATCAGGAGGTCGTAGGTTCGAATCCTGCTCGAGTATGTACGCCCATGATTTTTTATCATGGCTACTACTAAAACACTGATCAATTCAGTGCTTATTTACGTCGATGTGGGGCAATTTGTCAATCAGTTGCAATGAAAACATCTCGACGGAAGAATTTCATGAATTTGAATAACAAAGCAGTACCCGCTGCATGCTATAAGGATTAGAACCAACACTTGCTGTCGGGCGAAAGCTCGGTGGTCTAGTGGAGATGACGCCTGTCCGGTGATCAGGAGGTCGTAGGTTCGAATCCTGCTCGAGTATGTACGCCCATGATTTTTTATCATGGCTACTACTAAAACACTGATCAATTCAGTGCTTATTTACGTCGATGTGGGGCAATTTGTCAATCAGTTGCAATGAAAACATCTCGACGGAAGAATTTCATGAATTTGAATAACAAAGCAGTACCCGCTGCATGCTATAAGGATTAGAACCAACACTTGCTGTCGGGCGAAAGCTCGGTGGTCTAGTGGAGATGACGCCTGTCCGGTGATCAGGAGGTCGTAGGTTCGAATCCTGCTCGAGTATGTACGCCCATGATTTTTTATCATGGCTACTACTAAAACACTGATCAATTCAGTGCTTATTTACGTCGATGTGGGGCAATTTGTCAATCAGTTGCAATGAAAACATCTCGACGGAAGAATTTCATGAATTTGAATAACAAAGCAGTACCCGCTGCATGCTATAAGGATTAGAACCAACACTTGCTGTCGGGCGAAAGCTCGGTGGTCTAGTGGAGATGACGCCTGTCCGGTGATCAGGAGGTCGTAGGTTCGAATCCTGCTCGAGTATGTACGCCCATGATTTTTTATCATGGCTACTACTAAAACACTGATCAATTCAGTGCTTATTTACGTCGATGTGGGGCAATTTGTCAATCAGTTGCAATGAAAACATCTCGACGGAAGAATTTCATGAATTTGAATAACAAAGCAGTACCCGCTGCATGCTATAAGGATTAGAACCAACACTTGCTGTCGGGCGAAAGCTCGGTGGTCTAGTGGAGATGACGCCTGTCCGGTGATCAGGAGGTCGTAGGTTCGAATCCTGCTCGAGTATGTACGCCCATGATTTTTTATCATGGCTACTACTAAAACACTGATCAATTCAGTGCTTATTTACGTCGATGTGGGGCAATTTGTCAATCAGTTGCAATGAAAACATCTCGACGGAAGAATTTCATGAATTTGAATAACAAAGCAGTACCCGCTGCATGCTATAAGGATTAGAACCAACACTTGCTGTCGGGCGAAAGCTCGGTGGTCTAGTGGAGATGACGCCTGTCCGGTGATCAGGAGGTCGTAGGTTCGAATCCTGCTCGAGTATGTACGCCCATGATTTTTTATCATGGCTACTACTAAAACACTGATCAATTCAGTGCTTATTTACGTCGATGTGGGGCAATTTGTCAATCAGTTGCAATGAAAACATCTCGACGGAAGAATTTCATGAATTTGAATAACAAAGCAGTACCCGCTGCATGCTATAAGGATTAGAACCAACACTTGCTGTCGGGCGAAAGCTCGGTGGTCTAGTGGAGATGACGCCTGTCCGGTGATCAGGAGGTCGTAGGTTCGAATCCTGCTCGAGTATGTACGCCCATGATTTTTTATCATGGCTACTACTAAAACACTGATCAATTCAGTGCTTATTTACGTCGATGTGGGGCAATTTGTCAATCAGTTGCAATGAAAACATCTCGACGGAAGAATTTCATGAATTTGAATAACAAAGCAGTACCCGCTGCATGCTATAAGGATTAGAACCAACACTTGCTGTCGGGCGAAAGCTCGGTGGTCTAGTGGAGATGACGCCTGTCCGGTGATCAGGAGGTCGTAGGTTCGAATCCTGCTCGAGTATGTACGCCCATGATTTTTTATCATGGCTACTACTAAAACACTGATCAATTCAGTGCTTATTTACGTCGATGTGGGGCAATTTGTCAATCAGTTGCAATGAAAACATCTCGACGGAAGAATTTCATGAATTTGAATAACAAAGCAGTACCCGCTGCATGCTATAAGGATTAGAACCAACACTTGCTGTCGGGCGAAAGCTCGGTGGTCTAGTGGAGATGACGCCTGTCCGGTGATCAGGAGGTCGTAGGTTCGAATCCTGCTCGAGTATGTACGCCCATGATTTTTTATCATGGCTACTACTAAAACACTGATCAATTCAGTGCTTATTTACGTCGATGTGGGGCAATTTGTCAATCAGTTGCAATGAAAACATCTCGACGGAAGAATTTCATGAATTTGAATAACAAAGCAGTACCCGCTGCATGCTATAAGGATTAGAACCAACACTTGCTGTCGGGCGAAAGCTCGGTGGTCTAGTGGAGATGACGCCTGTCCGGTGATCAGGAGGTCGTAGGTTCGAATCCTGCTCGAGTATGTACGCCCATGATTTTTTATCATGGCTACTACTAAAACACTGATCAATTCAGTGCTTATTTACGTCGATGTGGGGCAATTTGTCAATCAGTTGCAATGAAAACATCTCGACGGAAGAATTTCATGAATTTGAATAACAAAGCAGTACCCGCTGCATGCTATAAGGATTAGAACCAACACTTGCTGTCGGGCGAAAGCTCGGTGGTCTAGTGGAGATGACGCCTGTCCGGTGATCAGGAGGTCGTAGGTTCGAATCCTGCTCGAGTATGTACGCCCATGATTTTTTATCATGGCTACTACTAAAACACTGATCAATTCAGTGCTTATTTACGTCGATGTGGGGCAATTTGTCAATCAGTTGCAATGAAAACATCTCGACGGAAGAATTTCATGAATTTGAATAACAAAGCAGTACCCGCTGCATGCTATAAGGATTAGAACCAACACTTGCTGTCGGGCGAAAGCTCGGTGGTCTAGTGGAGATGACGCCTGTCCGGTGATCAGGAGGTCGTAGGTTCGAATCCTGCTCGAGTATGTACGCCCATGATTTTTTATCATGGCTACTACTAAAACACTGATCAATTCAGTGCTTATTTACGTCGATGTGGGGCAATTTGTCAATCAGTTGCAACAAATAATTGAATAGAAGATTTAGAAGTAGATGAAAATTATTATGTCATAAAAAATGTAGTCAAAGAGTCTAGGTTTTGTTTCTGATCAGCCTGAGGTGGCTGAATTGCAAAATTTTTGGCAAATACTACCTCCTTCGAATCTGATGAAAATTTATTTGATCAAAAGCATATTAATTTCGCAGGAAGCTTTGCCGCAATTAATAGCAGCATGAAATATGATACGATGCGTCGTGGTTCTACGCAGAAGAATAAAAACGAGGCGAAAGCGTGCTTTTTCTGCAAGTAAAGAAGAGCTTCCATGCCGACGATACACATTCAAATTTGCCTTAAAACAACAAGTCGTGTGCAACACGCATAGAAGTGCCTTGACTATACGGACTTCGCCGGCCTAGAAAATATCTGACATGAGAAAAGAGGGTGACCACAAACAATTTTCTGATAAAGCGTAGAGTGTTTAATTATCAAGAGAGTTTGCGGGAAAGGCAACAATTGTGAAAGAAGTGAGAAGATAAAAATAACAAACATGAAAGTAACAGAAGACAGCAGTAAAAAGAATATGTAACCGATATCAATAAATTTAGCAGCATAAAAAGCTATAATTTCAGGAAATATAATTTCAGGAAACATAATGTATCCGAAACCATGATATGACCAACATATGATACTTGTTTATCTTTTAGGTGCTTGCTTTTCCCTATTTCTGCACTTCTGCACAGTAATGAATGACAAAGAATGCAAACATAATGCGTTACAAATATACCTCTACTTAGAAATAAATGAGGGACAGATAACCCAAAAGGGCACCTTGTGCCTGTAGACATAAACACCCTCATTGGGGGAAAGCTATACGAAACAAACAACACAAGCAGGGCTTAATAACTTTAATGGTAACCCCCAAAAGATGACAAAACATGTGCATACTGGTATACACAAAATACTACAAAAATACTACAAAATAATCCACATAATCATCTATGTAGAAATATTTCGAAACTGTGCAAAATAAACATTCTTTTCCATATATTTGTGTTTGCGTGTAATAGGCAGTGTGCTTTTCATATTCTACTGTATTGTTGCGTTCCTGAGTTGGTTATGCATCATGTGAGAGAAAAAAACATGTATGTATGGGTTGAATATCTATGGCGCTGTATCACTCGTTTTGGGCATAGTGGCAGAATCATCGTTTTTATTTGGAAACACAAATCTAAAGAATGAAACCCAAACATGTATGTGGATCGAGGGAATGCAGCGATATTAGTAACACACATTAGCGAAGTTTGACGAAAATCGGACAATCCGTTGAAAAGCTGTAAATCTGTAAAGTTTATCCTCCACCACTGCTCGATAAGAAGACTACTATACACTTCGTGACGTCACTGCAGGACAACAGTATAAATACAATGTAAAGAAAATTCCACAAAATTTCATTTCACATGAAAAATGCACATTCCCTTGTGTCGTTACTGACATATTCTCTCTGACTTCTGAAAGAGGTATATAAGCCAAGTGATCTCCCCTTGTGCTGCTGAAACGTAAAAATATGTTTAATTTTCTTTATAGGTTCTATACCATGTATCCATTGCTGTCCATGCGTGATGTCACACAATGTTATAATCTTCTCATCCAGCGATGACGGCAGCAACTCTTTAAAAATAAATTACTTTTAAACAGATTTTAATGAATTTTCGCTGATCTGTTCTGATATTGATGAATTTCCTCAGTCTTCATGGATATTTGGGTTTCATTCTCCTTTAAGATTGTTAGTGTTTCTTGTTTTAAGGTTAGGTTGCGCTATCTAGACGAATTTTGCCTTTTCCAAGTTTGGTTTCTCTGTTTTCTACACATAAAGTATTGACAGAGTACATAAAAATCCTACAGAAATTTTACAAAGACGTGAAATATAGCTTTGATAATTTGACATAATCAGTTCTTTAGAAAATGTGATTATCCATTCATAAAAGTTGCAAGGAGGTTTTGTACCTCGTTTTTCGTTTCACACACAAGAAGGGTTAATTCGTTCAACCAATTCCCCGATATCTCACAATTGTCATATCTGCATTTTCATTTAACCATCATCTAATTTATATTGCTATTTATAGCCATTTGTTGAGTGTTCTATTAAAACATACAGCTTAAAATTTCACAAGTCTTTAGCTTATTGGTACAGTTACTTAAAGAGGTGGTAAAGGGATATGGATGAAGAGAACCCTCCAAACGCTCGATCTAATTTTAGTCAAGATTGCCACCCGAAAGTGGCAAACGGAAGTATCCAAGTCCAGCGTGCAGACATCTGAATGGGCGAGATCCGGTCAATGGTCAATGGTCAACGTAAGACACATGGCATCGCTTAGCAATCTCGGACGAGTTAGACGAAAGACAGAAGAGGTGGAGGAGGAGGAAGAGGAGAACAGAAAAAGAATGCAAGGAAATGAAAGAGAATGAAAAAGAAAGGGAAGAAGAAAGATAAGAAAGAGAAGAAGAGAAAAACAAAGAAAGTCAAGAAAGTAAACGGAGAAAAAAAAAAAACCCTTATTTTTGTTTGGTGGAGAGGAGGGATGGGCTAACGATCAAGGCGAGGTACGGTTTTAGGGATTTTGAACGGTCGGTCTGATGTTTATTACTATTAAATGTTAATATTTACTGTGATGACGATAATGAGGAAAATGGTAATGATGACCATAAAAAATCAATGTGATGTGCGTAGGTGATAGGTTATTGACAATAAAATACCTTTCGTATATGCAAAGTTATCACTAAACATACAACAACGTGTGCTGTTATTGCATAGTGTCGATGCTTTGGTGAGAACTGCTGGCCAACAGTTGTCATTAATGATGATGATGCTTGTGATTAGAAGGGAGAATTTGTGAATAACATATAGAATGACATACCAAAAGCAATTTATCTGTTGATTAATCGATTAAAGATGAGAGGCAGTAATCGCCTTTCATTCATTAGACCGTTAGAGTTCCAGACCCCCTCCTGTGAATATGGCTCGCGTAGAGTCACTTTGACTTCCTGTCACTATGGCAACCCTGAGGCAGGCATGACGGTAACCTGATATTTGATCTATTTCCTCTCGAGCTCCTGCTATCACTTATTCCAGAGGAAGAAATCCTTCTGCAATAAAACACCATTTAAGTATCACACTTCTCTCTCAACAAAACACTCGAAAGACCAAGTACTTTCAAGTGATGCTGCTTGAGGGGCCATTCAACGTTGCCGCGGAAGCTCAACAAAACTCTTTCTCCGCTCCCGCGTAAACTCTGCCGACTGCGTATTAATTATTTCTCATAATTCGGAGTATTCACTTGCATCTAGCCGACAGCTTTGTATCGTCCAAAGTTCGTAAAGGGCAATTTGTACCAATTGCTAATGAACAATCCTTTGCACTTACCGTTTTGATGGGTGGGTGGACCTAACCTTGGGTGGGAAAAAGTCAAGAATTGTGTTTTTCTCCTATTCTATTTTCATCTTTTTCCCCTTTAGATGTGGGTCAAGAACAACAATCATTCACGCAATTGGTAGAAATCACTCCTTATCTTTCTAGTTTTCTTGATTCATGTCAAATAAATGGCATTAATGTAAGTCGGATTTTCTACACTTAGAATGGATTTACGTGTGAATGTCAGCACGCACATCGAGTTTTAATGATATTTATATTGTCGAGTTTGGGTGGTTTTATTTTGGCAATTGCAACGGCTTTTCTTAATAACTTCTACATGAACACGAAAGAGACTTTTGACAGATGACATGCAACAAGTCTCAATGTCAACATGTGGTCAGCGTCATTTAAAGAACACTTCCTGTTGATCGAGGATATATAAAGTGTAATCATAAGTGCTATACTTGCTGTCGCTGTATCGAATTTCTACTATTCTAAATCTTTGATCATTTAATGATTGCTAATGGTTATGTAAGACTTTCTGGACTCTTACAGAGTAAACAATGAAAACAACAACAATGATAATGACGATTGTGATAAAATAGTAGTAATGATGTTGATAATGACAATCATATTGATGATAATAATTACAATGATAATAATAAGTCATGAGTATTCATATGAGCTGTAAACCTAGAACCATTGTGGTTATATTATCCCTATCTTGACTATTTCGGTTAAAAATACATAACAAATATAGAAATAAAAATAAAGCAAGCAAAGAGAAAAGAAAAGAAAGTTTTAAACTTCCTTAAAGTTGATGGTATGTTGGCAGAGTATAAAACTGCCATGTGGCTATTGAAAGCATGCCTGCGTTACGTATACAAAAATCATACTGCTTTACGGGCGGGATGCTAGAGAAACCCATGTTATTAGTCAAATGAACATTTACGATACGTATAGTCTCTTAAGCGATGTGGAATGGACCAGACAAATCGGGGAACGCTCTTTGCGCTTTTTTTTTTCAGTTGAATATTCCTTATCGATGAACTGTCTAAAAAAGCTTAAAGAGGCTTCATCTCAAGACTACTGATGTCTGGTGAGCTGGAACAATCATTCGTTATAGGAGGAGGAGATAGATTTTATGGATTGTGTCTCTAAGGATGGATCGTCAACCATTGGGGTCGAATTCGTCTGGTATAATTTGCATGCCTTCCATGAGATAGATATCTAATGAAGCTGTCATTGCATGGTTGGAATATCGCATGCCTTCCTATGTACGTACACAGCCATTAATGTAATTGTGATTTACGCGGGTAATATCTCTCCTCCTTATAGCCAGACATTGCCTCACCCTTGAGTTGCTGAAAAAGTCAATCAATATTGATGCATAGAACGTGGACCTGGAACGCACGACCTCCGTTACGGTACTTAGTAGGAAAATTCCCTAAGCAAATATCTTAGGGACCGCGAATAATACGTAATCACTGTTCCTAATTTAAAGTGACCACCAAGTTGAAATCAAAACATGCACGTAGTAGCTGCAATTTTTTGTGGGAAAATTTGAAAGCTTGTCTTCTTATGTGATTGAAAAAAAAAATGTATTCTTCCTTGTCCAATACAGTAACAAGACGACAAAGCGATGAGAAATCTGACGCACGGGTCGCAGCTATTAGAGAATAAGATACAACCTTTAACAAAGCGACCCTTTTGGGGCAGGGACAGGGGCGACATTGTACTAATTACGAACCTTCATAAGACGAAAATGACATTCCACGCGTCATCTCAAATCGCTACACTACTCTAATTTATGAGACAGGCAGACGCACGCCGGATAAAAAGCCCGGATGTACCCATTTGGTCATTAGCCTTGGCCGGCGATTACGAACTCCGCGTGGTGACGGGAGGTTAATGCCATGACGACAACGTGACAAAGATTACACAGAAAGAAGAGCACGAGACAGCTAGCAGGATTTAGCTAGAGAAAAAGAGGAAGAAGATAAAATCAAAAGAATAGATGTGAAAAATCACGACAAAATATCGAAAATATCGAAAAAACGACAATCATGGTAAGTGACGTCACAGCAGTACAAAGGTTTTCGAAACATCGCTCTGGAACTGTCAAGCCTTTAGTTTTAATGTTACCTTTAACTTTATAATCTTCAATGAAATGTACCAAAGGTACTGAGTTTGTTCAACCCTCTGTTTGTGTAGATTGGAAGATTGCTGTCCGAAGATGATACAAACTGTATATAATAGATAGAACCTGTTGGCTTCAGCCAGCCTCAACTCCGCATCTTCTGGTATGTTCACACTGCATTTGAAAATCAGAGCCATAATAACCCATGTGTTTTGTCAAGTAGATCCCGTCAATTGCATAGTTAACTGAGACAGGGGTAGCCACAGAGAGGGCGAGAGAGAGAAAAGAAAGAAAGAAAGAAAGAAAGAAAGAAAGAAAGAAAGAAAGAAAGAAAGAAAAGACGCCGAAGGAAGGAAGAAAGAAAGAAAGGAAGAAAGAAAGAAAAAGGGAAGAAGATCAGAAACCTTGAAATTGTCACTTTAATTCGACAATACGCTTGAACATTGATGAAACACGTTATGTTACTAGTATACAATCATTCTATTTCAGTCCTTGCAAACCTTTGGTGAAAGGTTATTGAGTTGACGATCACAATTCCCAACAAGGAACAGAAGTGCACCCTTGAAAAAAATTGCGTCATATGCACTATGGTGGCATTTAAAAGTAAAGAAGTATTGTTTAGCAAAGCAAGGATCGGCAATTTCAGTGAGCTCTTCTCTTGTCATTCTACCACTGTGATAAAGATCACGGCGAATCATGTAATATATTCAAACCAGTGTTACACTTGCAAGACTCCCTGTCTAATCGCAGCGGCGTTGAAGGCACCATTTTCTTTTCCTTAGCATTGACAATTCCAATGATTTTCCAGTTTGTTTAAAGTTGGTTAGATTGTCATCCTGTTTACTTTTTCTGGGATGGGAGTGGAGATATTTAATCAACTGAACTACACGCGGCTGTCACATGCCAACCAATAGAACAAATCTTTCTTTTCCAATCTAGATTTCAGCAAGACTGTTTTGATCTTCAAGACAACTGCTGCCCTGGGGCACGTTGTTGCATTCATTGACCACATGTTATTGATTGGGGGATACCATACCAACTGTTGGACCAAGGGATTAACCTGCCACTCGGATCGGTTGCTGTGGTTTTCTGTAGTGCACTGAGATGTGAGGCTCCCCGACGATATGTTTACCCCTGTATTTTTTCACAGGGCATCATCAAACAAGCTTTTTAAGTTTAAATTGAACAAAGTGACATATTATTATATTCTCCTCTGTTACAATGTAAGGTAAAAATTGTGTCAATTTTAGCGAATAATGATCGTAATGGTGATAATTATGTAATTATCAACAAAATTACAACCGCGGTAACGATTCGTTGTTGTTGCGATTTGGTTCTTTACAGCGATATTCTCGCCTGTATCATAGCTGTAACCTTTATACATTTGCAGTAAATATAGATGACTTTGAAAAAAAAAAACAACTTTATATTAAAAATAACCGTCATACTGGGTTTTTTTTTATTGTTGTCTGGAATAATGATATGAGAAATATCTATATATGTAAAATGATGTTCGCTATTGCGAAAGTTCGTTATTCCGAAACACACAGATTCCTCATACCTTGATCTTCACGCAGCAATCTTCTGCAAGTGGAGATCATAATACGCTCCACACTCTCTAGATATATTACATCCACGATATCCAGTATTTCGGAAACTTTCTCTAGCCATGCTAACCTTTCCTTGTCAATCAGTTTCTGCCACTGATGCACCGGATGACTTATGCCATGTCAGTTTTTATCTAGCCAGCCTCGAGGACATCTCAGGCTCGTTATAACCAATGCCTATCTGATGTCATACCGCCACAATCATTAAACCCAAGGTATTTCGTGAAATAGTCTCATCAGATGCTGAAATATAATATTCTTTTTTTTCCTGATTGCCATTTTTATTCGGATTATGAATAGGCTACTGTCATAAGATATACTCTAAAGCTTTGTTTACTGTCCCTATGCAACACGTTTATTTAGCTATACGTTAATCATTGCATCTTGAGCAAAATATGGAAAAACTGTTCAAACTAGGAAATCGAGCTATTAGAGTGGACTTATGATAATCACATAGAGCGCCCTCTATGCTAATATTCTCTTCTGTGTTCATTTTAACTGTTTCACTTAAAGTTCATTCCATGCATCTTTACCAGGTTACATATAAAAAAAAATAATTCCCAAAATTATTGCGAATTGTCAATAGTAAATAAACAAAACAATTAGCTTGTTAGTGACACACAACGATTCTGACGATAAGTGGTCGAAATCGAAATAACATGTCGGGTTGTAGAAAGGGAAGTATGACGGGACATACATAAAAGCAAGCTTGTTTGGCTGTAAGCTCCGAATACTAATGATCGGTGTTTGTGAATAAAAACACGGAGAGCGGATAAGAAAGAGAAGGAGACCTTTTAACTAGCATCCAACTATAGTAACCACACTACCATGGATCGCTACACCATTCACACTAAAAAACTCCTACTATATTCTTCCCTTTCTCCCATTTCCGCTCTCTCTTTCTCCCCTCTCTCCCTCTTTCCTTCTGTGTCTGCACACACACATGTCTATGAAATACTTCACCACATTCAGGGGCGGATCCAGGAATTCCGTAAGTAAAGGGGAGGAGCCTTTACAAAATTTAAGGGGTTGGGGCGCATTTCTTTTGTTTTGACAAAAAGTAAAGAGGGGGCACGTGCCCGGTGCGCCCCCCCCCCGATCCGCCATTAACATTATCCTAAAAGGTATTACTACAGCCATATGTAAATTGGGGTTATTTATTATAATAATAATAATAATAAATCATTTATTAAGTGCAGAAACTATGTCTATATATTCTACTGCGCTTCAAGAGCTCTTAAGTTCCTATGTTGCACAATGCTGCATGGGAAGTACAAAAAGAAATAAGCCCATGCTAAAACAAAAAAGTTTTCACTTTTGATTTAATTTTATACATTTTATTCTAAAGCAAGTACAATAAGTGATAGTATTAGACTCATTTATTTGTTTGTTTTTATTTATTCATTTATCAATCCAACATGTTTTGACAGGATAACACGATCAGCAGGTGTGTGTTGTTGTACATCAAGGTCCTTCTACAATCCAAATAATATAAATATCTGTATGGCTGTTGCTACGATGCATAAAATTAATTATAGTCAAATGCGTAATTTTTGAGTGCATCTTCGCTTTAAAGAACATTTTACAAAATTTTGTTTGCCATACATGACCATCTACTCGCTTTATTTGTGGCAGGAATTTTGAAACTGAAGCTTGCCAAAAAATAAAATCAATATTGTTTGTAGTCTGGAGAATCTGAATATGATTAATCTGAAATTCGAGATGTGGCGAGTTATATTAGGTCTCTCTCTCTCTTTCTCTCGCTCTCTCTCTCTCTCTCTTTCTTTCTCTCTAATTCTATGTATATAATGCACATAATTATGCATTATGTTACATGTGACCATATTGTATTATCTTACATTGTGTACCTTATATATTGTATCATATCATTTCATATGAAATAATAAACTAACATTATTGATTATATTCACGACTACCAAAATGACAAACATCATAATTTACGATTTTGTCGTTATTGAACCTCTCCCCGTAGACGTTTTTAAAACTCATATTCCTTTTTCGATTTAAATGTGACAAATAATTATGCACACTCAAAATTATGACATATTCAATTAATAAAATTTCTTTTACTTACTCATATTACATTAACCTGGTCCCTTTGCCTAGCATGTTATCTCGTAATATACATTTCTGTTTCTGTCTCTGTATGTATCTCCATGGAAACAAAATATACAAGCAGCATTATATATATCTTTAATTGGTATACTATAGTGATACTTTCTTATCCTCTATTCCATAGCGACTATTTCATTCTTTCCATGCGATCGATGAAGGAGCGAAACAAACGAGTTTGCTTAAAAAGGAAAATGGAAGGAAAAAAAATATCTACCTGTGCTAACATTTCTGCGAAGGATCAATAATGGAACGAGTTAAAATGTTCATACACACGCTATTGCTGAAAGACTTTGGACTTTCTATACAGAACAGATGGAAAATAGCGATTATTGAAGATGAATTTGAAAGGTTGATTGCAATATTATGTTGACACATTCCGAGATGGACCGTATAGTTTTCGTGTGTATTCGACGTTTATCAACACTTCTAAACGTTACAGTTTGCAAAACAACAACAAAAATGACTTGACATTGGAAAGAAATCTGGTGGTTCCTTTATCCTTTATGCAGATTTTTGCTTGTATGAAAAGCTAACAACCGATTACAAAACAAAACATCTCCTGGTAACTTTTTTCTTGGCATCGAAAAATATGTCATCAAAAGAGAACCAAGTAACTTGCCATTTTGAAAATACGTATGATCTAGCGTGCATGATTCCGTTTAATTGGTTCAAGTAGGTTCATTCAAAACAAACACTTCAGGCATTTCACACAATATCCTCTCTTCTCAATATCTATAGCATATTCAGTGAAAGTATCAGGAACAGCACACAAACAAATAAATCACAGCTACTAAACATATTTTTCCCAACCTGTGGTACCACGGATGGGCATCTTGTCTCAAAGGATATTAGAGGACTGTTTCAATGGATCTTAATCTGATGTGTCACTGTTGTGATGATATTGTTGTATTTTTTTTCCTGATTGTTTTCTGATTTTCATTTTGATTTGTCTTATCATGAGCTGCCATCAGCGCATAAAGAAATGAATCGAACGCTTCCCTTTTCATAGCATGTTAGTGAAGCGTTGCACGTACGCTACTCGCTGTAGGCCTCTATGGCTCTGGTATACAGGTATAATCTATTGGACAATCTCGCCATGAAGTCTCATCCAGGTGGGATGGTCTTCAAGCGTAAATCTTGCTGGAGGCAACGTGGCTCACTGAAGAAACAGGTTATTATCTGATAAACTGATATCAGCATTATCGCTATGGTCGCCTCCGTCTTTTTTTTTTCATGAATTATGGATGATGCTCGAACTCCTCGACAACAGAATTGATACGGATAATCAGTCAAGAACGAAAGAATTGCGAAATGTTGTTAATGCCATTTAAAGGGGGACAAATTCAGTAACTGATGAAAGCTCTGTGGATAAGGAATAAATTCCTGCTTGAATTAAGAATAGAGATAGTGGATAGAGATGGGATAGTGCTGTATAGTATATTATTGTCTGCTTATATAATGTCTTGAAAAAAATTAATACATCAAACATTTATATGCTAAGAATCTTTGGAAGGGATTATGCGTTTTATTATTTGTTTTCTGATTTAGCACGCAAGAGGCCCTATTTGGTGATTATCCACTGGATAAAGATGTGTTTTGCGTCTTCATTTAGGCATTGCCATGATGAAATAACAAACCTTGCATTTTAATCACTTTGAAGGAGGGGAATATTTTAGTCCAATTATGCAAGCTCTTATCATGTTTAATAGCCACGGTGAAGTAAAGAAAAATAGTTTGATATCTTGTGTAGATGTGAACGTGTTTGCTCGTGCCGTATACATGCCTTAACTCGCTGATGTTTAATGCTACAGAAAAAGACCCCTACACATCTCGCTACCGTTCCGTTGAGGTTAAACTTCGTCATAGGAAACAGGTTGACCCCTGACACGTTTGAGAAGAGATATAAGACTAGCATGCTTGTAATAGTCGTTCCTACTAGAGCCATCGTAGTTTTCCTCCAGCTTTGAGTAACATACGTTTTGTTTTAGTCTGCACAAAACCACTTTTTTCCTCAAAGGGAAGGTAAACCCAAAAAGCAATGTGGATTGAGTGAAAGCAGCAACATTAGTAGAACACATCAGTGAAAGTTTGAGGAAAATCGGACAATCGATGCAAAAGTTATGAATTTTTAAAGTTTTGGTGTTGAAACCGCTGGATGAGGAGACTACTAGAGGATATGACGTATGAGTGGACAACAATACAAAGAAAATATAAAGGAAATTCAAAAAAAAATCACTTTTCTAGAATTATGAAAGAGCAATGGACCAACCTCTTTCAGAAAGCAGGGGGAATAATTGCTACCCCTAACATATGTCAATATCAAGTTGATGGAATTTGTAATTTTCATGAAAAATGGATTTTTGTAGAATTTTCTTTATATTTTCTTGGTATTGTTGTCCACTCATACGTCATAACCTCTAGTAGTCTCCTCGTCCAGCGGTCCCAACACCAAAACTTTAAAAATTCATAACTTTTGCATCGATTGTCCGATTTTCTTCAAACTTTCACTGATGTGTTCTACTAATGTTGCTGCTTTCACTCAATCCACATTGCTCTGGGGTTTATCTTCCCTTTAACTCGCAAGAAGTTTTAGATCTCATGTGAGCTTGAAATAATAGAATAATGTAGAGTAAGATAGAGCAACAGAGCTTTTCCTCCTCCTGAGTACTAGTATTCAAATGCACTCTATAATTGTCATTCCTTTTAATTCGAAAACAATAATAATGGAAGTTTGAGAGATAAACGGGTAGATAGATGAATAATATGTCATTGGCATCTCTCTTTAATCGTAGAATGTGTACTGATAGAAAGAAAGTGAATATGAGAGAGAGAGAGAGAGAGACAGAGAGAGAGACTGTGTGTGTGTGTGTGTGTGTGTGTATGTGTGTGTATTGATGCAACAGAAAGAGATAAGCAGATAAGGGGTCTAAATAAAGGGGAAAGACATGCCTCATGTGTTTCGCACGTGCCTGAAAACCTGCGGACAAAATCCATCGGGTCAATTACAGCTCAAAGTTAGGCAGGAAAAATTGTGATATAACACATGACAGTGTTCAGCTGAGATATTATCCGAAATGTTTTTGTGCTTATCTCAAAGACGGATATAATTAGATCAACTCCATGGGATCGTCCGTTGGCTTGTAACACACACTGCCCGTCGAGACTTTAGTGTCTTTGATTTGAGGGATTTACTGGTCAAATATTACGTGCACATTATAACACGCAGCTAAATATGAAGGACAATTTGAAAACTATACTCTCATTAAAAATAAGTTGATTTTAAGAGAAATAGGTGAAGAATCAGACAAAAGGATACTTTTATAGCTTCGATCTTCAGGCGTAAAGCACGATAAAATGGCGCCGAATTCCCAGAGTCCTACGGAGTTAAAGCATTGTTAAGATACATGAGTTTTAAAGAAAACAAAATTTGCGACTTACAAGGTTTGTATTTTATCACTGTGCAATACTAAATTCATAGGCTAGTTGTCATGGGAATTATTTAGATCATGGTCTATGCGATTGTGATGGACGTAGAAGATAGTTTCTGATTATTATTCCATTGCTTGTGAAACAAATCCATGATTTAAATCTAAACTTCGGCTGTGTAGTCATATCACTATCATACCAACAAATAAAACCATCCAAAATCGTTAGGTCGTGATGAAGTGATTGCATATTTTATCATCATTCCAGCAATCACTTTGCCGAAATTTATTAGCATCTTCCTCACAATGGCAGATGAAAAAACAAAAACGACATGAACAACGAGTTTTAGTAAAACCATTTTTGTTGTGTTAGATTGTGCCCGGCGTGACACTGATAAACGTCGTACTGGGGATAAGACGGAATTTCCCGATAATTCAGTGGTATCTTTTACCACTGTAAAAACAAGAGTAATGACACAAACCTAAACACACTGTGGAATAGTTCTACAACGATCTGGTAATGATAGAAGACTCATATTTACGAGCGTTGTGGGGGAACTTTCGGTCGCCTCTTTGTTAGATCATTTGAACAGCCTCAGTACCTCATAAAGACTGATAAACATCGTATACATCGTCTGACTTCAAAGTATAAACATGAAAAGTAATCGCTACTGGTCAGACAGTAGTGTGCCGGTTGTCATCATTAACAGAAAGACATATTTCTCGCCAGAAATTAAGTATGCGTGTTGCTTTGATAGCGGATTGGGAAGCAATTTTTTTTTCTTATTTATTGAAAAAAAAAATGGCCACATGAAGGTAGAACATTCAGAGCGTCTTGTACCCGCGATACCCTTTATGCCTTATCGAAGAGCACCAGCTTCTGCTTGTTCTCTTCACACTATCTCTTAAAATCACCTATCAAATACATCAGCTGAAAATATTGTGTGCCCGAGACAATGCTGGTTGCTAATTTCTATTCACATTATGTCACGATACAATCTTCAGATATGAGACAAACCACAACAACGGCAACGACAACAACAATGTAACACATTTGACATGTTTGGGACCGTCTTTCTTGCAGTTGATAAATGTTTCTATTTTTTGTATCATGTTAAAAAAACATTTTTCCATTAATGCTCATCTCGTCATCGAATGAATATCGTTTATCTTAATAGACACGCACAACTATTACAAAATCGATTTTGTCTCCAGTGGCCCGACAATCTGTAATTCTCTAGATAATATCTTGAAAATGCATCTAGATTTAATCATTTAAAATTCAAATCAAAGAAATATCTTAGAAGTCATTATGAAATCTGATTTGAGGCTCATCATTGCTGATACCAGTTGAGACATACATTTCTTCCCTATATTAATACACAAATTGTCTCTTCCTGGTTGGTCTCACGCTTCTTATGTTTTGTATTTCTTTTGTTCACATTGTCTCTTATGTTTCCGTTCCCCCTTAACTTCCAAAGTTTTTCTGTCTGCCTCAAATCTGTCACAGTGCACACTTTTGTTCATACTTTTTAATGAGAAGCAATTGTTGCTTTTTTTTCCCTGAAGGTACTGCAATAAATAAGCTTTAAGCTTTTTTTTTTCTAGCAGGCTCCTCCATTTAAAACGCCTGCCTATTTACTAATTATATTATTCATGTAACACAACCGCTCATTATTCCAACATAACTTACCTTTCACTTTACTACCTTTATCATAACAATTCACTTAGATGGAATTATTTGAAATATCTAATCAGTTGTATTTATGCTTTCACATAATTCTGTTGGAAATGAAGAGAAAAGATTAAATGTAATGTTACTAAGAGCGATGACAATATACCCTTATGAAAGGATGGTGGGAAATATACTCAAAACATTTCCTTTATTGACAGACTCAAACCTTCATTCACTTAATTTCTACCATGAATTGACATTGCATCATTTTCATGAAATTACCACAACTCCTTCTTGTTCCTGGTTTGCTGTCAGTCCAATATACACACTCTGCAACTGTGCGTTTATAAACGAATTCATTTTCTCATGAAGTGCTGTAATAAACTGGGTCATGGCTCATGCAGTTAGTCCATGATGTAATCTCCGATAAATGGGTTAGTGATTCAGCAATTGAATTGATTGTGAAGGGGAAAGCCTGGTCAACGGAAGCTATTAAAGCTAGGCGCACCTGGGTGTTTTGCACCTGCACAATGTCTTGTGTTGACCTTCATGATGCTACTTGGCTATAGTCGAGTGTTGTGAGTAAAACGGATCAGAAATGACCATGTAAGTACAGGTTGTTTATGCAGTAAGAAGCAAAAAATGCTAGGTTTTGGTAAATTTCATCTCTATTCTTCTATGGTTAGGTTCCTGTGCAGGCAATGTTGGGTTGTTGTTGTTTGTTTGTTTGTTTGTTTGTTTGTTTGTTTGTTTGTTTTTACTGAATATTTCTTGATGTGGAAGTTGGTCAAAATTCGCATGGATCTGAACATATTTCAACGCTGGCATGCAAGCTTTATCGTTCTTTAATCATAATTATGACTATTAGATTGTTGATTAAAAGAAAAATATCAGCCAAATACAAGCAATAATTGTTTAAATTTTTAGAATGTCATTTTGTACAGTAGGCCAATAGCTTTTTCTAAGCCCTACAGATCTTGACCATAAACCCTGTAACGTATATCATAATCAACTAATCATACCATAATTCAACATGTATTGTATACAAATATTATACTATTATGAAATGCATACAACACTTTTAGCTGATTGCCATTATATCAACGAAGTAGTCATATTAAAGAATGCTGAAACACCATGCAGGAGTGTCGCGTGCACAACATGACAAATATGGCGGTAGACAAGAGGAGGCCAATAACTCTAGATAAAGAAATTAAAGCTGAAACCATAAAACTTTTATCAGGTATAAAGGTTCCTGCCAAAATTTGGGTAATGACAGATGTTCAGTATAAACCGCGAGGCTAAAAACTGCAAAATGAAACAACAACATGAAAACAAAGTCTCTCTTGGACAGTAAATGTAACCATACTAACAACTCAATATCTTAATCAGAGTCCGGCGAATTTTATCATTTTAAGCTCTTGGTTATTTGGTCTGATTAGTTTTCTGCTTCATTTATTTATTTTACTGTCTCTTGTCTCGTTTTGTTAGAATAATTAACATCATTAGAGCCAGGTGATCCAAGTATACAAGACAGTTTGAAATAGACTTCCCCGATACTTGCCTGGCCTATATAGCAACAGTTTTATGGGTCGTGTAAAGCAGATAAGACTTTGGAAGAAACGAGGAGCTTTTGCTCAGAGAATAGACAAATCCCCCAACATCGTCAAGAAAATCCAAATTCCATAAACAGATCCGTTCGTATAGGATCATACAGGGGAATAACAGTTTTCATACGAAATTACTTTTAATCGATCGACCCAGATTAACCTTAGTTTAGGCCAATCAACTGATCAAGGATCATTGTGGTGCTTCCATGGTGCCAGCATGTTACAAGCATTGTCTTTTCAGAAGTTCCCTCCATTTTTGTACATAACATGATATTAAATGGGTTAGTCAAATACCGGTTAGTGATTGGCTAAACACAGTCACGTGATGGAGGCACATTGGTTATGTTCGCCCGGCATGGGCAGAACATTTTTATTTCTCCCATGGGAAAACATTTTCATGTAACAAATGACAAACAATACCAAACGATTGAACGATCATATTTTTCACGCAATCGATAGGATAAATTTGCCTATTCCATACAATGTGAAAAAGTAGATTTGACTAACCCATATAATATAACAGATGATGAATTTTGTTGTCGGGAACATGTACCAAACGTTCCACCCTCAGGCCTGAATTCACGAAGGTGGTTCAAATGAAACTATGGCTTAAACCATGGACAAAAACCATGGAGAGCCAAGTGTCGCATGGAATATTTCGTTAGGAAATTGGCCATTTCGTCGACAAAATGACCGTTTCGTTAACGAAATTATCTTTTCGTGGACGAAATGTTCATTTAGTTACAGAATGTTGTCATTTCGTTACAAAATGATCATTTCATCGACGAAATGACTGATTTCGCAACGAAATATTCCGTGCGACACTTGGTGCTCCATGGGTTTTGTCCATGGTTTAAACCATGGTTTCATTTGTACCACCTCCGTGAATTCGGACCTCAGGGTTTGAAATGGTATTTCGGGAGGCTATAAGTTCCGAGACGAAGTCTCGGGACTTATAACCTCCCTCAATAGCATTTCAAACCCTTCGGGTGGAACGTTCGGTATGTTCCCTCCCCCGCCAGTCATCATCTATATAGTATTGTCTTCCTAGGTTATCTATTAGTATTTAATCATTAATTCATAACTAAGATTGGTTTGAATTGATTTGAATTGATACACAGTATATATAACAATCATGTTTGAGTGTGAGGGTGTTTGTGTGTATCTCTGTCCGTGTCTCTGATCGTGGGTACAATATCGAAGTCATGAGATTATTGATTTTTTTTTTACATAATTTTTTTTTCTTGCCTGATATACCTAAGACTCTGAAATCCGAAATTATCCGCAGCACGTGGCTATGATTTTGAATTAAACTTTTGTGAACTAATGCCTGATATCCTCTATGCTTTATTGCATGTAAGCTTTTCAAACATAAATACTAGATCTTTTTTAAATGTTTATTTGTAGCAGTCTAGGAACGGGACTTGTTACGGTGTAGTTGCATTTTGGGGTTTGTGTTTCTGTAATTGAAAAGCTAAGAGCCTGGTGAATACCAAGAGACTGAATCAGACAAATCAGTGACACTCCGTTTTCTCAGGCTTTTGATGATATGATATTGCAGGTTTTATGTTGGACATGGTATGTATGTGCTTACGTGCATGTAAAATGCTTTACTTATGTTGTGCACAGAGACAATCATCTGTATTTTCATTGAAACCTTCTCATACAGTCACATGATCCTCCGGTAAGGACATACTGTCCCTTTACCATTAACAGATGACAACATAAGATAAAACAGCGCTTGTTGCCCAAGGCTTTCGCCATTACATTTGAACAGTGCCATGGTATTGAAAACTTCTATTGTTAGACTATAAAGACAACAACCGGTAACCATGGGCAACCGTCAATCAACAGTCATTAAGTGATGGAATTCATTCGCCCATGTGAAAACCAATGCCACACACGACTTACTGTAATGGATTATTACATGCGATGCACAACTGTTACGTCGATTATAGATCAACTATACCAGTGCTTTTCCTCAGAATTTCTACAGAATTACTATTCTTCAAATCAGTCAAAGTAATGACACAAATCCAAGTCAAGAAAGAGTTCTTTAGTCTTTCTGAAGACTAGGGTCTTGTGTGTGTGTGTGTGTTTTTTTTTTCGTACAAATAGTTATACAAGAAAACACACAGTTTTACGGTTTATTTCTATGGTTTGGGTTTTGTTCATGGTGTATATTGCCATGACGTTGGCCAAAGCTTTACAAATCTTATGAAAGATTATCAAATATATATATATATATATATATATATATATATATATATATATATATATATATATATATATAAGGAGGAACAGTAAGAGGAATAATAATGTCAAAGCTACGCACCGATTTTCTCCTTCCTTTCTCATATCTCACATATATATATATATATATATTTTTATTTTTTTTTTTTAATTAGCGTTCATGGTGTTGGAAAATACAATATTACGATAGTTTAATACCTGGCTCTAGGCCAGTAAACTACACACAAGAAAACACACTTTTTTACGGTTTATTTTAAAGGTTCGTGCTTTGTTCATGGTGTATGTTGTCATGACGTTAGGTAAACTACTACAAAATTATATCTCATAGAATTTTTCATTAGCGTTAATAGAGTCGGGCAATTACAATATTACAATAATGTGATATCTGGCCCTGAGCCAGTCATGTATCACTTTATTTGATTATAATGTGACATAAATAATCACTTTAATGTTGATACAATCAAATCATAATTGAAACCATTCCCAGTCTGTGACATAAAAGTTTATCATAGAAATTATGTACCAGGACTTAAATCAACAATTAAATGTGATAAAGAAGTACATGTATATATAAGCATTCGCGAACCAAATTTGCAATGCGGACAGTCATTAAGTTCATGACAATTCTTTCACTTCAACTCTTTGGTGAAAAAAAAAAGAAGTTACATTGGATTGAATCGAATGTACTTGCGTCACACTGCACTGAGACTCGTGCCATGCCGCCATGTAACTGTAAATCTGACATGCATGTGTTTGCTGGCAACGGAACAATCTAATCAAATCAATTCGGTCCTAGAAATGTATTCCATTGTGGGATTAAATAAGCTACACAGACATAGTTTCGAATTTCAAATTGAAATTCTTCCAACGTTATTTTCTTCAATTCAATGCTATAACATTATTCCGATATAATGAGATATAAACTTGATTAAAAATTTACTTCTGCTGATTTTGTTCGCCACTCATGTAAACTATATCCTGTGTTTTGCTGTTTTTTAATCACAGTTATCTGGTTGTTGGTTGGTGGAGTGACCACTCTGGACCGCGACCAGCAGACCTTCATGCTAGCAGCTCGCAACTTAGACTTGACCGCCACCAGCGATTACGTGTTCATCACCATCGAACTCTTCCCGGATCCTGGCTTTGAGAAACCATGGCAACCCATCCTAAGCCCTTACGCGAACCAGACTGCAGGCGAGCTTATTGGCGTGGGGGAGGCACCGGTGGAAATGATATTAAAGGAAGCATACAGAAATGTCCTCGTTTTAACAATGAGGTGATTTTTTTTTTTCCCAAAGTGATATGTCATGCTCATTGTGTGTAAACACGAATGTTGACACAACCGGTGAATATTTCGTCGCTTCATTGTCCATGTTGGTCATGTCATGAGTGCACGCTCTTCCCAAGGCTCTTTGATTAACTTTGCACCCTCTACAGATTTGACGTCATTTTGTTTATTCTTGAATATAAATATGTTCCGCTCACTGAAAAAAAAAATGCAGCACATTTAGATGTCTTTCATTTGTGAGTTGAATTGCACGTCAGAAATGACTGCATTGTTTTAACGTACTGTTGGTGTTTCGCAAAAAGCCTTAAAGTGAATTTTGTTATGCTAATTATGTACTTCGTATAAGTTTTGCCTGCGCTAACATGGCTAATACGTACAGTGCTCGAGGGGAGACAGTCCAAGGTTAGCTTAGATTATCAAAATTTGGATTTGCTCTTTCTCGAACATTGATAAGTTTATATACATGTTCTCTTTTGCCGCTTCAAATTATGGAAAGTGGTTCCCTCTCTTTTAGTCTACCTCCTTGGTTGTATGATAGGACAAACAGCTCGGAAGAAGGTGGAAGAAGATGAAGCGGTAAAAATAAATCTCGCAAGTTGACAATTCTTCAGGTGCGAGGAGGTCAAATGAAAAAACGCCATAGTAGATGGTCCCGAGACCACATACACCTGGACGTATTCAAATGTTTGGCACTTCCTGTGTCTTGAAATTTTCGTAGCTGAGAAACGAGACGTGGAAATACGAATCTAGAAACAATCTTCATAACATGGAATTCTGGACTTTCCACTATACACAGTGATCTTGATGTGAAGTTTGGGATATGGAATGCGATTATAATGGATATTTGCAGACAACTGCAGATAATCATAAAGCAAAGGAATATTTTTTTTTCATACAAATTGACAGAAAGATTGGCTTTTACCATGGCACCCCCGATGCCATCAATCTTTGATCTACATGCATTATCGATCATCGCATTTTCTATCACAATATCAGCGACGACATAATACTGTGAAGTCAATATTTAGCTCGTTACAAAAGAAGATTCTCTAACATGTGATTCTTTCTTCTTCTTATAAGAGGAAAAGATGGTTTATTCGTGTGAAATTGCTCCGATATCATTACTAGCTCTCCTAAAAGCTAAAACGTCATGTACTACAAACACCATCGAATACCATCGAGTCACCGTAAAGTATCGATAGCCACTTCGACATCTGACGCGTTAAAAACCATTGGTTCATCTGAAATGCTTTGCATTGAAACTCTCATATTATCTTACATGAAAAACAACTCGCTGAGTTCCGCTGCCATTGTTAACCATAGATACACTATTCAAGTTTAACATCTCTTGCGCTTTGTGTGTTCATGGGCGATTGCCATTATGTCGGAGAGCTCTTAGCGTATGATAAAGGACACTATAATATTGAACAGTGCATTTGCCTTTGGTAGCTCACCTATATGACTAAAACTACGTTAACAATACTGAGTGTACTGGAGTTTGAATGGAAAGAAAGGTTTAATGGAGAGTTGAGCGTTGGGGAAGTTTAATTTTAGCTGGAGCACTTCTTTCTTTCGGCGGCATGAATACACGTTGGATAGTTTGTTACGCCTTGTTTGGAGGCCACTTTCTTTTGACTGCTGCCTACGTGCGCTGAGCGTGACCGTATGCCTCAAACTCACACGAGCTGCTGAGGCGAGGTAATGAATTATGAATCGCAAACTGCAAGGTTTATCACATGGAGTCGCAGGATGAGAATCAAAGAAAGTATTTACATTAAAAAACAACAACACCCCATTCAGTATAGTGCTCCTGAGTGGAAACCTCTATAGCACTTACAAATTAATTTTTTTTCTAAATGAAAATCAGCCTTTGCTGTAGTAGGTGCTTCCCAACGTAAAGCAGAAAATGCTGACTTTGTCAATGTTGCTTATCCTTTCAGGTTATATAAAACGTTCTTTTTCATGTGTATTTTTACTGTGACAAAGGTTTTGCCTAGAAATATCTTTAAACAATTAAATTCCGATTTTATGGCTCCATTCACATCAGTGTTGAACATTATGGCAGTCATGTTGCTTTATTTCACATTTTTCATAAATATAATTCAGGAAAAAGTAGGGCTCCACTACGGCAGCAACCTTACCTTTCTTTACAAAAGAAAAGATTATAGCATTGTTAGATGTCTGAACTTGAACATGTCTTTCTTATTTTTCACGAAAAGAGATATAATCTCATGCGATCAGTTTATACTTGCTTTTACCTTAATTACATAACAATGAATAACCAAACCCAACTGATACACACATGACGCAAATAACATTTAAGTTTATATGCAGATTGAAACGACTATACTAGTAATACCCAAACGCTCACAACACATGCTCTTCGTATATTATTACAGTCTACGTGCACGCAACACGCAATCCTGTAATTGCGCCCTCAGTCTTTCGACTTTGGTTTGAAGTAAACAGTTTAGTGCAAGATGACGAATTGGTATGTTCCTGTCATGCCATTGAATCATGTCTCTGTGGTTTCATATATTTTCCTTGTCAATTATGAAGACGTAAATGAGATAACATATAACACACACACACACACACACACACACACACACACACACATATATATATATATATATATATATATATATATATATATATATATATGTATGTGTGTGTGTATGGAATTTGTATATGTTGTCGTCACGGAGTAAGAGAGCCAACTCGATTAGCTCAAAATTGATGTCACAAGGTCAAGTTTCCTCCTGTAGAATTAAGCTACTAGATGTTGACCAACACACATTGCTAATCATATTAGTGGAAGCTGTCGTTGCCGTAATTCGTTCTCGTAGTGCATATCCACTTTAGGAGATAATATAGATCTTCCTTACTCTGTAGACGATTACAATGATGGCAGCATTGTTCCAAAGCACTTTGTATATTTCCCTGGTGACTCGACAGTTACAGCATCCCTCTTGAGTCAAATTCGTACATTTTCCCCAGTACTCCGTGAAGTGACGATGAAAGAATCAATATCACCAGTATCATAAGTGCCATGTGTGCTTGGATCAACGAAATCTATTCTGGGCGAGGACTTCTCAAACCAGAATATTATTTGCATCGACAACTAAAACATAAGCAACACACACACAAAAAAGCAAAACATCAACAACAAAAAAACAAACAAACAAAAAACAAACAAACAGAAACCTCTGTCCACATGTGGTAATGTTTGGTAACGGTATCACAATACCTCGTTTGATACGACTAGATGAATGACATTAAAGAATCTATGCAACGCAAATATATGTTGAATTGTGTCGAAGTATATACTTACAATCACTTTGGTGAAAAGAACAACAACAACAACAACAACAACAAATCTTCCAAACCAAAATTCTGTCGATGACATTATCTATAACTTCCTGTTACATTGCTAGTATGATTAACAAATGTAATTGGAATTCACCTTCCCCTAAATCTTAGCATAACTTCCATGCCAATGTTATTATGATTAGCAAAAGATACTGTAAGGAAACATTGGAAAGTAATCTAGAGGGGAACTTTATTTCAATAGTTACCTAATCTTTATCAAGAAAATACTAGTGTTGACACTTATGACTTGATAGAGATGTGGTGACTTTAAATGAATTAAAATTTGGGTCCAACTCTCTTGATTTAATCTTTTACAGTCTCGTTAAAAAAAAAAATCATTCAGATATCGAAAAAAAAACCCGCACACACATAACATTCATTGAATATGTCGAAATGCGAAACAGTGCTGCTGACTTTTAGTAGGCTATTTTTCTGATTCGTTTTGATTATGTAGAAACATATATTTATTTCAAGTCTGTACATCCGAATAATATTGATTTGCTCTTTAAGTGAATATTTCAAATTTTAATCGGGAAATTATCTATATTTCCAAACAATAAATTTGTCAATCCTGACTATTTGGCTCTATATCAAAATGCTGAAAAGTTTGATTGCAATTCTGAAGCCCATGTAGGTTTAGAAAGGCGCCGTCAAGAGAGTGCATTATCTCATGAAGATAATGCAAAACATAACATATTTTTTATCAAATGTTTTCTTAATGCGCTTCTCTCAAAATGATAAGCACTTGGTAAATTTTCTCGCGCCTGTTCGCACATTGCTGAGAAATCAAGTTGTAAGACCGTATACTTACTGAAGGAGGTTCATGAGATGGAGTCATAACAGTTTTATTCCATTTGAACCAACTTTGATGCTGCCACTCTGAACATTTGAAATACATCGGTGTGCCAAACTGGATCTGCCTCACAGATAGGAAGACAATTTAGTAATTTCTCATTTCGTAATGACCAGTCACTCTCTAAGGAAGACATGTTTATGTATTATGATGGTAATATATTTTTTCGGCACCTCTACATTTACTTGTAAAAGATGAGCGGTATGTCCAACGTTAAGAACATGGGGATGGGCGAATAGAAATTGCTATGAAAAATAAACATTACTGTACTGGCATGACTGGACGGGTCAGGGGCTCAGGGCACTTATCTGACGTAATAATCTATTAAGAACTACCCTTGAAGATTATACCTTGTCGGTTTTATTTGTCAGAATTAAGCGAAAAAGTGATAAAATCAACTTTTCAGGAGGCTACCTAGTGTCAAAAACTAGTCTTTTATGACATACATCTCTGATACACTTTTGCACACATTTCTGGACGGGATTGACTTTTGTTTTTTTTATATTTTATCATTTGGGGATATTTCGTTTCATTTCATTATGCCGGAAATTATGTTAGAGTTCAGTATGTATCTTCACATTGCTCACACAGATGGCGGTATCAAACATCGAGGTCCAATGTACAAATACACATCTGTGGAATTCTTTGTGAATCCCTAGAAAAGTGACATCTGTTTAAATAGTATTACAGACAATTGGAACTCCAGCTCTCAAACCCCCTATAGGTTTACTGCACAATCAATTAGGAAGAAGAGCTTAGGACCATTGTTGTCGATGGAGATTTCATTTGCCAGGACTCAACAGGAACTTGAATGTTTTATAGAAATCCCATGTACAGTCTACGTCACCTGCATTGTCTCGCTTGTCTATCTCTTGCAGTTTACCTGCCGACGGCCGTCTTGAAACTTTCATGAAAGACGTCACGCGTGTAATGGCCGATCCTCCTTACCACCTTGACGTAACACAGGTACGTAGGTTAATGCGATTTGCTTTGTCTTTTGGAAAGATCATTAAAAAGATCACCATACCAACGTCGTGTTTTGTGATGTCATCTGCGTTTACCTCGGTGCATCAATGAAGGGTTTACAAAGTTTACATAATTTGCGTTGTGGAAGTGTTGGGTAGCGATCAAGGTGGCTGTAGGATCAATCTGAAAGGAATTTTGTAATGCAATGCAGCAGTACCTGCGTGTTTATTGATACGAATATCACGGAGAGATTGGTAACTGGCCGTTCATGTGATGGGTCATGGTATTTGTTCGCCACAAAGCGGCAGCTGCGATTGCCCTCCCGAGGGAGTAAAGTGAGTGTTATAGGTTACAGTATACGTACGATTATAGGTTATCCGGTAGGTTATACTGTTTTAAGTTATACGGACTGCTTTGATCCAGTTGCCAGGTAATGTCTCTTTACATAGCATTTCAGGTACCACGACGTGGTGGAAAGATGCTATTTTAAAAGCTACAGTTGTATTATCATTGTTCTCACTATAACTGTTATCTATGAAATACACTATTCACCATGTGCACATTAACAAATGAATCAATTTTGATCTAGCTACAACGCATATGGTTGAAATACATCAGAGTTGTTTGTCTCTACTACGTGAACGGCTGATGGCCAGGCCATCAGTAAGGAGTTCTCTGTTAAGCAATTATTCTTGCATGACCACATACGTAATGTTAATCATGCATGTACTGATGAATTAGTTCATTTTCAAAGGTTTAAATAACAAGATTGTTCAGTCAGAGTTCTCGTACTTCCTGTTAGTCTTCCTGTATCATATTTCCTTAAGATGGCAAATATACTGACAATTGGAGTAGTGTAAACATCCGAATTTAACAATATATTTCAATTTACCTTTAGTATCAAGCAGATGACTTTAAGCAATGCTTCCTCCTTTTTTTTTTTGTATGAATAAACCTCATAATCTCTCGTGTTTCATAACATGGTCATTTGGGAATGAACTCAGAAGAGCTTTTTTTTTTTTTTTTTTTTGTAGACTTAAAATGACGACAAAACAGCTCCGGAAAAAAAAATGTGTTACATCAAACGTAGGAGCAAATGAAATCAATGTTTCTTTGTGTCTCGATAAGCTCGCCCCATTTCGTTGGGATTAATCATCCAAAGAAAATTGCGTTTGCTGCGTAATTCCATAGAGTTTTAGACGCACACATTTCAGCAAGTTTGACTAACTCTGGCGCAACAATCACCATAATGGAAATGTCTCAACCATCACCCTAAACACCTTAGTGGAAGTCAATGCCATTGTGTAATCAGATTACGCTGTCTGATACATCAGTATAAAGGGTCGCTGCATGGCTGTCAGGAATAGCGTGTATATGCAGTTTCGACAAGTCGCTTCCGAGCGGACGTGCTTTTTAAACAGCTCCTTTTGGTAAAAAGTGCAGAGACATGTGCCAGCTTCATGACTGGTTCGATCAATGTTAGTAGGCACAGGTACAGTCATGTGAGCGAATGATTAGAGAGAGATTTGAAACGTGAGCATAACATTCAGATCGCAAATCATTGCAGTGGTTATTAAATTATACTGACATTGAGCACGTCGCATGAAATTTGCGCAAACTGTAATTACGGCATACAAGTTTCTTTTTCCTGAATGTCACGCACTTTCCCCGCCAATGTTCTTCATTATCAGTCACGTAATAACACACAGGTAACTTATCCCCTTCTCATTATCACAATCAACATGATGTAAAGGCCTCTTCTACAAGGACCAATACGACTATGTTGATTAACTGCAGTGTAAAGGACTCCGATGCAGCTTGTTGAGGGAGTGATAAATCTTTACTTCACCATCGCTAGGTCGCTTAATGGAAAACACATCTTTTTTGGCGAACTTCAAAAATGTTGCAAAAACTTCCGAATTTGTCATAATAAGGTTACATGCAACAAAGCAAGAGTTGACTGTTGTAAGCATGGTGGTAGATAAGTAAGAGATATAAAGGTGGGAGATCACTATTAAGTGGGGAAGACTCATTACCGACGTTAGACATTCTAATGCTATAAGCGAAATTACTATATTAAAAATTAGGCGAATTACGAGCGAATTGATTGAATTTTCCCTCACGATTACCTACGTCTGGTCCACTGGGTGCCACAGAAATGATGATAATCGTAAAATTGGAGTACTTGGTAGGTCTCATAAGATTCCCTGCCATTGCTACTTTATTGGATTTGTTCATCCACCGATCTTGGTATATTTCTATTTGGAAAACATAAACAGATTATCTAAGGAGGAATGGCGAGCAAGGCTCATTCACGTGAATGGACTTCTTCCCATTTGACCCAATACATAACAGAAATATTTCACTGGAGACTTTCCCAGCCACAAGACGTATATCTTATTAATCAGTAAGCTTTATTGATATGTATAAATGATGATGGCGGTTCTATATCAGAAATCATAGGTCATTGTAGGTGGTAGGATATGCGCTTGCACGCTGTTGCATATAATATGTATCGTATTTTTTTATGATATCATATTTATCATAATCGTAGTGCTTTTTAATGACAACACTGCTCATGATTCTTTCCCATCAAAACAATGATTGAAAAAGAGGGGCCAAGAACATCTTACTCTTAGACGATGGGGATTGAAGAAGGGTGAGGGGGTGTAATTGCTTCTACTTCCTACATCAGTAAATTTCTCTACTGATTAAAGATTTATTTCACAACAAATACTTTAATTTTGATGAAAAGACGGATATTGTGCTTGTAGTGCTTACCAATGAAACTCCAGAATGACTTTGTTTAATTCGTACACTCCTGTCTTATTATTCATATCCAAAAAACAGTGAAATCCTGCTTTTGTTAACATCTGTTAACATTAAAGCATAGGACAACCGACAAAGATTAAGATTTATTTTAATGTGTAGATTCTATTCCAAAATTTCTGATATTTTTTTGTTGCGGTATTGGGAGGTATGTTATGATGATTAGCATCTAACATTCTAAACTACATTTTTGTAAGTTGTGGTCTCGTGTACACGACATCGGCATATTTGTCGGAAGATGTCTCGATGGAGAGAGTTATTAATTTAAATCTGCAGCTCATTTGGCATCAAATTGAATATGATGCACATTAGTTGCAGATTGGAAGCTAATCATAAATGACTATTATTGATAATGATGATGATGATAAAAATGGCAATAATAATAATAATGATAATACTAATAATAACAATGATGATAACAATAACAATAAGAACATCGTGAGCAATTTGTGTGGCTGAATGCAATCAACCTGTAAAGATATTACTTCGTGTTCATTTAAAAACTAAGTATAGATACGTAAAGGTACGACACTTACTCTGAGCACCTTTTTCATCATGCTGTGTCTGTGCCTCGTTCTTTTTTTTTCTTTTTTTTTGCAGAGAGTAATCAGAGTTTCGCCTCGATAAAAAAACAAGCAAACAAAATCAGTACTTTATTATGTTAAAGAAGAGTTAGCTTGTGGAGAAGGACAATTAATTGTCGTAGATGACAAAGGCGGTACTCCCTCTAACATTAGAGTCAATATTTTCATTGAATGCAATCAGCGTAAAACTAGCTTTCATACGTAGTCAATGCCCGGGGAATCCAGGCATTATTAATCGGTATGTCAAACACTACTGCATGGATCCTGCATAGCATCGGAAGTAATGTGATAACTGAACAAATATAATACAACGTCGGTGTCGGAAAAAAAACCCCTCTGATATCGATAAATCAGCCATAATGAATAAATAAGATCCATTCATGTTAACAGACGAAGGTATGATGAAGGTCATCATACAGACAGAGGTTAAAAAGAAATCCGAACTTGCTTGATTATGTTTAGCAGAGAAATTCATGATATGTAAGGCAGTGTAAGGAGGAAATAGTGTTTAATGATATTGAAAACCTATCGCTGTAATTCTCTTAATTAGTACTATTATCTTTTATTATCATCATTATCGTCACTATTATTATGAAATGACATAAATCATAATTGAAGTAGACGTGTAATCACTCATGCAAGCCCGAGACACATGCTGTGACATTGTGCACTCTTTTCAATTCAAGTGATTTTTTTTTCCACATAAAGTAATACAAAGCAATATACATAACGCTTACATGAGTACATAATGTTTTAAGGAACCCTGAATCACATAAGTTTCAACAAAATGTGGATACAAGTATAATAATATCAACTTTGCTTTTAGATAAATAGACAAGTGAGCAATACAATTTTATATTGTAACTCTTTATGGAAAAGAGCAATTCACGAGAGAAGCATAGCGTGTCAATTGTGTGAATTACTCTAGAAGATGAGGGCATCTCAAGATCCGTCAAGGTTTCCATGAATGAAAATGTTGATATCATGACGTCAGGTGAAAAAAAAAAAACCCCAGAATGATAGAAGAAGATTGTAGAAGACTCTTATAGAGTATAGAGATAATTGTTATTAATGATCTAGTATGTATGATGTCGTTATTACAGCCTGCCATCATGTCTGCCTATCTGTACGATGCCCTGCTTCTCTACGCCCACGCAGTCAACGTCACAATGGAATCGGGCGATTCACCCTTGGACGGTTTCTCTATAGGTTCATTGATGCAGGGCAATGTATCTTTTAATGGTAAACGTCTTTTTCGTCTCTTTATTACTCTTGTGAATATGGGTTTTGGTGGAAAGAGGATATAAGATAATCAACCAATTTTAACAGCTAGTCACACCTTTTTCTCTTTGACTGAGTGTCACTATATAAAGTTGGACCAATTTGTCGCAATATTATGTATTGCTTGTATTGCTACGGGAAGGAAGAGTTAACACACGTAGCATTATCGTGATCATAGTTCACTTTCAATGCTTTACTGCCAGGTTTTCGAACTTTAGACGGGTCTTTGTGCTTATGCCGATTGGAAAGTGTAAAATTGAATTGTGTAGTTTCTGGTGTCTGTGGAGTGATACTATGAAAACCACTCTCCAAATTAAAGAAAGATACGTTTTATTGAAAATGGCTAGCCCTTATAAGCCATATGACACAGTCTTCCTACGATACGATTCGGCTATGGCGATGAATTTGATTCCCGTTCTGCTCTTTAAAACGTTTCGTAATACTTCTGTAGTGGGCGTTTCCCTTTAATGTACGTCATGGACATTCGGCTCTCCTGTACAGTGTTATCACATGATAATCGCAGTATATGCTGCTTCCTATCTCTCGCCTATTTATTTCCAGGAATGACTGGGATTGTAAATATCGACGAGTTTGGGAGCAGATTATCGGATTTTTCTATCCTAGATCTCCAGGTAAGTCAGAGGTCAAAGGTCATGATTCATCGTCAAAAGAAAACGTAACACACACACACACACACACACACACAAACAAACACACACACACACACACAAAGCTATACAGAGAAACGTGTGTAGTATAAAGTTCACAGCTAACATACAACCATGCATGTTTAAGATAAGTGTGAATTAGATTGGAGAATGTCTATTATTGTCGGGGTGATGATCCCTTATTACCACAACATGATACCCATATAGTGTAAAACAACGTCTGTGGTAAAATGAACTGGAATGTAGTTTTGATAATAAATGTACCCAGGAAGAAGAAGAAAAAAAAAGTAGAAGAAGAAGAAAAAGAAGCTGAAAACGCGGTCTAGATGGAGGGAGCACATATTTTATGTAGAGTGCATCTCCACAAAATGCTAAAGTTGACTTTATTGAGTGAAATCAAAACAAAACGTATGAAATTTATATAATTCTATAAATGGTCTGATATACTCTATAAAAGTCAACTCGATGGTTATGGATTTGTATTACATAACATATGTACATGATATATATATATATATATATATATATATATATATATATATATATATATATATATATATCTTGCTTATTAAAACAGAAATATTTCCCAAACAATACAATGCTATCAAGTTCAATCTAACTGAAAATATTCGGACACACTCCCATTCCTTCGTTATTAGTAAACATTGCATGCATCATAGATAATGATCAAGGAGTACACATAATCAAAGAAAACAGAACTGGTTACGAAAGCAGAATATTTGAATAATGACATTTCAATCTTGTCACCAGGACGTATCTTTTTGGTTCATGAATAAGATGCCTTATCATTTGTTAAATTGATTGCCTGCTACACTGTAGCATGGCATTGCATGGATTGTTCTAATTCTGTCATTTATTCTTCGTATCTTTTGCATAAAATTAAACGTAGAAATCCCAATTGAAGAAATAGTCCCATGAACAATGATAGCAATCATTGAATATCGGATAGATGTTTATGCTTCTCGTAATTATGCTCATTGGACAGGGTTTGTTCATATTGCCCAACGCCCATTCGCCAGTTTCGGGGATTTGCTATTTGAATGAATGATGATGATTTAATCCATATAGATTTTCAGTATTGCCTTGTTTGACCAGGGAGGTGTCTCTTTCACCTCCCTGGTTTGACACATTTTTTGACGATAGTGGATGGTATATAAAGACTAAATGGCAAAGATATTAATTCAAACTCAAGTGACTGAATTAATTACGTTTACTTCAAGTCCGAAGTATAGGAAGGACACCACACATCTTATGATTTAGTGAATTATTTTCTTGGCGCTGATTATGATTGTGGTATGGGAAGGGAGGTGACGATTTGAAAGTATCTATTAACATTAAAACTGCTTTAGCTTTCAAAGCGAGAACGTGCTATTCAAGACAAAATCATGACATTTTCATTGACTTTGTTCAATCTTTTCCATAAGAACGATACGGAATTTTCTGAAGTCGGTTACATCTATGGCACATCCTTCGAAGCTCGATTACATACCAACATCGATTGGCCAGGTGATAGTAAACCTCCGGACACACCAAAGTGTGGCTTCGAAGGAGAATTCTGCTTTGGTAAGTAAGCGATACCGTCGTGTTTGCTTTGTCATTACTTATAAAGTTAACATTGAGGAGAAGTCACGTAGGAAATTTGTCAGATCGATCATGAAGATTTTTATGTCGGTATTTTAGCCTCCTGTTACTTATCTCAGCATGGCTTACTCATGTAAGATACATTACTGTCTTGTTTCATACAGCAATCATGTCACTGTATTAGACTGAGTAAAACTTTGATCTATAGCTCACTGTAAATTCTTGTTCACGACTCTAACGGTCATGCTGGAAGCACGAAATGAAATGGCCAATGACTATCGCCTTTGTTGTTTATGTATCTTTAAAAACGTCTTCATCTCAGCACAGAATTCATTGTTCGAATGACGGAATGGATGTTGGCTCTCAATCTAGCCGCAAGTTGACAATTGTCTTCGATCCGAGCCATGTCTGTATTTGTTGTTCAAATGCTAATGGCGGAGATCCACTCTGACCTTCAATAACAAAATCCGAGATCGTGGCAAAAGATTGTGAGCACACACGAGCAAACACGTGAATGGCGCCCTTGATTTTTATTGAGTCGTTTCACGTTGTTTAAGGCTCGTCACGTTAAATAAAACCAGTGTTCTCTTGACATAGCTAGAGAGGGAGGACGTATCTCATACTCGGGTGACATGCACAATACAATAATTACCTGCCGTCTGGCAACGCTACCCACAATCAATACGCGATGGGAAAATGCGAATGGTTTGAAACTGTTATGAAAAGCTTGTTTGTCTTATGTTCTTTTAGTCAACAGGTCATTATCATTTTTGTAAAACCTGATATATATGTATCCCTTTTTTTTAAGGCAATGAATATCACAACACCTCTCGAGGCAGAATGTGGAAATTGTATTGGTATCTTTGAATAGTCACAGATAACAGTAACAAACAGATCTGTTTCTTTATTTTGAACTTACAAAAAAGGAGAATATCTTAAAGCCACAACTCTTTCTTTGCTAATACTTTTTCAGAATCTATTCTTAATTCTTATTTGATCAGAATTTTCACAAGAGGAAATGATACGAAAATGAGAGCATTATTTGCTTCTGGTTATGCTGTCGCAGAAAAATTGAAATCAACTGACAACGCATAAAGTTACAATCCACACTTTGTATTAACTGATAATCTTGCACTACTAAACGTTTATGACTGACGTGTTTCATTAATTCATTTCACAGATCGAGGAATTATCGCTGCAATAGTGCTCGCCGTAGTCTTGACTCTTGGGATATGCATCATAATTCCAGTCGCAAGGTGAGCTCGACGTCATTTAACATTTATCACTCTGATATGTCTGACGGTATGTTTGCATTCTTATTTCTCCAGAAAACAACAAATAACACAAAGTGTTGGTGCCTATAACATGAGTTACACAGATAAATATGTAAGACAAATGAAATTATTATTTTGAAAAGAATTAAAGGCATCAGTAGAAGAACAAATTTAGTAAAATTTAGAATGTTTTCGTAGCACCGTGCGTTCAGTAAGGATTTGATGAAGAACTGATGTATGAGGACAGAGAAGTCTAGTCTCTCATTTACCCTAATACACTTGACATGTATTGTGTTTATGGACGTAATGGTAATGGTAATGGTTTGTCAAAAAATCATTTGCAGCCAAGGAGATGGCTGAATTACAGAATTTAGTACATTATCAGTTTTCATATCCTTGTCTTTTCAGGATTAAATACAAAAAGTTCGTGAAAGGCTCTGATTGGATGATAAATCGTGCCGATATTACCTTTATCCCTATTCGGGAGAGTGGCGGGGTAAGTACAAATTTATATTTCTTTCTTCATCTCACTTCTTTTCGTCTTTTTTTTTTTAACTTTTCTTTTCGATCGTTTGAAGTTTGACCATTTCGCAGAGATTGGATCACTTGTATAATTATGATTATCAGTTGTCATTGCCGCATTTTATGCACAGTACCCGATTACATATTTTGTTACATTTTTATGGCTCATGAATGTAGTACACAAAGAAGTAGTACACAATAGATGAACAATATAAATATAAATCGATTTTACTCAATTCCTTGGACTCTTTCTTTATGGATGATAATGTGTGTGCGGGTATGTGTGTGTTTGTGTGTGTGTGTGTGGGTGTGGGTGTGTGTGTGTGTGTATGGGGGGGGGGGGGTAGTGAGGTGCCACCTCTGAACACGGGTTATTAATTTGCATGTGTATAATACCAGTCGTTATTCCCTTAAGCTCCAGCTCCAGTATTTTTCTTTTCAGGTTGAACAATCATGTTGTTTTATCATTTGTTATTTGTTGAGGATGTCATAAATCAGACAATTTTGTAACAAAAATTCCTGTCTCAACCACCATTTTGTCTGAAATGCTTGTTACTAGTATTGTCCAGTGATAATAGCTTTGCTTCAAGACAATTGAGTTAATTTCAAAAGGAAAGTTTAGGTTGAGAGGTGGCATTGAGCTCTAGTGTTAACTCTCCTTATCACTTACCCAATCGTCACTCTCAGCTGTTTAGTGTCCCTCAAACCTTACACCCTTCCCCAAAGGAGAGGACCTTTCATACCCGAGCCTTAATGAACCTGATGATTAGAATAAGGATTACACTCCGATGTAACACGTCATCGTCCAATCGCCGCAGGTCATACGTCATTGAAAAATGCTCTTTCTAGGATCCAAAAAGTTTCCCAATTTACATCTTTTTTTGTCATCTTACCTCATCAGTCCTATATGGTACGTACATCTTCTTCTCAATAATGCGACATTTTAAATAACTGGCCTATACTACTGCTATCACCCGAGATTTATTCGTTTACAAGTTTGTCGCATTCTAGCGATTACTGAAGAGTGTCGTGTATTGACTGGTCATCCATAGAATTGACTTTGCAAGCAAAGCGTGTTAGCTGACCATATTATGTGATTGCCTATCACCCTCACAGAACACCTTGACTTCGAAACGCACACCCACACATAAACACACACATATACGCCCCCCCCCCACACACACCCACATACACACAAACACACACAAATGCTGTTTTATAAACACTTCGAAACGAATGGGACAATCTATCTCCTTTATGCTCAAAACGCAACCGACATTTCGCTCGATGAATTATTCGATTCATTGAATCGGAAGACACTCTCTCCCCCATTTCTCTTTCTCTCTTTCTGCTCAAACTTGGACCGTAAGCTACAGCTTCGATGAGGCGAAGAACCTGTTCAGTGAGGGAGGGGAATAACGAACATATTATACTCGAGATGACATATATCCAAATAGATTTTGATTCATCCAGGTAGTACGATGGCAACACGTAATCAAATCTGTTCGACTGGACTTACTTGTTACTTTTACGCGGAGAGTACAGTTTCGGTGTACTTTCCGTGAATTTGACAAGTAAATCTCCTAATAAGACATTTTTAGATGAACTTAAATTGAACTTATCTACATATTCTCGTAATTTGAAGAAAATAAAGAACTTAAAGAACAGAGATTAAATCAAAGAAACGAACAGGAAGAGGTGGTGATAATAATGAAAGAAAAGATAGAAGAGGTAGAGAATGAGAACATGAAAAAAGAACAAAGAGAAGAAGAATACGAATATGAAGAAGAAGAAGAAGAAGAAGAAGAAGGAGGAGGAGGAGAAGGAGAATCAAAAGCCATACACCGAATCATCTACCATTTCATTACGAAGAAGGAGGTCCAAGTATGGCTAGGAAGAAGAGTGACTGAGTTAGGTATGAGAGAGCAGACAACCATCTAGGGCACGTGCCGACACACGTTTTGTGAAATCGATCGGCGTGCACGAAATCGTCCAAAAACAACAACAAAGGAGTCAAGAACAAACGGACCATGAAGCATGAGAAGATCGCGACGTTCACATCTTAGGAAGACAAAAACAGAATGCCTCCTCTTGGGAGAAAAACTACCTTATGTAAGATCAACGTCCGTAAAGAAAACAGTGAAAGAGAACGGACTGAAATAGGATTGATGGTAGCTGTGTAGGAGAGATAAAAATGATTTTTTTTTGAAAGGAGAGAAGAGGCAAAAGACACAGTTGGGATAGTGTTAAGGAGTACCTCAAAGAGTGTATTTGTGTTTGTGTTTGTGTGTTTATTGAATGATGTTTGTTGGTGTCGAAGAGCAAAAAGAAAGGAAGAGAGAGAGAGAGAGAGGGAGAGAGAAAAAGGTAAAAGAGAGAGATTGATGTGTTTCACTGGAAATGCACATGCAAATAAACCAGTGCGGATTTTTGAGCGCATCGGCCATTTGGACACACGTGGCTTGTTTTATCCTTCTAAAGCTAGAGATGGATCCTTTCCATCCACTGGACCCACCAGGGAGGGATTTTTACCATCTCTGTAACCACTTCCACTAATTGCGTCATGGGATACACACCATGACGACTTTCAGTCAACCACGGAGACGTTCTAATTTGACGCTTTAGTGCCCGTCGGTACCCTTAACATGTTTTCTGAGAGTTTAGGTCTAACTGATATATCCCATTAGTTTTCAAGTCAGTGAAAGGTGCTTTGCAAAGTCAGTCAAATGCAACTTGAGTAAAGTTGTTTTTTATAGAAAAGTTGAACACTTCTGAAATAAGAGCAAACATGCCTCAAACGTCCTAACGAATATTGTCTTATTCATATTTGTACATAATCTATTTCTTTCGTGCGTCGGAGTATATTTGTTTTATGTCTGTTCGTTCAATACTTTTCTGAAATAACAAAAAGTCATATTTTCGGTGCAACATCCGAAATATGCACATATGTTAGTCTCTTACATTAAAGGAAAACGAAAACAACAACAACAAACCAACAACATCAGTGCGAAGATCACTTAACATGAACTGTTTACTATGTAGTATATAAAGTATAATGCGTCTCGAGTACATGTCTGGTTTAAAAAGATATTTTCATGGAAAGAGAATATTTAACATTTTATATGCTTTTCATGAGTGTTGATACCACACATTTTTCACATAATATGTCCCGATATTTGAATTTGAGTTATGTATACATGCTCATAATAATAATGTATATGACATGTTATGTATCGATTCTAGTAGGCCTTGGTATCGGTGAGGTCAGCGCTGTTTGAAGGGGGATGGGGAAGAGCGCATACTGAGATGGAGAGAAAGAGAGAGAGAGAGAGAGAGAATGAGAAAGATATGGAGAAAAAGGAAGAGGGGATGAAATAAGCAACTAGACCTATTGAATGGGAATGAGATCATTGTTATACCTGCAAAAGTTTTTCTTTGTTTGAACAATAAGCAGACGTTATGATTTTAATACGCAGTACACAAATGTAATATGCTTGGTCTCGTAACCCCGGTATTTTTCCGATATGAAGAATGAATCTGCACTGCTTAGTTCTTTTCAGTTTTCATGAAATTATATTTTTGACACGTTGACGAACACGTACACTCTCAATGCTTATTGTGAGATAAGTAACACTCACGGTAGTACAGTGGCTTTCTTCTGATGCCGGATTCAAAAACACAACTGCCTCCTGATTTATCCTTCTTCGAATTTCAGGTCTTCCCTTCCAATTACCGCCTTCAAAATCTCTCGAACGCCCTCAGCAAGCCTTCGCTGCTCTCCAACATTTCAACCACAAAGAATGCCGACGGCAGCAAGACTGCGCAGAATCACACCTTCGCCACATTCAACTCTCAGACTGTGGTGCTGCGAAAGGTCAAAGTTCAGAACTTCAATCTCAACAAGGCTATGAAGAGAGAACTGAAGGAGGTCCGTTTAAAGTGCGATGCAATATGGTCGAGTTTTTCACTGAATAGAAAAAGGATGCCCCCACCCAGGGTTATATGCTACTGTTTAACCAGATAAGCATTCGGAGAGCGCAGACTTCCGCCGAACACAATCACACATGTTAAAATCACACAAACTGAAATCCTTCAAAGAATTAAAGAAAATCCGAAAGGTGATCCATATAACTTCTAAAATTTGATCATCAGTTCCTAGTGTCACTTTTGACTTTCCTGAAAATTTCTATCCAAATCCGTTTGTGAACTTTTTGAGTTATTTTGCAAAGAAACAAACAAACAGACAAATAGATAGACCAACGCGGTCAAAACATAATCTCGTTTCCGGAGGTTATCATGGTGAAATTTGTTTTTATTGTAGTATCGTGTTAAAGGCTATATATTTCGCCTTCATTTTTAATGAATTTATATATAAAATTATTTTATTATTTTCATGTTTCACTTGACAAAATCAAACTGTCTGTGAAACAAGTTTTCCTATACTTTTTTACTCTTAAGTGACTGAATCTAAAATGGGTCATGCGCTATTAAGTCTTATTGACTTTGGAGTATCTTAGCACATCCTACCCAAGTTTCCTCCTAAAACCCATCAAAAATATGGAGTAGTATTTGGAGGAGTATCAATCATAACTTCAGAGACTTTGGTCATGAAATTTCAAGTTGTTATAATTTTATTTCTTGATTATTGTTTGCTTAATCCAATGTTAAAGGGAATGGCTAGTAACTGATCAGTGGGAATCGGTGGGAATGCTGGAGGATGATTGTTCCAATCCTTGTGGGATTCATTTAAGAGTACATTATATATCTATTGTAGTGTGAAAATTATTTGCTTCAGAACGGTCTCATGTTCAAGTAATGTGCAGTTTAATGTTTCCAGGTTAGCGTGCCTGGTCAGTGACGGGCATTAATCTGCACATTACTTGAATATGAGACCGTTCTGAAGCAAATAATTTTCACACAACAAAGAATAGAATTACATGTGGCCAGTAACAATGTGATACAATGATTCCAGTACCTACAATTGTTTCTTTATTATACAATACACTCCTATCTTGCTATTACATCAGATTTGATGGAGATATATACTGAATGACGTGGAATGTAATCCCTTGTTGTATTGTAAACTTTGACCCTAATCAGATGCGATGGCTGGTCCAGGACAACATCAATCGTTTCCTGGGGCTATGTTTCCCCTCCACCAGTGGTGACATCTTCTACCACGTCACTGAGTACAGTCCTAAAGGCAGCCTTCATAGTATACTCAACAATGATGACTTCAACCTCGACCTTAGCTTCAAGGCCTCCTTCATTCGAGATCTGGCGAGGGTATTTTACCTGTCCTTACATGTTATTCATTATCCTATCATTATCCTGAATGTTGAAGTTAATAGCTTGATTAGTATGCTCATTAAAGCATCTACTTATGTGATTACCTGTTATCAAATAATGAAGCGGATCCCTGTGATGAATGATTGGTTGAGAACGTATACAATCATGACCAGGCATTTATTTTGCCTTTCATGTAATTTCGCTTATGACCGGTCATAAGTTAAGTTTGTTATTTACTCGCGGGTATGCTTACCTCATACATGTGTAATTCAAAACACGTGCATTTGTGTTTCACGTGTTTCTTGCCTTCGCTCTCTGTTCCATTTCATTTGCGGTGACGAAACTATTATTTGGCGGTTTTTAATATTTTTCTTTGATGAGATGCCCATGTTGACATTCTCACTGAATTCTTCAATCATTTTTTTTTTAAATCTCATGGGGTCCGTTTCATGAAGCTATCACATAAAAGCTATCACATAAATCTTAAAATTGCCAAGCCGCTCTTAAGCTAGGAGAGACTTTCACAGAGAAGTAAAAACCATTTCACGAAGTCTCTCCTAAGCTATGAGAGACTTTAATTTTTTCAATCGTCATGTTCGAGGGTAATACTAATTAACATATCATTAGCATATTATTAACGTATTCTCCCTATTGTGTTACATGCGGTGAGCACTCGCTACCTAGACATAGCACGTATACACACAGTGTATACAGCGCAGAGGTAACAGATCTACGACGGAGGCAAGATCCTGAAGGCTAAGTTGCATTCTACACCGCTACCAGTACATATTTCTATTAGTGAGTATATTTAAAGCTGTCTGCAATTAAAAAGTAATGCATGTGGATTCATAATGTGATATTATTTGGATATATTTTTGTTCGAATCTTCTACAATTCTCCAAGGGCTAGCTAGATGTAGATCTAATCTTAACGGTAGTAGCGTTATCACAATAGTCCCACGTAGGCACATCGCCGTTTGTTTGAATGACCAAATGGCCAGCTGAGTTAGGTAGTTTGTTAATGTTAGCATGGTAGGGTCTAGGGCTACTACAACTTCTACAAGTAATAGTGAAATGTTTGTGGGTTGATTTTTAGCGTGCAGATATTTCATGAGAGCAATTGCCCGATTTGTTCATGTATGGGTGAATTGCAGGTAACTTAAGGCGTGAATAGTGAAGGGATCGAAGAAGAAACCGGAAATTTCATAAGTAAAGAATTGATCTGCATTTTATTATTAATATTATATTTTTGAAGACGTGTCTAACATTGAATGATTACACTGTCACTAGCTGTGTGGATAGTATTCAGAAGTGATACAAATTTTCTGTTTTGTGTCAAATCGACAGGAAAGATCTGGGTTTTTTTTTTTTCAGTCTAGAAAATCTCAGGTTATTTTGTCCAACAGAATTATGGGCCTAGCCTAAGCCTAATGTTTTTTAGTTTAGGCCCTAACGTGAACTTATAGCGTTAGCATTTACACTACAGAGAACCAGCTGTACGTTACCTGTGTCATTGTTACGTTTACAAGTCCTAATGTTACTATCTAACGTTACTAATATAGGTCTACAACAAAAACTTGTAAAATACTAGGGGTTAGGGGTTATAACTGCGACCAGCCCGAACGCGAAGCACTGTGTACTGGTACAACTAACAGGGAGTGCCCTGGGGTTAGGGCCGGTAGTACTATCTGGAGAGTCCGACAGTGGTTAGACTAACTAGATCAAGTACGGTAGTAATAGTAGGGCCTAGTAGTAGTACGTAGATCCAGGTCTACACAGAATATGAATTGGAAACCATGGTTCAGATCTTGGTTCAGACTTGAAAGCTATCTTCAACAATTCTAAGTGCATACAGCACTGTAATCGCAATGCATGTGTCACAATAAGATAGAGAATGATGTTTACCTAAATTCATTGGCATGGAACCTCTAGAATTCTACTGCTATACTACCAGATGTCTATAGATCTAGAATCCAGTGGTATAGTGATCCTGAGTAGCACCTACTGACGTAGATACTACTTAACCAGTGTATACCAAAAGTATAACCAGACTAGACCCTTTGCCTTGGTATTCTTAAACATATTATCATTAACATAAGTAGGCCTATCACTCATCAGTAAGGAAGTTAATAGGTCTTCTTAATAGTGCTATCTATCTAGGCAGTTAGTAGATTCTATAGGTCCATACTCCGATGCTAATACCGCTTACACAACTTCTTTTAGCAATTTAACTGATGATGATGACATGACAACAGTTGATGATCAGAGTCAGACTGTGGCTGCATCTCAGGCTGTAACTGTGATCAACCCGAATGTGAAGCCACAGTACAGCTGGTCCTACCAGATCTTAGGTAGATGTAGACCTTGCAACATGGATGCCTAGCGACAAGATCTAGAACCTCAAGAAGTCATAATACCCTAAACTATAGGCTTACACATGTTGAATTGAGACAACTCAAATACTAGTATTATGTCTTTTAATCATCCCCCCAAAAAAATAATAATATAAGATCCTTTATATATTTAAACTGCAAAAACATGTGAACTGATTTCAAATTTCATGCAGATTCTAGATATTGTGTGTAAAATCTTGTATAATCAAACAACAGTTTGAAAACACATTTTCTATTTTGTATTCACATTTTTAATTATAATGTTAGATATGGAACATCAGTCAGACTGCTACAATCAGACTTCTTCATCTAATAAAGCCCAGAGTCAGTTGCTGAACTTCACTGAACACAGAACCAAACTGCTGAACTTCCATCTTCTCCACAGCTAGACTGCTACTGAACTTCGTCGAGACTTACGACAGGGCTGCACACTAACCCATTTTTTCTGCCGGTCCAACCTGTCTCTGTCGGACCGGTAAATGCCCCGGTTTACCATTTTTTACCGGTCCGAACAGAAAATTTACCGGTCAACAACGACAACCTAAAAAAACATTAAATGATTTGCAAACTTATTTTCTTGTTTTTTTATGGACGTACCCCCTTACCCATGTACATTTTACAGATTAATATTTTTTTTTTAAACTTGCATTATTTATTGCACAAGAAATTTGAAAAAAAAAGATAGGAAAAAATAGAATGTTTGTTTGTGAATTACAGTGTAAAATGATAATGAACAAAATCAGATTGTATCAAATGCGTTTGTGACTTTTTCTAAACATCGGCGCACGAACTTGCTGCGTAACCTGCTCTTGGTGGTCAGTTGGATTGCGACGATTTAATGAATTATTTTAGCTGTGATATTTTCTTTATTTTTCTCCCGATAATCTATTCGCATTGTGCATGCGTTCTTGAAAGGTACACGACATGTAGGGCCGAATTCGCAATCCTTTTTGCGCCCCGATTTCCACCTAAAATATTAGCGGGATTGTGACGATTTCATAAATTACTTCGGCTGTAATATTTTCAGATGCAAGCGCCAAAAGAGGCTGAAAATGTGTCCTTTATTTTTCCCGATAAACTCTTCGAATTTCGTAAGAGCGTTCTTAAAAAAAAAAGATGCACCACATGGCCGAATTCATGATACTTTTTGCGCCTATTTCTACCTCAAATATCAGCGGGATTGTGACGATTTCATAAATTACTTCGGCTGTAATCTTTTATGATGCAAGCGCCAAAAGAAGGTGAAAATGTGTTCTTTATTTTTCCCGATAAACTCTTCGAATTTCGTAAGTGCGTTCTTAAAAAGATGCACCACATGGCCAAATTCATGATACTTTTTGCGCCTATTTCTACCTCAAATATCAGCGGAATTGTGGCAATTTCATGAATTACTTCGGATGTAACTTTTTGTGATGCACGCACCGGCGAGAATGGTTGAAAATGCGTTCTTTATTTTTCTCCCCATAATCTCTTCCCATTCCGTACATGCGTTCTTGAAAGGTATACGACACGGCAGAATTCACGATCCTTTTTGCGCCTATTTCTACCTAAAATATCAGCGGGATTGCGATGATTTTATGAATAACTTCGGCTGTAATCTTTTATGATAACGCGCCAAAATGGGTTGAAAATGTGTCCTTTATTTTTCCCGGATAAACTCTTCCCATTTCGTAAATGCGTGATTAAAAGATATACGACACGGCCAAAAATCATGATTCTTTTTGCGCCTATTGTTTCCTCAAACTTCAACGGGATTGCGATGATTTCATGAATTATTATTCGGCTGTAATCTTTATGATGCACTGGCCAAAAGGGGTTGAAAATGTGTCCTGTATTTTTCTCCCAATAATCTCTTCGCATTTCGTACATGCGTATACGACACGGCTGAATTCACGATCCTTTTATCGCCTATTTCTACATTAAATATCAGCCGAATTGTGGCAATTTCATGAATTACTTCAGATGTAATCTTTTGTGATGCACGCACCAGCTAGAATGGTTGAAAATGCGTTCTTTATTTTTCTCCCCATAATTTCTTCGCAATCCGTACATGCGTTCTTGAAGGTATACGACACGGCCGAATTCACGATCCTTTTTGCGTCTATTTCTACCTGAAATATCAGCGGGATTGCGATGATTTCATGTATGACTTCGGATGCAATCTTTTATGATACACGCGCCAAAAGGGGTTGAAAATGTGTCCTTTATTTTTCCCCGATAAACTCTTCGCATTTCGTAAATGCGTTCCTAAAAGATACACGACACGGCCAAAAATCATGATTCTTTTGCGCCTATCGTTTCCTCAAACTTCAACGGGATTGCGATGATTTTATGAATTATTATTCGGCTCTAATCTTTATGATGCACGGGCCAAAAGGGTTTGAAAATGTGTCCTGTATTTTTCACCCAATAATCACTTCGCATTGCGTACATGCCTATACGTCACGGCCGAATTCACGATCCTTTTAGCGCCTATTTCTACATCAAATATCAGCGGGATTGCGATATGTCATTAATTATTTCGGCTGAAATCTTTTGTGATACATTCACCAGAAGGGTTGAAAATGCGTTCTTTATTTGTCACCCGATAATTTCTTCGCATTTGTGCATGCGTTTTCAAAATTATACATTGCATGCAGGGTCGAATTCGATATTCTTTTTGCGCCTATTATTGTTTACTCAAATTCCAACGGGATTGCGAAATTTTCATGAATTACTATTCGGCTGTAATCTATATGATGCAAGCGTCAAAAGGGGTGAAAATGTGTCCTTTATTTTTCTCCCTCTAATCTTTTCCCATTTCGTACATGCGTTCTTAAAAGGTATACGACACGGCCGAATTCACGATCCTTTTTGCGCCTATTTCTACCTCAAATATCAGCGGGATTGTGGCGATTTCATGAACTGCTTCAGATGTAATTTTTTATGATGCACGCACCAGAAGGGTAAAATGTGTTTTGTATTTTTCTCCCGATAATCTCGTCGCATTTGTGCATGCGTTTTTGATAACCAACACGGCATGCAGGACTGAATTCAAGATCCTTTTTGCGCCTATTATTTCCTCAAATTTCAACGGGATTGCGTTGATTTCATGAATTGTTATTCGGCTGTAATCTTTTATGATGCACTCACCAAAATGTGTCCTTTATTTATTATTTTTTTTGTCCTCTATAATCTCTTCGCATTTCGTACATAAGCTTTTGAAAGATACGACGCGGCCGGTCGAATAGATGATCCTTTTTGGGACGATTTCTACCGCAAATATGTAAGCGGGACTGCCATGATTTCATGATTTTTTTCCCTCCCTAGTATTAGCTATTCACATTTTGTGCATGCGTTCTTAAAAAGTACACGGAAGAGCCGATTTCGTGATCCTTTTTGCGCCTATCTTCATTATGAGACCATTCTGAGCGAATGAAAATATTCATTTGTGAAATGACTGTGTAAAATGAAAATGAACGCAATCAGATCCATTTACTGTATCGCTGAATATCGAATGTGTTTTTACTTTTTCTAAAAATCGACACAAGTAAATTAGTTATAACATAACTGCCACGCTGCTGCGAAGCCGCGATCGGATCGATCTTGCGTTAAAAAAATCATGAGTAAAATGACCCGGCAGAAATGCGTGCGCTTCTATCAATGCTTCTTGTCTGGCATGACCGCCGATCGCAAGCAAACGAAAAGCAGTTACACTGTACATGCTCTGCATGTATTGCATTGCATGGCAGTGCGTGCTCAGCGCCAAATGCGCAAGCGAGGGCGAATAACTGGTCGACTGCTAGTGCTCAAAACTAATGTATGTTTACTGTACAAAGTGCACCGGTAGACATAAACGAAAACTTGCGTAAAACTTGCTGAACAGTGCGATATCTTGCATTCTGTTTCTCCCTGATCGGGGCTGCTCTTTTTCTTTCTACTGACCCCACCAATGCTTTTTTTTTTTTTTTTTTTTTTTTTTTTTTTACTGGTCATGTCGGACCGGTAACTTGTGGATTTCCTGAAAAGTTACCGGTCCGACAGTGACTTTTACCGGTCTTTGACCGTCGGACCGGCGCTAGTGTGCAGCCCTGCTTACGATGTATCTACCAGCATGGTCACCTTCAACAGAATGCAAGTATTTTAGCTTATAATACTATTTTAGCAGACATCATATCTGTATATTTTCAAATACTACAATTGCAACATTATTTACATTTGGACATCAAATTGTCTCTGGATTTTTAGTTGAATAGTGTTAGACAGGAAATATTGAAAACAATGTTTGCTGTAATGTCCATCTTGGTAATTGAAAACAAACATTGTTATCCAGTGAATAGTGACCCTTCTAGAAACAACTGTTTTTTGCATTTTTTATTTCACTATCTGTAGAATATTACATACTGATCCAATTGAAAAGAGATAATTCATGGAAGGGGGGGGGGGGTACCTGCATGTCTACATGTATCAAGCTCCTGAAACAAACTTTAGCAGTCACGTTATCTTAATAATGTAGGCCCTACTATGATTGTTTATTTACCCTCTCCCTTTTCTAGTATCAAAACCGCCTTATGCTCTTACAATGTTTGAAACAAGAATATTCGACATAGCTAATCATTTTAAACTGTGAAAAGTCCTATTTATAGCTTATGGATCAGTAGATACTAGTGAATTCATTCTTTCAAAATCAATGGTAGGGCTTTTCAATTTGATTGCTATAGCTTGTTATAGCAAAGGCAAAGCAACCATCTCTAACATACTTTCTAATGTCCCATGTCCTGCACTATTGTTTTGTTTGTAAGATATTAACTGTTCTTGTATATTGAATAAACTCCAAACAGCCAAGGACCAGACAACATGTGAACTTCATCCACTTCAGAGTTAAGGACTGGGGGCAAGATGCAAATGGAAAAGTCAAGTGACAGTGTCATGGATATTCCACCATCTTCATTTGGTGTGTTAAATGATTATTTTTAGCTATTGAAGCAAGTTGAGAAATCATGTTATCTTGATCATCTACAGTTGGCAGCAAAATTATTCAGCCCCTCTCTTGCATGTTGGACACTCTGGCATAATGAATTACATTATAACTGAGATCATTTCTAAATCATACAAGTGGTGATCAGATAGTTTGCTACAAGTAAATAACAGATCAGTAGCCTTTGATTTGCATATAGTTACAAACTTTGATCATTCATGTATAAAGAGATATGGTCCAATGAGCACATTTATGGTCATTTTCAGTCCTTTCAGTGATCACTGAAATGCTTCGTTGAATATGGTTTGTTCACTCAATGTTTTGATAGGTGACACAATATGATGGAATTTGATGCAGGATTCTTAATATTTCAATTGGCATTTTTCGTTGTACAAAAATATCTAAATGAACTCATTTCTAGTGAAAGTTGCCACCATAGAGTTTGTACAGAGGTTTAGCCGTGATATTAATAATTCAAAGTTTAAGTCATGTCAAAATGAATATAACCCAATGAAATGCTAAGAGTTGTGCATAGAATGGCAAGATACTATTTAAAATTCCATAAAAACAAAAGAAATTAATCGTTATCATCAGACCATAACACGTCATGCTTCAGTGATCACAGAAAGGTCTGAAATGACCATGATGTGCTCACTGGACCTTATCTCTTCATGCATGAATGATCAAAGTTTCTAACTATATGCAAATCAAAGACTATTGATCAGGTAGGCATTTGTCATAAACTATCTGTTCACCACTTGTATATGATTTAGTAATTGTAATGTTATTTATTTTGCTATAGTGTCCATAATGCAAGGGGGGTGAATAATTCTGCTGCCAACTGAATAAAGTGAATGCTTGTTATTAATTTCCCCTCTCATTCATTACTAAAATTACCTCATACTCTTACAATTTGCTAACAGGGGCTCATTACATAGTGATTCAAACTTTGAAAACTGGCAATTACAACTTGTTGTTCACATAATATATCTTACAAAATTGATAATCATTAATGAACATTTTGTTATTATTGCTTGTTTTAATAAAGATGTACACTCATCTCAAATATTTTCCAACTATCCCATTTGTGCATCCGATGTTTCTGTTTGTATGGTATTTAACTGTTCTTAAATTTGCACACCCAAAGGCCTGAAGAGAGCTGAACCTCACGAAGCCTTGGGACAGACAACTGCAGCTGAACTTCACCCAGGTCAGAGTCAGACTACAATTGGACTACAAACTGTATAGCAGCATCTTATCTACGACAGAACACAGGTATGCTTTTCTCTTTAAACTTGAAAACTATAAAGATTTTACAAAATAAACAACTTGAATAACAGTTGAAAAAGGGCAACCTCTGTTGATGACATATCAGTTACAGGTAATTCGGTCTTTCTTATTTTAGCAATTATTGTAGACTTGGTGGACAAACAATGTCACCTCTATATGTGAACTGTTCCATACGAGAAATGAAGAAATTAGTGCATTTATACACCCCAGTTGGGAGTTGATTTAATGTTTATGTCTATATCAGCCACAATTGGGAATTCAGTACGGCTTACATTAGTTGATTAACGCACTGACATAGCAATGCAGCTGATTTATTGCATAACCCATTGAATCATCTTTCTGTTTATTTTGGAACCCCCAGCTTGCCTGACATAAGTTACAATCCTTTTTAAAAAGTCATGAATGTATAACGTTCTGTCAGACGAGTGTTTAAAGTCACAATCACATTCTCATTTTGAGTCTGTGTCACACCTTTTTTGTTATCAGCAAGAATCTGCTACACTAATTCTTGTGTATGACATCCCAGACGATTTTCTTAGTTTTTTTTTCGTAGATGCTGTTAAACTGTTTCTAATATACTGTATAAGAAATTGCTGAAAAGTAGTTCTGTGTAATGATATGTGTGCCAGTCGTGTGTGTATTCATTCAACTGTAAGCCCACATATTTAACACTCTGTATAATGTCAGGCAGAGGGGATGAATGGCGTGTCATAAAATTTCAGTATGTAACCAATATTTGTTTTTCCATATTTGTATTTCTTTTTTCTTTCATATAGATTCTCAAGGCATGGAGCTTGCCGAGGGTGATGAAGACAGGTTGAATGCAACATATGATAGTTTTTACGGCTGTAAATATATATATATATATATATGAATTTAATCTTTCAAAATCAATGTATATACAGTGAAACCCCGTTATAACGAGGTCCGTGGGACCGCCAATATTGCCTCGTTATAACCGGTTCCTCGTTATAACCGTACGCACTAAAAACAAAGAAAACATAAGCATGGAGTCACATATACCAAGCAATCAAACTTATGAGCAGTCTTTGTGTTGTTATTACACAAGTAAATGGATCATTATTATTGAGAAAGGATAAAAAGGAATCATTTGTGAGTTGATACCAAAAGAATAAAAAAAAAAGAAGGGGTTGAAAACGCGTTCTTTGTTTTTCTTCTGAAAAATCTCTTCGCGTGTGTTGTGCATGCCTTCTCGAAAAGTGCACGGCAGGGTTGAATACGTAATCCTTTCTACACGTATCTCTTCCTCGTGTATTGAACCATTCTGAAAGAATGAAAATATCATTTGTGAAACACAGTATAAAATTTTAATAAACAAAATCACATTGTATTAAAAACATGTGTTACTTTTTTCTGAACATGGGTGCAAGCAGAGTAACATGCATTATTAAACTTATTTTACGCTGTGTGCGCCCAGCGGGATCGCGATGATTACATTATTAATTATTTAGGCTGTATTCCATGATGTTTGCACCAGCAGGGGTTGAAAATGCATTTTGTATTTTTCTCCCCAAAATCTCTTCGCATATTGTACATGTGTCCTTGAAAGGTACACGACATGGTTGAATTCGTGATCCTTTTTACGACTATCTCTTCCTCATTATAACGGACCATTCTGAAAGAATGAAATTATTCATTTGTAAAATACAGTGTGAAATAATATGAACATCACGATGATTTCATTAATTATTTCGGCTGTAATCTTTTACGTAGTATACACATCAATGTTTCACAACCATCAAAACAACTGGAAGTCGGAACTAACATGGAAAGGATTATGATTTTGCAGAGGTTGTGCTTTTCTAATATACAAATAGGTTAGAAGAGTCCATCTGAATTGAGTTGTACATCATTTTAAATCTTAGAGTCTGCTCTTTCAGAAAGAGGATTGAGCTTTTAACTTTTTGGAAGATACTAAGAAACCACTAATGAAGTGCTACAGAGCATACCATTCTCAGAGGAATTCAAAGTTCATTTGATGAAAATCGATTTTTAAATGGCTGAGACATCCGAAAACAAAGTAAAACAAAGTAAAAGCGATTCTAATGAAAGGTTGGTTCCACCTTTTATTAGGAATCGCTTTATTTTGCATATTTCAGCCATTTCAAAACCAATTTCATCAAGTAAACATTGAATTCTTCGTGGAATTATGTGCCCTTTCATATTTCAGAAGAGGTTTCTCATTATATCACACACACACAAAAAAATCTGAAACCAGGTCTCAACCAAAACTACACCATCCCTTTAACCAGAAATCCATGTTTGGTGACTTTTTGTGACTTTTTGGGGGTTTTGTGATGCAGAGTCACAATTGCAGTGTTAGATATGAAGCTACAATCAGACTATTGCAGTTTGACTGCTGAACTTCACTCAGAGTTTTGTCATAGATGAGTCCATTGGTGATGGCATAAGTGCTTTGCCAGGCATTAACCAAAACCAGAAATGAGACAAATCCCCCTTAGAAGAAAAGAGAAACAAATGCATTGCAAAACAAAACAGAACAGCTAAGCATGCAAAAAAGTCGGTGAAAAGCAAACGGGTGAATCGAAGCACACTAAAAAAAATAAATAAATAAATAAAAAAAAGATTAAAAAAAAACCGAAAAGAAGATTTATAGTAAAGTGGAAGAAACCATTTTAAAATGGACAAATGCAAATCTCTGTCAGCACATAACAGTCTGATTTCTGATTGCTTTGATGAATAAAAGCTATTGTGTAGCAGACAAGGTCATTATTATTAGTACTATTATCATAATTAGTATTCTGATGTAGGGAACCTCAGAGTGCAAAAACAGTGGATTGCAACACATATCATTGTATGCTTACCAAATATTTGCAATGATAGAATTGCTTGAAGTTCAGCTGCTTTCACAATTTGATTGATAAACCATGAAAATATTTCAAATGATTATGAAAGATGTGTTGAGGTATAAGTGATCCAAACATAAATACATTGTACATCAGTGAACGTTGCAGTGCATTATTTTTGTTATTGTTTCCAGGCGTGTGACGGCAAACTTTATGTAACCAAGTTAGAAAATTATATCTATGCGGGCAATTATAATTTGATCAGAAAGATATAATTAAGAATAACTTATTATGTAGAAATGAAGTAGAGTGTAATACCAGAAAATACTGTGAGTGATAATAATTTCACAAAGACTCTTACCAGTATCATCATTGTGGTTATGATAATTGTGCTGTGATTATGACGATATTGAATAATGAAATACATGTTTTCAAGATCAGATTTTCCAATGAATCAGGCAACCAGAATATGAAAATTTGACAGCAACAACTGTTTCAATAGTTTCTGCAGTTACATAATCTGTCACATGACATGTAGTTAAATTGTGTAGAACTAATATTAACCGTATAAAGCCCAAGGGGGGGGGGGGGCACATTGTGCCCCCCCTACCAGATTTTCATTCGCCACTTCTTCGCCCTTTATCCAATTTTAACCAAATTTGGTGACTTTTCCTAAAATCTTATTCCGAACGTTTTGATATATAATTTAGCTATATTTGATATTGCTGGTTGCCATGGCAACCATAAACTGACAACCATCTCAGTCAGATTTTTGCGTATTTTTCTATTCCAATTCAAATTTACAATATTATAATGTATGAAATGGGCGTTTCTTGGCTGAAATTTGCTGAAGAAGCAGAATGTGAAGTAATTATGGCCTTGAAATGTTTTTCCTATTATTTCCTTTGTTTTTCTGTGCCAACAGCATAAAACAATAGATATAATAGAGATGCTTGAAAATAACAGTATTTTCCAAAGATTGACGTTCTATTTTGTGTCATTTTGATTCCTTCACCCAAGTTATACCTCTAATATCATTTGTTTATCACATTATCAATCTGCAAACTTAAAATTCCAATATTATGGGAATATGAAATATGATTACTATGCATGTACCTATCCCAAACAATACATCATAGGTCTCATAATGTATTTCTTTATTTTGTTATGAATAGCGCCCCCATGTGGTGACCTTGAGAAATTTCAACCATAACAAATAATCAGCTTTGACTTGCACATCATTTGTGGCAAATATGAAAAATATTGGTCTATGATAAGACATATATACTGGGGATAAAGAAATTATACAAAAAAAAATCATGTTTTTAGCATATTTCCTATGTATTTCTTTATATTTTGATAAATAGCGCCCTCTATGGGTGACCTTGAAACAACTCAAGTATGCGGTCATGTAGAGTATGAGTTGCTCTACCCATGTGCTAGATATGACGATGAGACATCAAACAATAACTGGGCCTGGGAAGGGTCAAAATAGCTTGGGCTTAATAGGGTTAATGAGTATGAAATTGATAGTGGTGAATGAATTAAATAATTGAATCATTATCGGCGCTTATCATTATGCATCTTTAAATGAAATGTGTTTCAATTGTGGCAATTGATGAGTAAAATCAAATCCAAGTATGAAACCATGAATACCTGCAGAAACTTGAACTATCACTCATTGTGATTTTTACCCCCACCTCCAACTGAGGGAGTTCGTTCAACCAGCACTAACTTTATACGGTTTTATTTTTTATAAAAAGTTGTTACCATGGGAACGCATTGTTCAACATAAAATAAAGTCATGTTTTGTTTATTAAAAAAATCTGTTCGTCATTAAATTATGTGTCATAATTACGTATCGCAAATCAAGTGCTCAAAAACTGAGGGAGTTGGATGAATAAACTGGTAAGTCCTATGATTTTCATTAAAAAATGATGTTACCATGGCAACACACTGTCCAATATTAATGGAAGAAAATTTGAAAGAAAGGTTTGCACAAATACATATTATGACTGTCACATGTGTCAAATATCAAGTCAAATGCTCAAAAGCTGAGGAAGTTAGCTGAATCCACAGTATTTTTATATGATTTTCATTCAAAATACTCTGTTACCATGGCAACACATTGACAACGATCAAAGAAGAAATTCGCACATCAGTCAATGTACTTTAGCAGTCTCATGTGCCAAATTTCAAGTAAAATGCTCAAATACTGAAGGAGTAAACTGAATCCACAAATTTTTGTATTATATTCATTGAAAATGCTGTTACCATGGCAACACAATGTTCCATATCTATATATGAAAGATTGAAGTTTGCACAACTGCATATCATAGTGGTCACATGTGCCAAATTTCAAGCCAAATGCTCAAAAGCTGAGGGAGATGGCTGAATCCACAATAGTTTTGTATGCTTTTTATTCAAAGTCTGTTGTTACCATGGCAACGCATTGTTCAACAATGACGAAAAATGAAGTTTGCACATCTACGTACTATACCGGTCACATGTGCCAAATTTCAAGCCATTGCTCAAAGACTGACAAATTTATCTGAATTCACAATATTTTAGATGCTTTTAAGTGAAAAAAAAATGCTGTTACCATGGCAACGCATTGTTCAACATCAACAAAAGATTAGTTTTGCACATCTACATACTGTAGCGGTCACATGTGCCAAAATTTAGGTCAAATGCTAAAAAGCTATACGAAGTTAGATCAATCCACATATTTCTTTGTATGATTGGTATAGAAAAAACTGTTGTTGCCATGGCAACAGATTTCTTCACATCCACACAGGGAAAAAAGCGTCTTGCACAACTACACATTACATTGATCTGATTCTATGCTGAATTTCAACTGCATTGCTTTAAAACTGAGTGTAGTAGTGTAATCCACAATAATTTGTATGATTTTTATGAAAATATGTTGTTGCCATGGCAAAGCATTACGCGATATTAACGAAAAAGATGTCTTGCACATCTACCTTTGACAGTGGTCACACATGCCAAATTTGGGGTCAATTACTCCAAAAATGAGAAAAAAGTTTGATACAATGACTCTCAAAAAGCTATCACATAAACTTAGGAGTGCTCCTGACCACTCCTAGATTTATGTGATAGCTTTGCCAAGTTAGGAGAGACTTTATGTGCTAGCTTCGTTCATGAAATGGTTTGTAGAAAAAGTCTCTCCTAAGTCTGAGTTTATGTGATAGCTTTATGCGATAGCTTTTTCATGAAACGGTTTTTAGCAAAGTCTCTCCTAAGTGTGACTTAGGAGAGAGAAAGTCTCTCTTAAGACTTTCATGAAACGGACCCATGGAGAGGTAAAAGGTTTTTTCAGTTTAGATTTCGCTTATTCTGCCACAGTTCAACACAATTGTTTTATCATGTCATTTTTAGAATGAAGCTTCAGAAATGAAATAAACTATTTCGGAACTTACAGACACCAGCGGGCCTTCTGCTTTTTGACGAAAAATTGATATGTAGCCAATAATGATTATTTGTTGCCGATTTGTTGATGCGCTGAAAATATTTGAGACGATATCTTCCCCTGCTTCTTTTACCTTGATTTTTCATCATATCACTGTCTCCGTTGTATTTCATAGTTCTCCTCCTTATTGTGTCAAAGAGAGAAGTGTCAAACGCTCTACTTAATACTCCATCTTTGACTAACGTTTTCGAGTCCATGTTATTACACAGTATCCATTACATATGAAACAATAACTCTGCTGCTTCTAGTTTTCTCCACCTTACGAGCATTTGCAATATTGTCTAACATTGACAACCGTTACCATGGGCAATGTATGGACATGATGTTAAACCTTACTCATCATCATCGGTTTTCGATAATACAGATCTATGCATTTATGATGAGGATAAACCATCACTCACAAGCTACTCGACTGCCCCGAGAAAAGTTAAAGGCAATAGTTACCATTTGCAAAAACATAAAACAAAACCCAGCTTTAGTGCTTCAAAATAGTTCTTTAATATGAGTTAGGGATAGAAACAATCAATGTAAAAATTTTAATCAATATAATCAGTGTCAAGTATTGTTAAATCTTAAATATACAAAATTATGTAAACAGTGGTTATGATAAGATTCTTTCTTGAATAAACCATGTATACTTATGGTTTATTGAGAAAATAGTGATATCTCCTTATATCTTAGGCTTTATTGTGATTTTTTTTTATATAGTAGGCACATATATAGGATGTCTTGTGATATAGCTGACCTAAACATACATGTATGCATGAAATGTGATAACTCGAACATTCTTTTTTCTGAATCACTGCTCCTAATGGTAAAAAATATCTTTAAAAAATGTCTTCGCCATCTCATTTCTGCCATCAGATTACATATCTTATTTTAGCTAGGTGCCAAGCTACTGAGGGAAAATAAAAATGATATGAAAATCACATCCCCGAGAGGGTATTGGCAACACCAATCCATGTATGCAAGAATGACTCGTTACATCGACTGATAATGGTGTCGTTTATTTGCCATGTATTAGGGGATGCAATTTCTCCATGCTTCGGAGATCAAGTCGCACGGCCTCCTCAGCTCGGCAACATGCTTTGTAGACGGCCGCTGGGTACTCAAAGTCTCGGGATTCGGGCTTCTCTCCTTTAATATTCTCAAGGAAGACGTCATGAAACAGAAAGACGCCGAGGTTAAGTTTTCCAGTGAGTATATTCTAAATCTTCCATTTGTGTTTTGGGACGTCCTTTTTCTTCTTAAATCTCCTTTTACTCCTACTCTTTTTCTTCACATTTTCCTCACATGTACGTCTATTCCTTCTTTTCTTTTTTTCTTCATTTTTCTTTTCCTGCTACAACTTCCTCTCAGAATTCTTTTTCCTCGTTACTTCTGCTTTTTCAGGTCCATGTTGTCGGGTAGTGCTGCAATGCATGCATTATGCAATATTCTAACAATTATACGCAGTACCCTGCAGATTATTGCGGTTGATCAAGTGCATGAATGTGATATTATATTCAGTACGTCATTTACACAGCGAGTGTCTCTCTCACCCTCTGATACCCAGAGAAATCAACAAGAAAGCAAGAAAACAAACAAACAAACAAACAAATCTTCAATCTGTCATCGCCTTTCACATCAGGTCAAAATACACTGATTGGGTAGTTGATCATGAAGCAATCGTAACAGTCACTGCATCGAGATTTAACGTTTTGGAAAGTAGGTGGCGCCATATCTATAAGGTAATGATCACTGTCTTGTACTCAAATTCACTGGGATGCTGGCTCTTCGGCAGATTGCGGCATAACTGCATATGTGCGAATATACATGAACACACACGCACACACGATGTACTTATAAATGTATATAGGGCCTATTTATACAGCATTTCCTAATATCAAAGAAATTAAACATTCCCGTGTTATCAAGTTATAGGTAATCACGAATTACACCTGTATGGTTGGAGCAATAGAGCTTAACGAAGCAAAACAAAGAGAGGGAGGCCTACAGGAAATTTGCATCGTATTTTTTAATGACTCATGGAAACTTATCAAAGTATCGGGCTCTTGAATGACTGAGCGCAATACAGAATGATGTATAAAACACGTCAGCAGTCTAGACCATTTTGTCTTACTTTGGCCGAAGTCCTCACATTGTCGTCACAACACTTGATTTGAGCGACGTTTTTGCATTAATCCCGAGTTCAGCGACAGTTGTTTGTTTGCCCTTTATGGTTACATGCGTTCAACATCCAGTGACTTCCAACAAGCTTGCTTACCCTAGAACATACAGGCCGATCAACTCATTTTTTTCTCACTTAAAGTTCCAATTTTTTCTTGTGAACCGAGACGTTTAGCTTCATATCATGCTCGTTCTGTAACATATTCCAGGGTGAAAATTCTGAGAGACAAATATTGTGTAACCTGTGGTGGTATGTTCTCCTGTTACAGAAATGCTGTGGACGGCTCCCGAGCTGCTTCGCCAGGAATTGCTGCCCAGTAAAGGGTCTCAGAAGGGGGACGTCTACTCCTTTGGGATTATCCTGCAAGAAATCGTCACCAGAAGTGCACCTTACTATCTATCCGGCTACTCATCAAGGGGTAGGCGAATTGAGACAAATACCTGACCATATGAATCTAAACTACATAATGTGTGAGACGTTTTGCTCTAACCAGCTGTGTGGTGGTCTTTCAATTTGTATCATCTTTATTGCATCTACCTTTTTTTAAGGTAACGAATATCACATATCTCAATGATGTTATATTGCATCCTTTATCAAGCATGGTTCAATGGGTATGGATGACTGCTGCTATAATGCTATGGGTTCCCCCATCGTAGGTGGCAGTATTATCAGAAAGTCTCGGTATATCCACAAGCTTCCTTGTTTCATCCTTTACCAGTGCATGATAATATGACTTCCTCGAAACACTTCCCCGTTCCCGTTTCAAGCACTGTGTCATAAATCATTGCATTTATTAGTGTGCGTGTCGTCTCATTAGATTGCCTACCAAAGCTGCTTTTCCTCGCTCTTGCATGCAATGCTGTACATGACAATATGTGTGTAGTCATTATGGTACTGCTCTATAGAATATCAGTACTGCCACACACACACACACACACAAAAAAAAAACTGCCCTTGATAAAAAAAAAAAAATAGAATCGACAAATCAATTTAGCACAGCAACTATACAGTCATTCCAGTTTGCTTGTTTAATAAGAACGTTTTGCGACCTAAAGTATGAACAAGCACTGTCTCAAAACTTGGCCAAGTCGGATACCACTCCAAAGTGAAACAAAACACATTGATAAATGTACGGCTATTTATAAACTGCGACAGCTTTCACTTTTCACGTACAATAGACTCTCCTCAGCGAGAAAATCTCTAAGCGGTTGTACTTGTGTTGGTATGAGTCACTGGAAGAGCTAATATCCCCCAATCCTACTACCGCTATTACTGTTCTATCGATACCTATGTATAATCACTACTTTTTTTTTTCTTCAGAAATCATCCGTCGAGTGATTCGAAGGGACGAGCCACCATGCCGGCCGAAGATTAACGAGGAGGAGTTCATGAACAGTTCGGAGATGTCTACGATATTCACTGAGATCAACGAACTAATGAAGTCTTGTTGGGAGGAGCTACCCGAAGACCGACCCGACTTCACTACGATCAGAAATAAACTGAGAGTCATACAGCGGGGCAGGTGTGAATTTTCTCCACAGATTTGTTTCTCAGTGTGTATGCTTTGTTAATCACTGGTCTCATTTCTCTCTCCGGATAATTTTCGGTCTTCGGAAATCTGTTCATCATGAACGTATTCAGGTCTTTGCACACAAAGTCGGTGTGATATAATCATCATTTGGCAGAAATTTTAATAAATGAGATATGCGTGTGTTAAAGCAAAACTTTTGTGAATACTTAGAAACGAACAATACCAGCATTGTGATGCTTGCGACTGCAGGCTATCATTTCTCGTAATGTTGGGAAATTGTCATTGATTGTGTTCTTCATTAACAGAAAGGAGCTGGACATTCTTGACAATATGCTGTCCAAGATGGAGAAGTATACAGAGAACTTGGAGAAAGTGGTTGCAGACCGAACGGGCCAACTTCTGGAGGAGAAGAAAAAGACAGACGCCCTCCTCTATAGGATGCTACCCCAGTAAGTCAAAGTCTGGAGACATTGTGCAAAATGGTTCCAATGCATGGTTGAATTCAGGATATGTCCCCACCAACCCCAACCCACGTAATGGATCTGACAGTTCTCTTTAAAGACTAGGGTTGTGAGAGTTGTGTGATTGACTAGCTCAGTCGCTGTTATATTCGCCCAATTAAGGATGATTTCACCCACTGAAACGTACGAGTGATTGAAATGACGAAATACCAACATAACAATGCAGGAAAGTTTTTTTTTTTTTTTTAAAGGCTGGAAATGTAAATATCGTATAAAATGGAATTTACGATAAAACTTCAATGAGTTGTGCATAGCTAGTGAGAGATGTGATACAAATTAATGAAAGCTAGGAATGCAAAGCAAACACAGATGAGAGCACATGTCACTATTGCACATTAAAGGAAAGGGGGAATTTACGAAAGCTGAAATTTGAATAGCCGGGAATAATTGATTAGATAAGACTTGAATTGATCAAGAGGAGAGCATTGCTTCATACTGCTAGACAGTTGATTCCAAAGATAATGGATTACTGTACCGTAGGTTTACTGAGCACAAGATGAACTTATTTCACCGAGAGAGATTAATAGATGTTTAAAAGTATAGAATGGAGAAGTGAAAGTGGATGACAATTTCTCGATGATACTGTAGAGTTTCAAGATCCAGTTCCCATACGCTAACATTGGCTGATGGCGTGTCTGCTATAATTATCTGCGTCATGTAGCATTCAAAACACAAATTGAATGGCAGAAGATTGAGTGTTTTCGTGTCTTGCTGTAATTGAGGTAAAGGGGGTTGTGCTGTAGAGCCAAGGACTCAATGAATCTTATTTCATTCTCCTGCAGAGTTGTCGCAGAGGAGCTGAAAAAGGGACACTCGTTCCCTGGCGAATTCTATGATCACGTGACCATCTACTTTAGCGATATCGTCGGGTTCACTGACCTTTCGTCACAAAGCACGCCAATGCAGGTTGTTGACCTCTTAAATGACCTGTACACGTGCTTCGACGCCATTTTGGAAAAATTCGACGTGTATAAGGTTCGTGTTACGTGTTGCGTTCAAAGTGTTCATTGTACAAAACGTTATTCCTCTTTCCTTGGCGTACAGGGTCGTGTAAGCATTGAAATTTTCTCCATCTTGCTAACTTTACTATGGTCCAAAACGATCAATCAGTACATGCCTTTTATCATATTCTACCTAATCAGTCGTTGAAATTTTTTTCAAACATTTCTCTTTCAAATGAAGTTTTGAACCCCAAGTCCACCAAGTCCTCTTGCTTAAAACTTTGGAATCGACAACCAATCGGAAGCATCAAGTCACTGCTGTGCATTTACTTATCAATGCCAATCAAATTTCAATATGATTGTATAATGATTGACTGTCATAACTTATGACTCAAAAGTAACAATAATTGATGTAATGCACAATTATTGTATAATACATGTTTCCAATACAGGTCTGTCCAGAGCCTTTTAAGTTCTATAGTTGTCAAAGATACTCGAGCCTTACAACCATTACTTGCCTTCTTGATACTACTTTTGTAGGTGGAGACTATAGGTGACGCATACATGGTGGTGAGCGGGCTCCCCCAGCGAAACGGTAATCGACACGCCGGCGAGATCGCCTGCGTCGCCCTTGAGCTCCTTGTTGGTGTCAAGAAATTCCGGATTCGACACAGACCGGACCACCAGCTGCAGATCAGGATTGGTATCAACACCGGTAAGTGAAAGGAGGCTCAGGGTGTAGTCACTTTCCTGAGAACTTGGTATTAACTAGGGTACCAGATAAAGATGTAAAAAGAGCATTAACACATACAGCGACAGAATACCACTGTAGAGTGACAAAGTTGTGGTGGTAGACGAGACGAAACTTACTTGAGCCTAGAAATGTGGCGTTGTAAATGAGTTTTTAAAGGAGAAAATTGATATATTTCATTCACGATTAATAAAGCAACATCATAGGGAAAGTAAATATTTCTTTATCAGTCACGGCTATAAGACGCTGCAAGGACACCGATAATAAAAGTACAAACAAACAAACAAATCAATTAACTGTTTCTATCCTAGCTACCAAGGAGGACGATGTTTGATTAGTGCGGCGGATGTGATGTAGGATGATGATCCCATTCACAGAAATCATATTATATTTCTAGCTATATCTATCCATAATGTGTGTATGTGTGTGTAGGGGTGAGTATGTCCGATTTTGTTGTATATCTACTTTAGATGATGTGATGTATAATGTATTCTTACCCTTATTGTAAGTCAACGCGATGATCTTGTTTTCACCTTCGGAAATGCTTGCTGCTCTTGTTCTCACGACATCTCCAGGTCCCGTAGCAGCGGGAGTCGTGGGGCTCACCATGCCAAGGTTCTGTCTCTTCGGAGACACGGTCAACACGGCATCTCGGATGGAATCCAATAGTCTGCCGCAGAAGATTCACATCAGCCTAACTACAGCCTCCCTGCTCCGGGAGCTCGGTGGCTACGTGATGGAGAAGAGAGGACAGATTGAAATCAAGGTGATTAATGAGAGAATTCAGCTCTGAAAGAAACAATAAAAGGGAGTAATGATCGCGTAAATGTCTGTCAGTTCTCTAATACTTCAGTTTTCGTTTATTTTCACAAATATTCGCATAAATTCGTCAATTACACTTGTAGAAAGAGCATGTATAGAGTTATTGCTCGTTTTCGGCCAATGAAATTGGCAATTTTGAGAGGTTGATCTGAAGACATAAGTAATCGACAAATTCTAACACAACATGCACTTCGTTTCTAAGTGAATTCACAATATTCATATTCAAATTAAGAATTTGAACTGAAACTGCTTTGGAGGTTTCCTAGATGATTCGTAATCCCGATAATTCTGTGTCACATTGAAAAATTATGTATTATAGCATAAAATTGACTGTAAAGAATGAAGGATCCGTGATGTAATTTTGTCTCAGAGTAACATTATCATTACATTGATTCTGAATTAACAAAGAAAACAAGATATGTTTCCTTGTTTTAGAAATGGTGAATGATTTATAAATAACATGGTTTCCGGAAATGTATCTACCCACTATGTCCCTCTCGACCCAGGTGTATAAATGGGTACCTGGCAACGCTGGAGTAATGATAATGGCAGGGCCCTCTGGTAGAGCAGTGGCAACACTGAAGAGGCTACCCTGGATAAATGAGACCTTGTTATTATTTTTCTTTGTATTATTATCATTCTTCTTCTTCTTCTTCTTCTTCTTCTTCTTATTATTATTATTATTATTATTATTATAGTTATCATTACTACTATTATTATCATTATCATTATCGCTATTATTATTATCATCATCATTATTATCTCATTCTGCCGTCGACTGTTGTTGGTTTGTCAGCTTTAACACAGATTATCCGTCACAAAGTGAGATAAAAGACCTTTTTCTTCTAGGTGCGTGTCAAGGATTTCTAGAGATAATTGTATGACGATTCACATGTAGACAACGCGGATTCTTGATTGAAGCTTTCGAACTCTCTCTTTGTACGATGCAGGGAAAAGGGGAAATGACAACATTCTGGCTGATTGGCAAGGACAACCAAGTCTCAATCCAGCGGGAGTCTTCTTCTGAACGCACCTTGGGCAAAAAGATGTGAGTATCGTAAAGACTTGTATCTCCTTGAACATGAAGAAAAATATTATTAAAACAAGAGGATGGATATTAAAGTGACACAAGGCTTCAGCAAATTCATTATAGATCAATCTTTTGATGAATCTATTCATATAATCCATATCAACTTATCTGTTGTTTTCCAGCACTGCAAAAGATCAAAACTGACATGATCTATTCGTATCATTCAAATGAAGACACAATCTTCACTGAGCAATAATGTGGCATTATATTTATCATATAACCATGGATTCATATTAAGGGAGACACTATAAGCCTATTATTACAACATTAAGGAGACACTTGACGTTATGGAGACAATTATGTTTCCGTAACGTTTAGACTATAACATTATACCCCATTCAATCCATGCTTTACTGCTGACAATGTTCAATACACATTTTCCATACAGTGTCTCCGTGCAGTTGGATCCAAAATGTACTGATGACAACATCTAATATGACTCATCATTAGAACGTGAAGCCAGTCAATATTTTCTGCTCATTTCCTTTTTTCCACAGTTCTACAGACACTGTGATTAGCCAAGACAGTCTCTTGTCACCGTCACATCGAATGTCTGAGACTGCGTTTGACATTCCTGAAAATAGACTTATGGAAGAATCTTTGGAGAACAACGATCTTCCAATTCGGCCTTTTACCGTTCCGGAAACAGGTAGCATGCCAAGGAATCATTCGTCTCAATCATCCGAAATCAACCAACCACATCCAGAAGAGGATCACGTGACTAACTCCAAACCTGCTACAGGTGGTAAGAGCAGGTCGAAGACGCCCCAGGGCGGTTCTGGAACGCACTTAAATGTTAAAGACTACGCGTCTCCAAGGCAGAGCGCTCGCCTTGGTGGAGAGGACGTTGAAATTAGCTCCACGCAGGGACCACTAGCAATAACGGATGACACGCGGGTACGTTCACCATTCGTGCAAGATGAAGAGTCGACACCTCCCGATGATGGTAGGGAGGTATATGACAACCCTCTAATGGATCCAAGAGGGGCCGTCATGGAGGAGGAATTGTCTGGTTACAGCGAGCCCATCACTTCGCCTTCATCACCGACAGCTTCGTCTGTGATGGAAATGGAGAACAGGTGGCTGCCCAGTCGACGGACAAGTGCAATTAAGGAGAACAATAACTACCAGTCTCCCAGCCGCAATACCAAAGTGCATTCGAACATCACTGTAAACACATCAAATTTTTCTAAGACATAATTGCTGCCCTGAACAACGATTTTCCTCATCTTTTATTTCAAATCTAACTAGTGGTGCATTTCACGCGGAAAAAAACAACAACCTTAAAAGCTTTTCCTTATAATACGCACTTCTCAAGCTTTTTTCCACCCAAGATTCCCCATCAGAGAATAATAATTGAAATTATAATGAATAGCTGATTTTTACGAGATTCCTATTTTTAGCTTCTAACATTTTTATTTGAATACCAGGAGGTTCATGATTAGATTTGTATTTATGATATTAATTTTGTCTTTGAAATCATTGGCTATTCATATGTCGTTATGATTTATGTTACATGAATAGATGTAACTACTCATTTTATCAGCGAGTGCAATCTATAATCAATATGTTATACATTATTGTATACGTCTATCAAATTGTGAACATTTAATGTACTTCTATAAACACTAGTGTATTCTGCCAGAATTCTTTCCAGATCACAGTACCATTCATTTATAAGTTTCAATCTTACTTCACAATTTACATGTTGTATATAACATAGTACTTTATATAGAAATGAGAAAAGAAAATCGTTTAATATTTTGTGTGTTTTGCGCAGGTATGCTGAAGAGAAATAGACATCTCTTTTGTTTATATAAGAGCAGGAGATTCGGAGTTTGTAAATGACTGCAAATGATATGCCGAGAGTCTATAATGTTTGAATACAATAGATATAGTATTTTTATATACAGAGTTGACGTCATTTCGTTTCGTGTTTCCTATATGCATAATTCAAGGGATGATCTTGCCATCAAAACGTTGGACTTTGCAGTCCAGTGCTTCATTATTGGATATTTGTAGTCACTGAACATGTGTTCAATAAAGTTAAATGATAAATGAAAGAAGGATGTTATTCAGAGGGGTGAAGGTTCAGGTGCGAGTTTCTTCAGTTTGTCTCCCTCTACAAATTAAATTTGTTAAGATCGCAAACGCTGATCTGTAAATTAATCTACAAATCAGCAGTTGCGATCTTAACAAATTTAATTTGTAGAGGGAGACAAACTGAAGAAACTCACACCTGAAAGTTAAATGAGCAGTGTTTATGCTGGAAAGTGAACATATGTAACTAGTACTTAAGTTATTCCCATGATGGACTGAAAGTGTGTGTTTATCTGTGTGTGAATCAGATAACAGTGTAAACATCCGCGAATTATTGTGAGTATAATCAATTTTAATCTTTCTCGCAAATACGAGTAGATTTCAAATTTAATTGATATCCTAAAATGATTAAGAATGAAAGATGCAAAATGAAATGAAATTCTTCTGTGGATTGTGACGGTTGTCACTGCACAAAGTTACAATATTATCATCAGTTGATATCTGTTAACTTTTTTCTGTGCGCAGTATTCTTGCCACAACATAATATTTCCGTCAAGCATTATGGAGGTAAATGAATAACGTTATTGTGATAAGGACTAAGCGAAAACGGCCAATATAATTCTTTTCTCGGACATCATAATCGTCAAAATACATCTTAATGCATCATAACCATAATAATCATAATGCATCACAATCATAATCACAATCATAATCAATTACAACAAAGGAAATATGTTACCTAGATTGCCATTTCCTATCAAACATTCATCTTACCTCCGTCATTACCTTTATCATGTTGATGGCTTACAGTACTCAAAATCCAGATTGACATTGTATGAGTGTACATCTTTTTTTTTTTCAAAGTGCCATTGGAGTGCTGACACCAAACTATCTTTCCGTCTCGTTATTTCATCTTTTAATGATGTACTAGTTGAACTTATGCCATGAACAGATTGAAAGTTAATGTGTTGTATGTGTGTGCCTTAATATCCACTGCCGATATTGAGATGAACAGTCAAAGAATATAGAGCTACTTTGAATTCAGTCGGTCCTTTTCTGTATGTGTTATATAGCTCACCTGAGTCTTTAATGACTGTAAACCAGAATTCGGTTTCGCTCATAATATGCTTTATGAACTATTAAAGAGGGACAGGGAAAAATAGTGTAACCAGACTGAGTAGAAATCATACAAAGAAACAAAGTGAAACGCAACAAAGAAGAAGAAGAAGAATGAAATAAATGTAATATTAAATGAATACAGCATTGTTTCCTTTGCTCTCTCATGATATTATTTAACAAGGGGAGTAATAGACAATACAGGAAACCAAACTGTGGGGTCTCTCCAGCTATGACGTCAGTATCATAGAGCAGATGTCGACCAATCAACAGCGAGTTTCGAATACGTGTACATACATCTTCTACCAGCTAATCTTACCCGGAGTGTTTTACAAACTTGCTCGTGTAAGTGTCTCATCATTACCCAGTGCTGCATTAACCCGGGCATTAGCAATGCTCTTTTGCCAGCCAATATGGAGCTCTCGATTTGCGGCGCGGACGTTTGAGACGACGAGTTATGGGTTGGACGTTCTTCCCTCTCCCTGCGTCGTGTTGAAAAATTTGCTTTAGATTTAATACGCGGAGGCGCAACCTGTAAAAAATGATAAATGATCGGTGCATCAAGTAGTTCTCTGCGTCGTGAATTGAGCGGACGTGAAAGTAGTCAAGAACGCGTATAGGGAAAACTCAGACGATGCAAGGTATAGAGCGAATTTAATAAGCGATTTTGTGCATGCTCAGAACCGTTTTTCCCCTCTGAACGTTCCCGTCGCGAAAATCTGAAGCTCCCTAAAGTAATATGTGGCATAACGGCTGATGGGCGCACCGCTTACCTCTACAAGAATAAAGCAGTGACTGACGGGAATACTTACGGGGTGTAGTAAATGTGCCTGTCTACGTACACATGCATTGATAAAGTTCGACCTCTAACTGGAACAAAAGTTATCGGACTTCTGCAGATACCTGACATTACCTTACTTTTCGAGCAATATGGAGTGTCTTTTTAAAAGAAGCAAATAATGGTGTCGAGCAATGATGAATGTATTATGTATTCAGACTGTGGCACAGTATTATTGAGTCTTGTCGAGCAATTAGGCCAACCTCAGTGCTCGATTTTTATCAAGATGTTGCACAATAAAAAACAACAACAACAACAACAACAAACAAGTAGTAAAAACTACACTGAGACTGAATGTCCTTTATAACGAGTTCTGTTTGATGATTGATGATTGTTGTGTGTAATAATATCGTTGTGTGAAGACGAGCTAGAATAAACAATGGAGTCATTCGTGCTAGTTTTCGGCATGGCATTGTATTTGTGCTGTGGAAATACCAGCACTCTGCCAACAATGGTCTCAAAAAGGGAAGTGCTTTGGGAAGATATCAACTTTTCATTTACGAGGGTGACAACAACAACCATCAAAAGAGCAACACCATTCACAGCAACTGCACGAATGGCAAAAAAAAAAAAGAAAGAAAAATATATATGATACCATCCCACACATAGACTCTTAAATTTAGCATTTTAGTCATTCGCTTATTCGAGTAAAACTTAATAAGTCGATATCTCATGATTGAGGCAGGCAATTCATTCATAAAGAATGAATACGTATTGAAAAGCTTTATTAGCTTTTTACAGATTATTTGAAGATATCTTTCACCAACCTTATCGTATGTACATTATGAATGGCAGGTGAATAGAACTGCTTTGGTCAGTATGAGACTTTTACCAGTTATGGCTGCCTCTTTTAAAACAATGCCAGAGACTGTTCGTGATAATTATTTAAATTGGTTAACAAACTTTGGACGATAATGAAGTCAGCATGAGTGTGTGTGTGTGTATGTGTGTGTGTGTGTGTGTGTATGTGTGTGTGTGTAGACGTGGTTATCAAACTGCAAGAGCCACACGATGTTACATAACTTTCAAAGTTTTCCACCGAAATAAAAACATGAGTAGCCTCTAGTTCCTATCATGCCTCTTGTTCGTACTTTTTAGATGTGGAATCCGACCTCAGTGTGAAGACGAAAAGCCAATATGAAAGAGTGAGTTTTCAGATAAAAAAGTATCATAATCTATGATAATATACTAAAAAAAAAAGTTATGTGATAAAATAGCAGCGACGTAGGGCCCATTGAAGCCCCGAGTCTTCCAATAAAAGTTGAAGAGTTAATCTTGTGTTCATTGATATTGCCCGATAAACGATACAGGTGCACGTTTTGGTAGGTACCAACACGACATAAGATAGAGGGTAGATTCAATGTGCTCGGAAAATAGCATCGATTTAGATGGAAATGATCCATGAAGAGTAATTATAAAATAACGCCTTTAATCTCCTTTTCAGGGCCGATAACAACGACAAACGAAATTAAAACAAACAAAAATCATTGTTCATGCAGCCAATGAAATAAGTTGGAAGACAATCATATGAATTCCACAGCCCTTCTCTTTCTCTCAACTGGCATATTTTCAGGTGCAGTGACATTCCACACGCTTTCATGCATGTATGATTTTCAATTGCACACTTATAGCCTGATCATTATCTCTCTCCCTCTCTCATTTTTTTTTCTCTCTCTCCCACCACACATTTTCTGCCCTGTATTTTTGTCATTTATATTAATATTTTTTGTCTGCACTGAAGGAGTCTTTTTTGTCCTACTGCGGTCGCCGTGTCATTCTTTGTATAGCTGTGCGTATTGAGGCACCAAACATAATGCGAAAACTCAGGTTTACAGTTGTAGTGAGTGAGTTTCGACGGTAACAGAAGTTCACACGTCTGAAATGTGGGTGCGGCCTGTACCCAACATAACCAGCGTGCGCACTCCCTGTGATACTGGATCGAACTTTGTGCTGAAACGGTTGTAGGAACGTGTGCTGGGACATCCTCTTTTACAGCAATCATGAAGCTATTAAGGAGTACGCACCATTTATGTGAGGTAGGCTGTACTTTTAAAAGACATATGTCACTATGTTACTCGTAATCTGATTTGAATACGGGTTGTGAGAGACCTATGTCCGCTTGCAGTGTTAAATGGTATTTTCTTCACTAACGTATGATGAAAGAGCTTTTACGAGCAAAAGTTGAATCCTTAGTCATGTTACAAAAAAAGAATGTTTCTCTCTTATATTTCGTTCTCACACCCCGTTGTGAGGAGAGTCACATTAGCTATGATTTTAGTCAATTAGACTGTTAACATAAATATCCCTTGCAAACATCATTATCTGTCGTGTACTGAAGAGTTATGACGCAAAGCGCAGGATGCAGCCGCTATTTTCAAATTAAAATAATAATGATTTATAGTGAAATGTATACACTTTAATTCCATGCCTTCGACGCCGTTGACATACAGCTCCTGGCTGATCAACATTTTGTGCTGGTATGCATAGCGAATGATTTGACAGCAGTGTTCTTTACCGTCATGCGTGATAATTCCTAACTCGGTGTTCGGAAGAATTAAGCTAGGCTACAAACCAAAGTACGCTTGTGTTTGTTCAGTACAAAGGCAGTATTTGTAGAGGTCAAAGCGGCTTTATTCCCGTAAGGCTTCGCTTGAGGAAAGGTATTTGAATAAACGTTGTTTAAAGGGATTCTACCATTTCTGATATAATTTATAGCCGTTGCTTAACTGTTCGTATATGTATGTTTTATTATTAATTTATCTGTCTGTTTAATTTTGTGTGTATGTGCGTTCCCTGAGACAGTTTGCACAAAGCATACTCTTTAAACCATTATTGTATCTCCTTCTGAACTTGTGCGATGATTATATAATTATCATTTGTATCAATTTTAATGACGAACTACAATGCACAAAACCCATTGCAGGGTTTGAAGAAAGCTGTATAGATGTATTTCCTGCTCCATGCTCGTGACAAGCCGTCCCCTTTTAACTCTGCAGTACGGCTTTTCTGACGTGAGGTATTGCTTTGCAAGTTATGCCTTCGTTAATGCCATTCAGTTGAGGATTAGCACAGATTCAACAATACACTTCCTTGCGGGGCATTTGGTCGTGTGATTGTGTTTGTGTCAATGGAAAAAAGAGGCAACTCTCATAACATCTTTTACCATAAAATACTCGTCCATGTCGTCAGGGGTATGTTCAATAGTGTAACGCGTTACGAGTATAATGTCGACTATAGATCATTATCACGTGAGAAATGGACATATAGCACAACGTTTGTTGAAGAAACCAAAACTTGTTCTTTTTTGCGAGTCATGTTTCTTCCAATCAATTTTCACCTTAAGATGACACTGGTATAACAAAGAAGCATGTGTGAAATTACAGTCAATACGACATGAGGTTCACATTATTAGGGTCCTTACACATCATTTCACTACCATGGAGTGAACTTGGGTCTCGATGACATCACAAGAGGAAAACGTTCAATTCTAAGATTGATTACGCTATAAAAACATAAAGGATTATAATGACGTTTTAAGGGAGTGACGCTGAAATTTTAAGTTTTATTTTCCTCATCTATTCCACCTTTATATAGGGTATGTTATAGGGTATCCACCGATATTCACGAAGGAAACAATTTAGTTAGATATTCCATTGAACATTTCTGTTCTTATTACCAAATATCATAATGATACTAATAACTTCTTCCCAATCACTTTGTAACAATTATCAGCGTCATTTCAATGACTATCATCAATGTTTTAAGTTTCATATGCATTCAAATAACATCATATTTCATTCATCATTCAACGTACAGGCTTCAGTCATTTGATAGCAAAGTAAAGGATTTGATTGAACACGGGAGTGCGACAGCGAATGAGACATAAGGTTACTGATAGGCAATAGAATAGATCTATTTTACTGTCTGAAAAAAGGGAGTCAATTAATATTAAGTAGAGGTAATCATTCAATGTGCCATTCTTACCCACGCGATGCTTGATACTTATACTCTGTTCTACACATCATGTTGATTATACTAGTTACTTGAAACTGACTAATTTAATGATATGTCGTAATGTCAAACATTCTCAAAGCAAATACACATGCCTGTACGGAAAACACTCTGATTTGTGAAGAACATGATCAGGTCGTCTTCTATTTGCTTGTTCCTATTCCGTTCAATGGGTACATTCAAAGAAAAAGAAATTTTTAATCCGACAGCCCGGACATTTTCTCTGCATTCGTAATTTCAAACTGGTTGGGAACTAGACCTGCTCTATGTGAGTTTCATTTATACCAACTAAGCATGAAAACCGGAACGATTCCCGTTTAATTCTATTGACACACTAACACACGTTTTGTTTACCAAGGCTATCACACAAGTGGAACTCGAAAATAATGCCGATAATCTCGACACCAGAAGCAGTACATGTACATCGTGTCAGCCGAAACCATGTCGATGCATTGTCGTCTTTACAGATGAAGCGTGTCCATTGTTAATGCTGTCTATTTGCCTATAACCCCCCACCTTCTGTGAATGCCGTGAAATAACTGGCCCGTAAAAATGAGTTGGGTATGCTCCCCAAAATCAAACATGCCGGAATGAATGTGCCGGAAGTTAAACTTTGCTGTTGAGACATAAAACAAAAATGCTACCGTTCCACTTGATGCACAGTTTGAGGCTTTGGGATCTTCAAAACACCGAGACGTTTGTCTTAAGGTGTTGAAGTTTTGATAATGGTATGCACTCCTTTGTAAAAGCGGCCCTCCCCTACACGTCAAGAGTGGGTTGTGTGTTAAAAGGAAGCAGTTACCTACATTCAGTTCAAGGTGATCACCAATCAAAATTAGATAGTTCCTTCTTTTTATTATTTACTTTTTCCTCCTTCATCTTTTTTCCTCTCTTCGCTCAATATTTCGCTCAATGAGAACAACAACAACAACAACAACAACAACAACAAACTACCATGGTTCAGATACTTTTACATTAATCTAGCCTGAAGTATTGGTCAAAGACACAAACGTGACCCTATAATAGCATCTTCTTTTGAAACATAACACTGTTTTGCTACGCTCCCTGTGCCGCGCTGTGTGATTGAACCAGAGAGTTATCATACCCGTATGGTAACTCCTTGATTACACAGGGTTGGTGAACCTATAGCTGCCAACAGTGATTACCACCAGACAGTGAAATAGGTCGGGTAATACCGTTTAAAAGGTGATACAAGTATTGCGGTTATTTTACTGGAAAGACTACAGCGTATAGAGGAGACAATGATCACTGAAAGACCATAAGGTGCCTTTTCCCATCTACATTACCCTTTCAGTGTTCAGCCAAAATTAAAAGCATTAAAACAGACAGCCTTGGATGGCTGCATATTACTGTTACTCTAAAAAAAAAATATAAAAAAAAAACTCAAGAAAAGTAATCAAAGTAATGCTTTAAAAGAGATTATCATTGCTTGCAAGGTAGAGCTGTATCTTTAGTCATGCCCATCATCTTGGAAGTATGTACGGTATTGATATTTCTCTAACGGCGCTGCATGTAGAATGGCATTTAAGGATTTTGTCATACCTACCATGAGAACGGTGACACGACATTTTGCTGCGGCGACAATTGCTCCGATTGCATTTCCTCCAAGGGATAGGGTTAGGGCTAGGGTTGTGAAAGGGTTTTAGGTTAGTTTGGTGTGAGGATTAGGATCAGGGTTAGAATTTATGTTTGGCTTAGCGTGCAGATATTTCATGGGAGCAATTGTCTCGGAGCATATGTCCATGGAATCCATTGGAACATATTAATATCGTCTCTTTTCCATACATGTTTCTCTACCCAGGTTGCGATCTGAAACAAATGTACCTATATACGACGGCATGTCGGCAGCCACCACGTGTTTGGATTAACGTCGTTACTCAAGCGCTGGTTCCCTGAGCAGAGTCAACAGTGACGAAAGACAGTCGAACAGCAGTACACTCCACACTTTGAACTCGAGAGGAGACTGGCGTCACGCTTAGAGCCCAGCAAAACTGGAAGTGATGTCAAAGATAAAATCTTAGACTCTCATGATAACTGCATGTGTTCAGCTAAACGAGGAGGTATACACAGTCTCAGTTTACACAAAATAGGTTGCGCTGTTGATTTGGACTCGTATAAAGTCTGGGAGGTCGTTCTATTGCAGTAATCACGACTGACTTCGTATTAGGATTCTCATAGCAAGGACATAACACGCTTGGTTGAGTCGTCTTTTCGCCGAACTTCCCGAGTGAATAGCGGACATCATGCAGCACGGCATTAAGTGATTTCTCCTTTTCTCACCCAAGAGTTGTCATATTTAGCTGTGTCTGCTTGCAGTACACCTACCAGACAGACACATTGTGCGGTATACAGTTCCAAAAGTCTCTGTGTTTACAGTGCGGCAAAACGGAAGGACGCCGTTATCACAACATTCTGGTCATCTCCTTATTATATCAAAAGACAAACAAACGGCCTAAAGAATCATGGGTTCGTCTTCAATGCCCCTCGTGTTGTATGTCTTTGTAAAGTCGAGCGTCCAAGACACGCGGCAAAAGGTGTACGAGAACCTTAATGTGTCTCCGTCCTTCTCTGGTTTCGACTTCCGAATCGTTCGGCTCGTCGACTCACAAGCTGTCTTCGACGACATGCTTGATCTTTTCCTCCAGAAGCTGAGCGATGCCGACGTCGGACGGTTGCAGTGCATCATCGTCAACGGCTTTGGTCATAATCCCACGGGAGCGCTTGGCGATACGGAGTTCGGTGGCGCTTTCTTCAAGATGGTATTACTGGCCATGCTGAGGAGAAGGTGAGATGCAGAAAACTGTCAAAAACTTGTTACTTCTCTAGAGAGTGGGGAGAAGGTACCTCAGTGTAAGCTTAAGAAAGATACCTCATGGAATTCCTTACGAGCTTCGTTTCAGAATTCCTACATGACAAGTTGACGCTAGACGACAGACGGTAATTTGATACAGTTACTGCCTTCTTAACTAGAGACATATATAATAATTCAAAACAAGAATGTCACTCCCATGCAGCTCACCACCACTCTACGTGTCATCTCAGTATCTTTGCCGAGTCAAAAAACAATCACCATAACCAGCATCAAACCACTTTCACCACCAACTGTCACAGCTTTTACCTTAGAAAGAGAATGAAAGTGGCATGAGGATTGAGTGAACAACGATGATAACCAGATATATTAACGAAGTATAAGAAAAATTGGACAATCGTTCAACAGTTACGAATGTTTAATTTTTTTTTTCTGACATAATGAAAGAGCACTTGGCTTGCCTCATTTGAAATGCAGGGGGAGTGGTATTACTGGTACCCTAGATAAAATCTAATGTCAATAACAGGTGGAAGAAATGTGCACTTTTCAGAGAGAAATTGACATTTGAGGAATTATTTTTGTATTTTATTTGTATAGTTATCTTACATACTGTAACGTCACAGATTATTGGTGTCGTCCTATTCTGCGACCAGGGAGGTGGAAAGAGACTCTTCCCACCTCCCTGCTGCGACCATGGTACCGAAACAAATCATAATTTTTGAACAAATTGTCCGATTTTCCCCAAGCTTCACTGATGTGCTCTTCTATTATTTCTACATAAACTCACATATTTTTACTTTGTTTAGGTTTTCTTGTGAGTGCCTACCCCGCCCTCCCGCTGGACGCCATACCATTGTCACACTTTTCTAAGAATTTGAAATGTCCTATATTTTGAAGTCGAAAAGGCGCTCGCTCTATAGTCTGGAACGCACACGCACATAACCATGCTCGTCACCACGCACATTCACACACGCACACACACACACACACACACACACACAAACTTTCTGAGTTTACTCTAGGATATAGAGGAGACCGTTTTAAGCTTGGACCTAAATACCACACAATGACCGGCAAAAGCAAAGGAGGCTCGACATTGAGTGGAATCGCAAACAGTCGATCCATTATGTTCTATTCCAAATGCTTCAGTACTCCAAACAGGCATATAAAAGGATCTGACGGCAGATCGTTCTAAGATTCAAATCCTGTCCCGAAGTGAGCTTACATCTCCCTCGCTAACTTTACTTTTAGTATTATTGAAGGATCTTCACCGGAACATTGAAAATGCCACGCACTGGGCTTCTATACATGGGTTTTTCTCTCCGTGTGTAAACTTAGGCTTGTACACATGCAATTTTGTTAATAAACATACACCTATGTCTTTACTTACACACACACACACACACACACACACACACAATGTTTTAATACTTATCGGTGATCGTTACATTTCCTTCGTACTGAGACCACGACCTCGACTTGTAGGTGAAATACATTGAATACGATGTGAGTTAATCATGTTATCAGTGAAGTCATGCGTAATATCACAATTACAATCATATTTGCAATGTTCATTTTAAAGACAAAATGTCTTTCTTTCCTCAACAACAGATAATTTGAATAAGATGACGAGATTAGTACTGTGACGGTACATCAGAATCTATACTATTTAGATTAGGTTTGTGGTCGAATTGCATTCATCTGCTCTCCGTTATAATCATCCTTGGATTACTGCAGCGTACTCGTATTAGTGTGTTTTTTACAGGCATTGTCTGGGGAAATACCTTTATACGTGTTGCCATTGTTTACTTGTTATATGATATCCACGATGTACTTTGCACTTCGAGCTTTCGAACGATGTAGTTCTATGTATAAGAAATGTAAATAATGCGTCTGTAGCAGACAGCTCGCCTTGTGAACCAAATATAACACGATTATACACATGAGCACATAATGCGATGATATTCTATATTTCAAGCCGTATGAAGATTGCCATTAACAATGCAAGACGCAACTCACATATTATTGTTGGTGGCGACAATTTGTCAACCTTAACATTTGGCACAGGGTGACGAAAATCAATATTTGGTTAGTTTCCGAAGTATTGTGTAGAGTTCACAGAAGTATATAGAACTCATCAAACACTGAAAAGTTCAGTCGTTTTCTCTACCAGTGCAGCAATAATGGAAAAGTTTGTTCTGTAATGAGATAAGGTCATGAACAGGTCGCTGGGTTCTCATTTCCTCAGGGCAATCCCGGATAGACACCAGAAAAATCAACATGTGGGACTACACGCTCATTGTTTGTATGCTTTGTAATTATGCAAATATCTTGGAAATGAAAAGAGATCTATGCCTGGAAATATCTTTGTTTACTTTCTGAAATACTTATCTACAAAATTAGATGAAAAAATTGGAAAACCCAAATGGTGCGGTATAAGAAATATTATCATTCATATATATCTTTCTTTAGTTATGATATTTTCTTTTTCAAAACGAAATTCACATTTGGCACGAAAAATTTGCATAATATTTGAATTCCATCAAAATAGAATGCTTTCATTTAGAGTGTTCAATTTATTCTTTTCGTAATGGTAAACGGATAAACACTGAAAACATGAAATATGAAAAATAATGTTAAAAAATGAGTGACACTCACACAGAAATGCTGAATTAACGCCGTCAGCAGTTAATGGATTAACAATGTAAGTGATCTGGAAAGCTTGCAGACTCTGGAACCTTTGATTTCATATTCATGTGGTTGTGATAATTATCTCATTGTAGTATGCTAATGGAAGTGACAGTTTTGGAAAGCTTGCAGTTACCAGTGAGCTAAATCATCATGCAATTCACGTTTTGTAAAGCAAAGTTTTTGAATATGACGAGACATGCATGCAAAGAAATCATTGAAAAACTTATTGAAATTGATTTCATAAGACCAATTAGAGATTTATTGAACCGAAAAAAAATTAAAATCATATAAAGGTTTCTAAGGGGCAATAGATGCCACACACATTACAAATTGCTTACTTATTATCTTTTTTACTTGATTGAATTTATTCTGCAATCACTACCGGTCTAAAGCAGACCCATTTCCTTCACTTCCAACAATACCTAGTTCTTTTTAAATACCTTTCTCTTCTACATTTGAGTACAGAGCTGAAGAATAAACCACTGTTACAGGTATCATTGGAAGCAAATGGTCTTATATTTTGGAGGGATGGTGTGATTATAAATGATGGGTTAATCCTTTGTTCAGAATTATATGGTTTGCCATAAGACGACTCCTAATTCGTTCAAATGGTCGGCCAATGACCTCAGTTTGAAACCTATTGCGGAGAGGCTTGTTACGTAACATGATTAATCCTGTCTAGTATAAGCTCATCTTTTTCTTTCTTCCTCTCCCTCTTTCACCTTCTCTTTTACAAGATTCTCTCTCCCCTCGCTCTCTTTCTATTCCCCCTTTCTCTGACGCAATCGGTTAGACTAACAGAAGATAAAAATATGAAAATACACAGAATTGTTGTGCTTCTAGACAACCAGAACAGGAGCACTACTTATCAACGAATTGGCAGAAACATAAGAAAACTATCTTAGCACAGTTTAGGACAAAACATTTCCTTGCTTTCTAATTGATATGACCTTAATTTAGTGAAAGTATTGTAACCATTAATCCACAATGTTGTCATTCCTTACTACCAACAGAGCAAACTCAACACAGCGTGTAGCAGTCGTCTGCGCACAGAGCTACAGCCATACATTCACTCAACAAGCCGACTCAGTGCCAGCTAGCTCCTCCGTCTTCCAGTTTATCCCACTCACCACTAGCTACCAGCCTTACCAGGTTAAAGCTGACTCCATGCCCAAACCTGCCGGCGTCTCTTTCGACGTCCAAAAGCTAGTCAGTCACGTTCTTCAACCTCCCAATGGAAACGTCTTCCAGAGACACAACGAAGCCATGCACGGTGTCAGCTCAATAGTCAGAAGCGATCGGTTTTGAACAATTAAAATATTCACTAGTGATCATTTCTGAGTTAATTTAATTTGTTTCTTGTTTTTTGTCTTGTCGGTTGTTCAAAACATGTTTGTGTATGTTCTGCATAGGATCAATGACGTAAAGAGACGTTCTTCTCCTATTCGTGAAGCAAATCTTTTTCTTGATGAGCAATTTCCAGACACTGGTAACCATAGATATGTCACTGTTGATAGGAACGTTAAAGACTTAGTGCTTGAAATCATCCTGTAAACATTTTTTGGGTCCTTTTCAGGAATTTATCTATTTATTCTTTGGTGAAAGAAAGTGATATAGAATATACCTACTTGCTGAGACGCGGTATTATCATTTTTATAGTCTCTCAAACGATTTCCGAACCTTGGAGACAGTGTGCAGATTGTCTATAAACCTGCCTACCAACGACAAGATAACGAATTCGTTTTTGCGTCCTTTATAAAAAATTGTGAGAACACTAAGTCTTCTTCTTCGTATAATTATGTTCTATCTTAATCATCTTGCATTACTTCTGATTATTTATGAGAGTGCAGGACAAGACCGAACCTGGTTATTTGATCTGGATGGGGCCTTGTCTTGTGACATCTTCCAGTTGTATCATTTTGAAAAGAAAATACTATTTATCGACTTGATAACCAGTTGCTTCCACGAAACGGCGATTCCTAACAGATAAATATAATCATGATAATACTGTACACGGAAAACCGCTCCCCGAGAGCAGTGGTAAAATGGCGTCTGATGGAACCGTCTTCTAATTCAAAATACGTAGCGACGTGTTCTGAAATGTTTCGACATCATCCATTTCTGCTTATTGCTATACGAGGTGATGTAAGCCGCGGGTGAGGATGTGACTATTATGAATATATTTAGTTAAGAAATATTTCATGAACAGTTGTATAAACATTACGACTAACTGCCCACAGATGTCATGGCACTTTTTGCAAAAAATACTGTCTTTTAAATGAGGCGCTTGCCTACTGGTGGATGTACTTTTAGTTGTCGAGCGGTAGTTACTTGTAGAACATCTCCTGATCCTCTGTATTAAAGATTCAGATGAAAATACTACACACAGTAATTTTAGGTTGCAGAAGAAATGCAGATTGTCAGCTGGCTCGGAAGTTTTCACGCGAAACTAAGGCGAACATTTAACAAACTTCTAGGATAAGTATTCTCACATGATGAATACGTAAAGGCAGCATGTGTTCTGAGACGATTATTGCATTATTCTACTTTGCAAACTAGGAGGCTTTTTTAATGCTGATTTCAATAACATAATGTGGAGCCAAATGTCATGAAAATGTCACGTTTTCTTTTCGAATGAGGGGTTAGTATGCCATAATATTTCCGAAACCGATAAAGACGCAGAAGTTCATGATAGACTGGCGACAAAGTTTAATAACTTGGAATGGTTCTTGGCAAAACATGCTGCTGATACAGAAAATGTTTCTCCTCTTGGCAAGTGCTTTGTAAGATGGTCTTTCAGCTACGAGACTGCCATGAATGTTATACTTCATTAGCCCTTTCTGTGCCATCCACAGGGACTTTGAATGGGTGCACGTCACGAGACCAACACCCACGAGTTATACAGCCCACTAGTCATACAACTCACAAGTCATTACAGCCCATTAGTTCGACACTAAGCTAACAAAGCCCACGAGACCGACACATTAAGCCCCGTGTTATATCTGTCGAACTCGTGGGCTGTTTTTATCTAGTGTCGAACTCATGGGCTGTATGACTCGTGAGCTGTATGACTCATGGACCTGTTTTCAATGGCGAGCTCGTGGGCTGTATAACTCGTGGGTGTCGGTATAGTGGAATCAAGACCCCACTTTGAACTATGTGTACAATGCTATGGGGTTTTCTTTGTCAACTGATCCTACACTAAAGCATGAGGATTCAATATACACACGGATTGAAGAATTTGCAGCTTTATCAGAGCATGGACCTCAGAGTGATGCATATTGATGTCCTCCTTAACGTCTGTTTCTAGAAGCTTCATTAATGTTAATGTAATGTTAATTTCTAGAAGCTTCATTAATGTTGATATAACGTTAAAACAAACTGAAAAGTATTGGTTATTGCCTGCTGAAACTTTGATGGTGTTACAGTGAGTGGAATACCTGCAACCCTGAAAAATTATAGACTGATTTCAATAACATATTCTTCTTTATTTGTAAGTTCTTCCGTGACATATTGCTCATCGCTTTACTGGAATGTGCGGTGAATATGGTTAGGGCATTACGGAGCAAAGCAAATGTTGTTGACATACATAGTAAGTCTTTTCAATCCCTTGGTTAGATGTGTAGTTATATTTCACTGAAATTTTGAGTATTTGTGTAATCAACTTTTTTTTTTTCAGAATAGTAAAATAAACTTGAAAACAAGTATAGTGATTTCAAAAGTGTGTCTAAAACCAAACATGTTGTTATGCTTATGCTACATTATAACAGTAGAACAAATAATTATATACTACATGTATTATTATTACACCTTTCGGATTCTCTTTCAGTCTTCATTTGTGCTACACTACGAAGTACAGGCTGTATATGACCAATACTTGTAGGGTTAGGTTCGACGTGCTCTGAAAAGTGAGTGAGAATTACCTTGCAGCAAATGAAATACACTGTTTAAATGTATCAACATCTGTAAGCAATGTACATACGTATATATGCATATATAGGCCTATATCTATATATATATATATATATATATATATATGTATGTGTATATTATATATATATACCCAGTATATATATATATATATATATATATATATATATATATATATATATATATATATATATATATATACTGTATATATATATATATGTTTTGGGTCTAACCTGTTTTTCAATTTCAGGTTTGTTTTTTTTTTTTTTGCTAACTCCTGACGGGGTGTCGCCGTTTATTTTGGCCAATGTTTTGGTATTTCATATATATATATATATATATATATATATATATATATATATATATATATATATATATACATATATATATATATATATGTATATCACCTCGTGCTTATCACACACCTCGTGCAAGTACATTGTGTTTGTTGCCACATGCAAACACTCAATAATGACAATTATAGTAAGAATAATACCACATCCATAGGAGACGAGAAACATAAGTGTTTTCAAAAGACACATTTATTGCACCATCACCTGATGTTTCACTCGAAAATGCAAAAAAAAAAAAATAGATAAAACAAAATAAATCATCAATATCACTTCACGCAATTTTGACAGACATATGAAATCATATCTTGTCGAGTGTTGCTCATGGAAGACAAATATCATTCAACATTTTATAAACCACACTGTCTAATCGTGATAATAATCTCAAGAATCGTTGTTTTAGGAAGCCATTCCACAGGCTTTATTGTGCACCTTAGCTAGAGGAAGTACGCCATAGATCATGCTTTTCCAGTATCAGGGGATGTTGTGTTGAATGTGAAATAATTTTAAAACGTAATCCTATTCTTAATATAATATGTAACAGAAGATACAACATGTAATATGCACCTGTAGTGTTGCCTGTTATAATCTGAACACAGCATTATTCTAGTAAAAAGACCACAACACATTTGCACGATTTGGTCATTCATCGATCTAACTTTAGTCCACTTTTTTTTTTTTTTTTTTTTTTTTGGGGGGGGGGGGGGGTAACCTTTGTTACGGATGTTGCATAGAAATGAAAAGTCTCATCTAGATTCTACACCAGTAAATTATTCTGTAGGTTCCTCTGTGACTAACCTTCCCACTAACAGCATTATATACTTTGCTGGCAGGATTTCTTCCAAATAGGATACTACATGTAGTAGAGTTTATGCATGTAATTAATTTAGGTTTCAGTCAAAGTGACTGTAAATCTGGCAGCTGTGGCTTACTACGAAATTCTTTTTTACTTTTTTTTTTTCAGGAGAGAGTGAGAGTCATGGCTGAACACTAATATTTTGTACTATCAAAACTTTACACATTTACTGCATCTGGTACAACAGTGGCGCTCTACATAATGGACATATGTGTCAAAAGAATACATGTATTTTCAAAACAGTGTTGTACATAACTGAAAATGTGTGTTAATTCTTAAAAGTAGCACTTCAAACAATTGAGCAATTTTATACACAGATCACAAAACATAAATTCTTTTTTTTTTTTTTCCATCTGGTCAAAACAATGAAGATTAACTATCAGCTATCACTCACACACACTTGTTAGTGTAGCGGAACAAAAACTGTAAAAAAGAACAAGGAAATGTTGCATTAATTGGCAAAAGAATTGACAAAAGTGCACACTGCAAACACTGGGGACAGATTTCCAAATGGCAGCCAATCACACAAACATAATGATGTGAAATTCCACAAAAGTGCATACTCTACAAATTGAAAAAATACAACTTAAAGATTCACACAATAAATCAACAATTCACACATAAATTGGTGGCAGCTGAATGGAACACCACAAATTTCAAACTGAAGAAGGAGCATGGGAAACAAACACGTACATAGATCTAGAATGGAATCCCATTTTCTTTGCTCAATTTTCCACTAGATCTAGAATGTATACATTATGGATGGCAGGTGAACATTTTCATCTAACAAACAGGAAATATATCCTGTCAAAATTAACACTTGTATGCATTAACTAATTTGTTGCCATGGGCAAGCTGCTTGTATACAATACCAATGGCAATTACAGATGGCGGTGGCAGGAGGCTTAGGTTGACTATCTGAAGATGCTGCCTGCATGCATTGAACTGATACCAGGGTCTTGTTTCATAGAGCTAATCGTAAAGTTATGAACGACTGAAGAATGACTGGTGATCAGTTCCGATTTGCGATACTTATCAGAATTTCCATAATTCAGCACAAGAACTGATCACCAGTAGTTCTTAATCGTTTGTAACTTTACGAGCAGCTTTATGAAGCAACCCCCATGATATAAAACTTATACGATGACTGGAATTACAGACACTTTACTAGAATATTTATCTCTTCAGGCAACTTAAAGCTTTTTTGAAAGCAGCTGAAACTAACTTGCTTATTGGAATGTGTTGAAAATGCCTCTAATTTCAGAGTCCCAACATATAATATGTAATACTGACATTTCCCACAAATTTATACTCCTCCCACTCAAGCAGAAGGTAAATCGTGAACGCAGCAAAATATCATAATGGAGTTAAACAAACATTAATATTTCATATAACCCCTCTTCTGAAGCCTTTTTTTTTGTGTGTATGTGTTTAAAAATCTCATTCCATATAAACAGGAACCATTCCTGTACCAACAATATCTGAAGATGTATGTCGACACTGTAGGGATGAAAAAAAGAAATGCAAAAGTGATTTTTCATGAAAGATTACGAGCATCCCTACTAATATATGAATTACCTGACTGCAAAGATGAATAAAACACCTTTCACCAATTCTAAAATATGAAAGTAAAGTAGGACATTACTTGTGATACCTTTGCACAGAGGAAAGACATTTTTTCAATAGTTACATATCATCAAACATATTACAAATCATTAACTAATTTCAGAATCCTTAACAGAAACAGAACACAGGTGGTGTGAAGATCAGTAGGTAAACCATTTAAAGTCAAATTTGGCCATAACTCATTGCCTTAAGAACACTTGATAAAAAACAAAACAAAAACAAAAACAAAATTAGAAAAAAAAATCAAACTTTTGATGATAGTCCAACATACTCTTTATATTCATGTAAAAAGATGTTAGCAGATGTGCTCCCCTGCAAGATTTCACTGTTCTGTTTAGTGTGTGATGGTTCACATAATTCATACAGAGAGAGAACCTGGAATATCCATCATTTAAAAAAAAAAAAAAATCTAATCTTTAAAGAACTTTGTTTGTTGTTTATTTACTGAAACTAATGGGTTTATAGGCATTTGACGTTCACTACTTGCAAATTACCAAAACAAATAGAAAAGACACAGATATCCACAGAAATAATTTAGAATAGAAAAACTCTGTAGTAATATGTGAAATATTCTACTCATTCTTATTCAAGATGGAATGTATACGGCTTGTAGAGTTAACAAAATCTTTTATAATTTCAAGAAATACAGCCTTTCAGTCACTTAAAACACACAGTGCCATTAGCATCTAAAGATACCATCTTTCAAGTATAAATATAGTTTCAAAAATTGCATATAGGAATAAATACTACATGATAAATATATTCTGGGTATATATCGACAGATTTCAAATAATTGATACATTGTAACTATCGTTCAAAGGAGCATACTGCCATGACATAATGCCCTGTCAGAAATGACAGCACAAAAAAAAAATAAAAAAAATAAGTAAAACATGGAGTTCTGTTCTATCCAAACATTGTTTCAGCAGTTGTATGCTTGCTGCATATATTGTTCTTTTCATCACATCTAAGAACACGATTGTGCCACAAACTCATCTGATTCAGTCACATTTCTTTAAATTATTTGTTTGAAAACAGCCGCATTTTCCCTCAATGTTACGTAGTAATTTCGCCTTTCTTTTGCACATATTATTATTGATTGATGAAGTAACTGACTGAATCAATTGCTATTTACTTTCTGTCATCAAGCATAGTTATTTTACATATTGAGATTAAACTGTCGACTGCTAGATGTGAAACAAGATAAACATACTACAAGAAATATCTTGGCACTTGAAGAAGCTGGAATGTTTTCCATGAATACACACAAATCTCCAAGCTTAAAGCCCTGTGACTCTTGTTTGTAATCATATTGAAAGACAGTCAGAAAATTTTTAAAATTAAATACATTTTCTTCTTCAACAGCACATATTATGACAGATATTTATAGATATATGCACATAGATACACATACACAGATCATCTTTTGCACATTCTTAATAAATCACTCATAAATGCAATGTTTGTACAAAACAGTTTGCTCACTTCTAACTGCATATTGTGCATAGCCACACACATACATACCCATACCCAAACACACACACACAAATACATACATACAAAACCAAATAAATAGATAAATATCATTGGATAACTAGAGACTTACAGGATTTTGATTCTTCTCCTCTTTGTTTGTTGGTTAGATTTAGTCATATTTCTATCATTTTAGACTTCCTGTGTGTTTAGCTACAAAGTATTCCTAGCAATAGGAGCATGAAACACTTCATCATCAAAGGCAAACAATCTTATGTAGAACTAGAAATGTCGCTATGGCGACTGGTATGCCTCCGCCATAATGCATGATTCTCCTAATAGGTCTATAGTACGTGTGGACAATGTGTGATTACATTTCACAAAACTGGCAAAATATCAAAATGACATGTTTGTCACAAAAGTGTTGAATGTTCACCTTCCTTGACATAGGTTTAATTGGACGAATAGGAGAGCACGTATTTGGGGATTGAAGGACTTTAACTTGACTTTGACCCTTTCATAAGTTTATGCCTTGAGTAAGTTTCAAGGTATGGAGAAAAAAATGCAATTTCTGTATTGAATAGTAAATTGTTACCATTTTCATCTGGCCATTGACCCTAAAACTCATAAGAGAATTACTGTCAGGCAGAACATGCATAAATATGTACTTAGTTTCATGATAACTTGAGCCACTTCCGAGATATGGAAGAAGAAGTAAGTTCAGCACTTTCACTTGATCTTTGACCTTTTGACCTTTTTGGCAAAAAAAAAAAATAATAAAAACAAAACTCTCTAGAGAATCACTATAAGGTTAAAAATGCATACACCAAGTTTAAAAAAAAAATCCTGCTGGCATTGCACAAATATGAGGGAAATAGTAAAATTTTGAAGTGTTGCCCTTGACCTTTGACCCCTGACCTTTGACCCCATGAACCCCAAATTCCCTAGCTAATCACTGCCAGTCAGTACATGCATATATACTATGTTCCATGAAGATACCTTGAACTATTTCCAAGATACGGAGAAAAAAGTTAAATTTCACATTTTTACTTGACCTTTTGACCTTTGACCTTTGACCGCATGATCCCAAACTTTCACTAGAGAATCTTGATTGAGTAATACATGTATACACTAAGTTTCAAGAAAATATCTTCAGGCATGGCATAGATATGGGGGAAATAGTAAAATTTTAAGCATTTGACCTTGACCTTTTGACCTTTGACCTTGAGCATGTGCACCCAAAAGTTGATAGGCACAACTTCACCCCCTAATACACATACATGCCAAGTTTCATTAGGATACCTCAAAAGGTTTTGGTAGTTACCCTGTCCACAAAATTCATTACGGACGGACGGAAGGACGGACGGACGGACGGACAACCCGAAAACACAATGCCTCCGGCACCACTTCGTGGCGGAGGCATAAAAACTCATGAAAGACAGGATAACATTGCGACTCACAAACATTTGTTGGTCTTTCTGTTTTCCCTACATACAAATATAGAAAATAGTTATGAAAGCACATAGTCCACTTTGCTTTTTTCTGTTGATCAATGGCTAACAGTCTAGATCTTAAACTCTTTCTCACACAATGACACACTCAAGAGTTGCTTCCTGTGTGATTCAAACATGCCCTGCAGCTACCATCTTCCAGTAAAAGTTGTGAAAGAGAAATCAAATAAAATTGGACGTGGTTGCATCTACCTGAAGTCTTGTAAAGGAGCTGTTACATTAATTAACTAGAAAAGCACTCTGAGAACGCAGACCTCCGCCAAGTAGCTACTTTCCGTGATCTTGCTCTTCCACAGAGATCAGTGATTTCCGCCCAATGAAAAATCACCCGATTTCCCAATATAGAAGCCTTTGTTACGTCATAAACCCTCAGATGCGCGGCGTGCCTCGCCCCAGCAGAAACTAGAGTACGCATTTTAGTGCGCGCATGCAAACCTCAAAAATGCGCAGCTTGAACTCCTAAGTTCATTGACCCTACCTGGCAAAATACCGAAAATCCTTCATAAAATCCATAAAAATTTCCTGATCACTACCAAAATTTAATCATTTGTTACTTGTGTCATTCTCAACCTTTCCTGCAAGTTTCATCCAAATCCGTGCACAATTTTTTGAGTTATTTTGCACACGGACAAACTAACTACTACAGTAACTAACGGAGGTAATGATAAAACACCAATGTAAATATGGCAACTTTGAAGGATCACTTTTACAACATGGCTATTCAAAAAAGTTTTTTTATAGTTCTTACAGATCTTTTGGTTCAGTATCATACTGGCTCTGAACTATTCGCAATGAAACTTCTTGAATATGATATCACCCTTTTTCACCTTCGCCCATTGCGTCTGTAAACCCTTGTCTGTTGTTTTTCAGCTTATTTTTTTCTTTCTTTGTATTTTTTTTTTTAAGTGAGCTGTGCAGTCGTGACATGTGGCAAGTGAAATTATGATATTCATACGAGTATTTCTTTAAAGACATGTATTTTCCTGAATCTACATATTCCACGTGACTATGTTACTTGCTGAGAGATCTGAAAAAGATAGCTAAATTGTACTGAAGTCATATCTTGACTCTATATTCCATTATTAAGAAATATCAATAGCAATTATCTCATCTTGTGCCTGACAAAGCTATTAGCCATAAGTGTATTAATGACACTATGAGATCTATGTTTAGATACATGATAATCTGTTGGCTATAGTGACTGTTACAGTCAAGTACATTTTCAGTCACATCTTTGGCCCGACTATCTCCATCAACAGTTCTGCGTTGTTTTTATCTTCCTTTTCTCGATTTGCCAGTAACTTTTTCTAAGAACCAGTGAATTTGCACATGATCCAGAAATAATGATCATGTATGATCTAGTTTTCATCACTCTTGGCTGCCAATGGCACTTCATGTACACATCCTTGTGCATGTGTTAGCTGACACTATACAAGATCAGTAATTCTAGCGAGCAATCTAATTGTGCCCTCTTGCATACACAATTCAAACCAACACACAAGGCCTGTGCACTAAGCTTTCACTAATCACAGTACTTACTTCCTGTTAGAAAGAGAGAAAAAGCTCTTCAGTACACCATTTGTTGACACACAATTGTTTGTGTGTTCTGTAGCACGCAGCAATGATCAGCAAATACACATCGTTGCATGCTACAAATATCACAGTATCTGGACTTGACTTGAAAGGCACATAGCTCGTGGTGACTGTAAAGTACTCAGTTTGCTGCTTGTGAGCTCTATGCTGTGTTCTTACGGTGGGCAGGTTTAAAGACTCTTGTCCATGAAGGGCAGTGGGTCAGGGCAGGTTGGATCAGAGGTTGTTGGGCAGTAGACTGACCACCACCACAAAGCCCATGAAGATTGTGAAGAGCATGAGTGGGGTGAGGAATCCATACACTGGCCACAGAGCAATGTTCAGACTGCCATGAGAGAGAATATTGAGGATGAATCAGAGATGAGACACAAATTAATTTGTGAGCATAATTTATCTGAAACAAGTGGAAAATCACACATTCAAACAGCAAATGTGATTCTTGACTTGCATAGCAGGATGCAGGAACTGTGTTTATAGCTGTCAGCATTTCTGAAGAAAAAAACATGACAAACAGGTTCGAAGCAATTTTCATATCTACTTTAAGATTACTCTGAAAATAGGATTAAAAAACATAGGGTTTCTTCAATTACACACTAAGCTTATATGTACAGGTATACACATAGCAAGAAATGAATGACAATAGAATTATGATAACATGAATGGGTGAGGGGAGATAGACACATACATAAGTACACCAAACACAAATGCAGAATCCTTAATGAATCTTACCTGTACGGTACTACTAACAAATGAATGCCGGACTTTATAAACATCATCTCCTGTATAAGTCACTCAGCACGATTGGGTTTTGGATAATTTACAGGTTCAAGTAACTTATAACAAATTCATTTAAAATCAAGAAAAAATAATTCATGTCATCCCCTAAGATATTACAGGCATACCCTGTTCTTACAAATGGAGATATGACAAGATTTTGTTATTGTATGAAGATTTCCCAGAGATATGGATTTTATAACAAGCATGTAAATGGCATTCCTGTCCAACTACTACTCCGCATATTATGGCATCCCTGTCCAACTATGACTTCACAGGAGGTATACTCAGGCAAGTTCTAACCATGTTAAAAGGAAACTAGGCTATAGCCAGTGACATTTGCCTTGATTTCTCCATTAACCGGTTGAAGATGGGCTGATTTTGCTACAAAATGCATTTCCCTTAGACACTAGCCCAAGTATACTCGGGACTCATCCTCCACAGGTTCAATTCTACACCACATTGCACCAGGCTACAATCCTCTTACCACAGTGATCCACAGACAAAGGAACAGGTTGCTATGGGAATAGCCGTAGGGACGTGTCTCTCCCAGTCATTGATCTTCCTCATCCAACTACAGAAAACAATCAGATAGATGGCGATGGAGACATTGATGGCAAGGAACCCAAAGCCCACATACAGCCATGTCCTGAAGAAGGAAAAAAAAATCACATTAAATGTTATTTACAAGCATTACCATGGTTACCTTGCCTCTTCACTGTGGAACACATATTACTTTCAAGAAAAAAAAAACTATATCAGGGCCATGTTGCATGAAAGAAATAAAACTGTTTGAAATATAAAACATCAATTGCATGTCTGATATTCAAATGTTTGCTCTTGACTGGTTGATGGTCAAATTATTTTTATTTTTCACAATTTGTTTATTTCACAACTTTTCATGCAAAATGGAACAGTGGTACTTTTATGTATAATGATCAACTTCCTCTTTAAGTCCATTACTGAGGAAATGCTCATAATATCATTTTTTTCCCCTTCAAATATTTGTTTTACAGTGGAGGAGAGAGCAATCAAATATAGACATTCGGAAAGGACTTCATTATAATGAGCATTTGAGTTTCAGCTTTAACCTTTTCCTGCCTGATGTACAATGTAAATAGAACTGTGTGAACATTGACCTCTTTTTCAATCACCAGATTCTAGTGACAATGCTCTAATTTGGGACATTACCATTTTGATGTCAAAACATCCGTGGGTAGCAAACCTTGCCAAACTTATGATGTTTTTGTTTACAGTCTTTTTGAATGAAGCAACTGGACAATGATGTTTGCATTTTGCAAAAACAAAGGAATTTGAACAACAACAACAACAACAACACCACCACCACTAACACCAACTCATAACAGACACTGCTGACTTCGGCTAAATTGTATCCTAAGCATTACAGGACTGCATGATGTTCTGTGCATTCACCTGAAATGCACATGAGGAAAATCACAGAAAACTGCCTTATAACCTATGTCAAACCCAGCTCAAATTGCTAAAATTTGTTTGTGGGTATGATGACAAATGATATGAGAAACATCTACTCAGAAAAAGAATGTAACTTGCAGACAAACTTTGGCAAAACTCATTGAGGATCCGTAAAGAGGGTTTGCTACTATGACTTTCAGACAGCAATTATTTGACTAAATCACCTCTTTACTTGTGGGTCATACAGCATGGAGGGAATGAAGTCAGTGAAGTAGAATATTGTAAATGTTCCCAAGATCCAGAAGAATGTTTGGAAGTTGTAGGGTGACACTGGACCTGCATCCTCTTTCTCCTTTTCCTCGAACTCTTCTAGCTTCTTTTGGTCCAACTTGCGGTGCTTCAGAATGTCTATTATTAAAAAGAGAATAGATATTGTACATGATCATAACAGAAATGTACACATTTCAGTAAAATTTCCTGAAGGAGCCTGCCTGTACTCAATATACATGATTTGCACTGAAAAAGCGGTTGCTTCTACCTTCTAATGCTGCGATGTACTAGTAAATAAAGCAGGGCAATAATTGTACAATGATCTGGTAGCAAAATGAATGTATTCTAGCTATAAGGACTAATGAAGTTGAAAGCAAATTCACAAATTACATGTATTTCAGCACGAGAATGGTTCAAGCTCTTGTACATTGTACAAAGTAGGTGAAAAAAAAAAAAACATACCAGAATGCAAAGATTGTCTTATATTGCATATTCTTGAGGAAAGTATTCCCATGATGATGTCTAATACAAAAGGGAATGAGATGAACACATCTAAGGTGCATCCAATAAGACGGTGTACCAAACTTTAACTCAAATGAGACTTTGTTGAGGTATTACACATCCACTGTAATTACAGAAGGTCTGTCAATTGCATAGCACTTGTTAACTTGTAACTTCACAGTTTAAGCTACACATCACACTAAGGTACTTTATGCTTTACTCCAACCAGCGAAAGTTAATTGTGCTGCAGCTTTTGTCTTCATGGAACAGTAATTTCACAGAAATATAAATGAAGGAACACAGAAATCTGTCCTATCACATGCCTGCATTACATGTAGCTACAACATCCTGTTACATTTTAGTTTTTGTAAACTTCTGCTGCTGTTATTACACATACCCCCAGCCCTATTTCAAGTGAATAAACCCAATTTAATCATTATACACATTATATAGCAACTATGCCTAAAAGAATCATCTGCACTTATATTGTACATTGTAAATTACTCATCATCTTATGTTGCAGCAATACAGTTATTGTACCATCCATCATTACACAATCTTCCATGCTGGTCTATGGTAGAATCATGTTAAAGGGACTGTACAGTACTGGATGATGTGAGGATTCAGGTTTATGATATTATTTTAGTGAGATAATGAGAAACCTCTTTAATATGAAATATGAAAGAATTTCATAATAAAATTTCAAGAAGGATTCAATAAATTTGATGAAAATTGGCCTTGAAATTGCTGAGATATAAAAAAAAAGTGATCCTAATAAAATTGACAGGCCATGACTTTTATTAGAATCTCTTTGTTTTACCTTGTTTTTCAATATCTCAATCATTTCAAAACTGATTTTCATCAAATAAACTTTGATTCCCCTTACAATTGTATACTCTTCAACATTTCATAGCATGGTTTCTAAATATCTCGCAAAATGTTACAAGCTGAATCCTCACCTCAACCAGTACTGTACAGTCCCTTTAAGGGAGAGGATTGATATTAAAAAAAAAAAAAAAAAATGGCACTTGCTGTGACCAGGATTCGAACCTGGGTCTTTACATTCACAATGTAATGTCTTAACCACTAGACTATCACGGCTGCACCAAAATTCAGTGTGGATGCAGAGCTTTTGTACTCTGCAGAGATAGGGACCACCCTGCATTGTGAGTCCATACCACTCGTTCTACACTGAACTACAGATCAAAGCCAAACATTGTGGGGAATTCCAGTCTACAAATATCTATTAATAATTCAAGGCTAAAGCACAAGTGGCCCCTGTTACATGTGGCACTTCATCTGAGGAGTTTTGGGCATGGCCTCTTCAACAGCAGCAAGATGTGAAAAGTTTGCGTCAGCTTTATTGTGTATGGATATATATTTTTAAATCAACAATGAAAATCTTCGGCTAACAGCAAAATCAGGCAAATGCAATTGGATGGTGCTTTTTCATCACCACTGGTTTTGGGCAAAAAACACTTGCATGGAGGTTAGTATCAAGTCCAGTATAATAGAGAAGTTTGCTGTGCTCTGTTCCATTGTGATAGTAGGGAGTTTTCGATTGGGTGAACGAGAAGGACGTGCCGCCGAGCGCAACCGTACGTCAAGGCGTCACGTCTGTACGTTGACCCGCTGCTAAAACACATTTCGATTTCGGGCGCCGGCGTCACGTCTCGTGGCGTGTGCAGGAGGCAACCTGTGCCTTGCGTGCATATATGCAGAATTTGTGACTCGTTTCTGTACCTGTAATATTTATTTTGACTTTGACTAGATGCATATCCTGGGAGGAATTATGTGGATTTTAAAACATGATGCATGGTAAGACTACTAGGCAAATGCACTGCTGCACTAGCTAGGCCAAACGCACCGAGATCTGTTTGCGTACAGCATTACGTGTAAGTGCATGTGTGGGACTACGGTAGGCAGTTGCAAAGTGCGAAGCAGTGAAAACGGGCAAATAAAGTAGGTACCAGAGGCTGTAGTTTGTATGTCAGCGCTGCTGCTGTGACGTATCAAGATCATAAGCTTTCATGTAATTAGAATATAAATATTCTCTCGAAAGAAAAAGGAAAACAGGTGAACTGAGCACGGATTTCCCGAGAGTCATCGTGCTCTTTCGCACGATACCCGAGAGGAGTGTGACGTCATAGCAAGGTGGGTTGAGCGCGGCGCAACCGATTTGGGTGGACGGTGATAACCGGGGTTAACGCGTTCGAAATTTGTGCGATGAGCCGAGGGTCGACACTCGCGCATGCGCAGTACGTAAAAACTACGTCAGAACAGGGTGACGCCTGGCTCAACGAGCAAATCGAAAAGTCCCTAGTATACAATGTATTGCTCCAGATATGCAAAGAGTTACACTACATGGATATGATGGTGTACACACAGAAACTTTTTATTTGGCTCTCCAAGTGACATGTACAGGATTGTACACTGTAGCCACGTAATCACAGACTAAGTGTTCTGCAAAGCATCAAGCAGCAATACTGGGTAAACAGTTAAATCTGCCAATTCCAACGCTTTGCATTTTCATGTGTGTGTGTGTGTGTGTGTGTGTGTGTATGTGTGTTCAAAATCCCTTTGTGAATGTTGTCAATCTGGTCAAGACTTTAAAGACAGCAAACAAATTTCCTTTTGACAGTACTTGTATTTCTTTTTCGGGCTGATTTGTTATTCAACAGGACAGACCATCCTTTGCACTTCAAAACCAATTGAAGAAGTAAATAAAGAGTATATGAACCACATTCATAATTGTACTCACATTCTGCATTCCTACATACAATGTACATACATGTACAGGTCCTGTACATGAAACTATTGACTTGGAATTACACTGTGTAAATCACACTTCCTTTTTGAATATCATTTAAACCATGTTATTGGGGTCCACAGCAAAGTACATGAATGATAGGATAAAGAAGACTTCTATAAAGGGCAATAATAGTCCAACCCTTTCCTAATATTCCATCGTGATAATATAAAAAAATGCTGTTGGGGGGGGGGGGGGGTTAAGGATAATCACTACTGCTGTGAGGATGGATGAGCCTTTCACTTGAAATCACACATGTGCATAATTATGATAAGGATAACAATAATAATAATAATAATAATAATAATAATAATAATGATAATAATAATAATAATAATAATAATAATAATAATAATACTAATAATACTAATAATACTAATAATACTATGATGATGATGATAATGATTTAAGAACTCTTTTTTTTACCAAGCTTCAAATATGTGGAATAATTTGCCAAAATCTATTTGAAATGCGCAGTCATTGTTTGTTTTCAAAAAATCATGCAGGGTACTCAGCATGATTGACAGGTTATGAAAGCATTACGTAAAGAGGTGTATAGAATATATGGAAAATGTATCAAAACCAACTTAGATTTGTGTGTTTTTGATATTTTGTGTTATATATCATTAAGTTCACATTTTTTTTTTTTGGTATGAAGAACTGATAGTAAAGTCTGAAATCTGAAGGTATTGAATAATAACAATTGTATGGGGGGGGGGGGTGATGTGAAGTGGCATTACTTTTCTGATTGCCCTATCACGCTGTAATAGTAATAAGGTTTGAGTTTGTTTGTATTTTGTTCTGGTGTACTAGTGGTTGATTTAATTGTAGTGTAAACTATTTTATTTTTTGTACTTTGTTTTGATGTTCATGACATATTTGATCTGTACATAATGTGAGCAGGGCCCCTAGGTAGAACAGTTAACCAACTGAAAGGGCTACCCTGCTAAAAGAATATTAGAATAAATAAATAAATAAATGATAATAATAACAATAATAATAATTGCATTCATATGATGCTTTAAATTGGAGTTTCTAAGCACACTGGTGCTATTCTTGCACAAAGACTAGAAAACACAATAACATTAGGACAATAAAAAACAAAAATTACAGTCCGAAAAGAAGTAGAAAAGACAATACATGATACAATTAATATGATATGATGACACAGACTATCACAGTGATACAATAATTAATAACTGACTGTGTGTGCTTCTACCAAAAAAAAAAAAAAATACAACAGATTAAACAGACGAGTTTTGAGAAGGATTTTAAATGATTCAATAGATGAGGCATTCTGAATATGACGAGGGTGGGCAGGAAGAAAAAAAAAATAAATAGTGGGTGCAAAATTATGTGTGATTTTGTACATAAGAAGTAAGATCTTGAAAGTAATGCGAGAATGGAGTACATTGTACATATGTACAAGTGTATGCTTAAGACTGTGAAGTGCTTTAAACTTTACCAGGATTGTCATTGATGCAAATCATGAAAACATTTTTTTACAAGCTGGATGAATTGAATAGCAGACTTTCAAGGAGAACACAGTCATAAGACTAATTTCTGTGTTTTCTTCTATAATATTGCCACTTGATGGCCTGTTTCCCTATTTCTTTTCTGAAAAAAAAAATAGAAAAGGTACATGTACAGTTAAATGCTGGAGTGTTTTTTAAAAGGAAAGAAAGTACATACATATAGATCCATTCCTAGGAAATATGAAAGAGCATACAACTCGAAGAGGAATTCAAAGTTTATTTGGTGAAAATTGGTTTAGTAATGGCTGAGATATCCAAAACAAAGCACTTTGTCATTATCACTTTTTACTTTGTTTTTGGATATCTCAGTCATTTCAAAACTGATTTTCATCAAATGGACTTTGAATTCCTCTTAGAATCATATGCTCTTCAACATTTTATAAAGTGTTTTTTCAGTATCTTGCCAAAAGTTAATGGCTGAATCCTCACCTCAACAAATACTGGCTAGGGGTCTACTTTGTACATCATCCCTTTAAATGTACAAATGACATTTTCAATGGCAAACTGCATAAAAGCCATAAACTCTGCAAGTAAAATGTCTCTTAACACTTGTACATACATGTATCATATTGTATGTATATAGTCGGATAGAAGTCAGATTCCATATCTTGCAAAAGTCATTCCCTCTACAACTGTGGAAAACTTAATGACAGTTGAGTCTATGTTAACATCGGGGCACGAGCACTCCTTCACACAGTTACAACTTGTATAAGTTTACTGTGGAACACAAAGCGTTCGGGCTGCACAGCGCAGTTTACATGTATTATTACTCTACCACTAGTACCAGGCATTGATTGTCTACAGTAGTAAGCACTGCACTGACCACTGCTCAGGCCTCAGCGACTCAGTACAGTAGTCTCAGTAGACTAAGCTAAGTCCCTGCCCTTCTATTGAAGGTCATAAACAGAGCAGGTTGAATAGGGATGCATATCGGTATATTTAGATCCGAATGCTATTCAAGTTTCAAGTTCAAGTTTCAAGTTTATTAAAAGTTTCCACAATACAAAAATTACATAAGAACAATAATATGTAACAAGGAATACATTGTTGAATATGTGATTAAAACAATTTGCAGAATTGAATATAAATTGACAATGCATGTAGATGCATATAGATGTAAAGTGGAGGGGTCTTAGAAAAGCAAGCTTGTATAATAAGAACCCCTGGAAAGGCAAGTTAAGACATGTAATATAACAACTCACTACTATATACAAACATTAAAGCCATAGAATAATTCTAGTGGAATTCCTCAATCCCTCACACACACACACACACACGCACAATGAATGCTATTCAACGGAAGTTAAACAGTCTATATACGGCACCCTGGATCATTCATTAGGTCTACCTAGCCCGACCAGACGCTGTTACTACGCTATGCGAAAACCCTGTCGCGACGTACCATGTACAGCGACTGGGCTGTGTATAGTGTTGAATAGGTCTACCACCATGTACCACTGCAACTGCATGCAGTGTAAAAACTGTTTACAAACACAGATAAAAGTAGGTGGGACCGTTTAATTCAATTTGACGTTTGTTCAGTGTCCTTACCCGTCCCGTAGGCATCCATAAAAACCTTCGCAATTCTCCTTCTTCGCAACTCATACTCAGTTTCGGTGGATGTGACATTTGTCTGTCCAGTACTTTGACTTCTGTGGGTGACGTTTTCGCTTTCCATGTTGTATTTTATAGATATTGGTTACGTATTAGCTCAACCAGAGTACCTTCAGGACGGATGTAGAAGAGTGGCACCGAAATTTCCGTGATGACCAAAATAAAACGTGATCGACATGAGCGGCGGCAGGCGACGCGGCACACGGGACGCAACAAGGTGATCGATCAAGATGATTGGTAAATCGTTCGAGTCGCTACCCCCCCCCCCCTAAAAAAAAAAAAAAAAAAAATATATATATATATATATATATATATATATATATATATGTACTGTATATAATTGACATATATATTGTTTGTGGACTCTAACTAGATCAGTATCGGGTATATCATACCAAGCCGAGATCTGTGCAATGAATGGGGCCAGGCCCGTAGCCAGGGGGGGGGGGGGGGGGGGGGGGGGGGGGTGCGTCGGGTGCGTACGCACCCCCCCCCCCCAAATTCTGAAAGGTCCACTTTTTCATAATAACTGTTTTTAGCAATTCTCAAGATAACAATCCAAATAAATATAAAGACACATTATATGCTACGTAAATGTGGAAGAGTACGTTTAACAATGTCAAAAATAATTGTACGAAACCCTTTTGTTGTATGAACCATCGGATCGTCCCCATGCACACAAACACAAATGTTATGTATCAATTTGTGCGAGCTATTATTATATTGGCACTGCATGCCATGGCCCTTGGCGCGTGTGACCGGTGTTTTTTTTTTTTCCACTGGCCGCCCGAGTACGTGCGATTCGTGGATGACATTGAGGTTGACACTTGCATTTTTTCACAGGAACAGAGGTAAGTGGATGAAAATCTAATAGCCTCAAGTTTACATATATACAAATGATAAAAATTAAAGAAATTTCCTCGAAATTACTATAATCGAAAACCTGAGACATTTTATATCTACGTCTCACAAAGATATAGTACATGTTGTATATATAAGTACATGTTGGCATGATAATGCCTGGGGATAGATTATTATGTCAACTATTTTCCATTATGAATGCATGCTCCAATCAAATTGTGAAAAGGTGGTCATGAATTAGCATTTCTTACGAACGATCAGGAGAGACAAAACAAAATGAAAGACCTGTCTTACTCCAGTTCTCTTGTAACACTCATTGGGCCATTATGCATGCCTAACGAATTATAATAGCTGCTTTTTCTAGCCCTTTTGCTAGTACCAATATTCGAGAAACTATCAAGTAACTGTACGATCTCCGTGCATAATCTAATGCTTTTAAACACACTTGCCTACTCGCCTTCAGCTGGCATTTGCTTACGGTTCCAACAAATTATTAGTTATACATTTTCTCATGTTGTGACAGTTCGATTGGTTCTCATTTTGAAGTGAGCCAAAACCTAAGAACATTCTCACTTATAATTTCCAAAGAGTATTATGCAGGCACGCAAACTAAATTTAGTTGTATTTCATTTGAATGTAATGGGTAAGAGGGTATGAGAGAGAATGCTGAGCTATGAAGTAAAATGGTAAAGTAAAAAGTTTGTCAGATAGTATTACAAAAGCCTGAATATTGCAAGAGCTCCGGAGTAAAAACAGTCAGGGAAAAACCCTATGTATGATAACATTGTGAGAGCGTTAGACTGCATTCTGACGCGTCGTTATTTAATTTACATTCTTTATTCATATTTTTCATAAAAAACACAGGTAATGAGCCGGATTGGGTTAAAATTCTCACTTACAGCTTTGTAGAAGTCTGAGTCAACAGTATCACACAGTACTTCAAGACGTATTAGTACAAACGATTTCTTGAGCCTGCACAGTTTCAGGCTCTGTTCTGGATACGGCGGTAGAAACTCATTCTTTTTTGTTGTTTATTTTATCATTATTTACTAATCTCTTTTCTAACTTACAGGTAGCGGATTTCTTTGCAGGCCAAATTCGGAAATGTACTGTTGATTATTACTTATACATTTTCTCATGTTGTGACAGTTCTATTGGTTCTCATTTTAAAGTGAGTCAAAACCTAAGAACATTCTCACTTATAATTTCCAAAGAGTATTATGCAGACACGCAAACTCATTTTAGTTGTATTTCATTTAAATGTAATGGGTAAGAGGGTATGAGAGAGAATGGAAAGTGCTGAGCTATGAAGTAAAATGGTAAAGTAAAAAGTTTGTCAGATAGTATTACAAAAGCCTGAATATTGCAAGAGCTCCGGAGTAAAAACAGTCAGTGAAAAACCCTATGTATGATAGCATTGTGAGAGCGTTAGACCGCATTGTGACGCATCGTTATTTAATTTACATTCTTTATTGATATATTTTCATAAATATCTCAGGTAATGAGTCGGATTGGATTACAATTCTCACTTACAGCTTTGTAGAAGTCTGGGTCAACAGTATCACACAGTACTTCAAGACGTATTATAGTACAAACGATTTCTTGAGCCTGCACCGTTTCAGGCTCTGTTCTGGATACGGCGGTAGAAACTCATTCTTTTTTGTTGTTTATTTTATCATTATTTACTAATCTCTTTTCTAACTTACAGGTAGCGGATTTCTTTGCAGGCCAAATTCGGAAATGTAGTGTTGATTATTACTTATACATGTTCTCATGTTGTGACAGTTCTATTGGTTCTCATTTTAAAGTGAGCCAAAACCTAAGAACATTTTCACTTATAATTTCCAAAGAGTATTATGTAGGCACGCAAACTCATTTTAGTTGTATTACGTTTAACTGTAATGGGTAAGAGGGTATGAGAGAGAATGGAAAGTGCTGAGCTATGAAGTAAAATGGTAAAGTAAAAAGTTTGTCAGATAGTATTACAAAAGAAACTCATTCTTTTTTGTTTGTTTATTTTATCATTATTTACTTATCTCTCTTCTAACTTAAAGGTAGTGGATCTCTTTGCAGCCCAAATTCGAAAATGCCTAGAGACAGCTAGTAACCAAATATGCTACTGTAATTTAATAAATAAGAAATAACCATTCCAGTATGTATCTTAGTGTGCACAGTAAGACAGATCAAATCAAATAGGAAAACATCTGAGCATTAAGCCTGAGGTCTGAATTTGCACTCAACTTCTTCCAATGGCTAACGGATGTTTAATTTTTGAATTTCACTGACCTCCAAATTTCACAAAGAAAACCTTCTTAGCATGATGGTTAATATGACATTTGACTGATATTGGAGATGTTTGCGAATTGGATCTACTACCTTTAATATTATTAAATCTAAAATGATTATTTGAAAGTTCGGAAATGCTGGAAATATCCTACCACAAGGAGGCAAAATATAAATGGTTCACATTTACAATTCATTTTGTTTTAAAAATTTTCTTATTTATTTTCGTTTTTGACAAACTCGCATACCAGGCTTCAGGCCTGCTAACGCGGGTATACAATAGAAAAAAATAAAAGTTAAAACAACACCAGGAAAATCACTATTCTCAATTTTGCGGCGCGCTACGCGCGCAGAGTCTCGAACACAATTAAACTTTGCAACTTCCTGGCAAAATGAGTTTTTACTATTTCCTAGATGAAATACCGTAACGCGATTGCATGCAACAGACAAAAATACAAATTTCCTCGAGACTTTAAAACGTCATTAAAACAGTCAAAATTCACAATTTGCGGCGCGCTTCGCGCGCAAATTCTTATACAACTTTTGTAGTTCGGTCGTCCAAAGAATATATATATATATATGTATATATATATATATATATATATATATATATATACATATATATATATATATATAATTGTGTGTGTGTGTGTGTGTCATAATTGGTATTGGTACCGAAGGTCCGTTTTTTTAGTGACCGCACCCCCCCTTGAAAAATCCTGACTACGGGCCTGTGGGGCACTGATGAATTAAAATAGGATGCATGTATAACCTCCATAATAGCAACAGCAATGAAGGGAATTGGACATACGTTATACTGTAAGCACTTCAATTTATGACAAACAGGCCCTACCAATTTTCAAAGCAGTAATACTATCCTTGCAAAAGTTATGAGAGTCGAAATTGAAGAGTGTGTAGTGTTTTTAACAATGTTTTACGAAATGAGAGGGCCGGGACTGCGAAGACATGATTATCTAATCACAACATTCTACAATAGTGTTTGAATTTCATATTCGTTTTATGATCCCAAACTTTCGAATAATGTAAAGAAGAAATGTTCTTTCAGAAAATATGAAAAACTCAAAAGATTGAAAATAAAGGCTGATCTATTTCGCCTATCAATTTCGAATCCTCACGTAAAATCAGGGCATGTATGCGACTTTTTTGTGTTTTATTTTGTGATGGTCACAAATAGTAGCTAATAGTTCCATTCATCTTCACTACTATACTGACCCCATTTCATAAAATACGCAAGGATAGCAACACTTGGTGGAATGGCAACTTCCCATAGAAAAGGCCAACCAGGAAGTTGGATTCTCGTCATTATACTAACCATTACAGCACGATTTAAACATTTAATGAAATGCCCAGAACATCAATCTCCGGCACTTGTATAAGTCGTCTATATTTTTCAAGTATCTAGATTTGAGGAATTACTTGAAAACTTGAAAAATGCCTTTAAGACTAAGGAAGACAATTTCAAAGATTAAAAAAAAAAACCTGTTTGATGCAACTAGTAAGTCACAATTTGCTGAATAGCTCCATTTATAATGTCCAGCTTTTCTATTCGTTGTCTTTCTGACAAGAATTTTGTTGTGTGTGTGTGTGTGTGCGTGTATTAATAATATGTAGACTGTCGACTGTGGTGGTGGTGGGGGTTTGTCTAAGGGTCAATGGTTTCCCTCCCCGTTTTTTAAAGATTTTTTTAAACTTTATTTTTTTTTTGGAGGTGCCAAGAGTGTGTGTGTGTGTGTGTGTGTGGGGGGGGGGGGGGTTGCAAGTTCCCCAGCCCCAACCCCCATCGCACTTACACATTCTGCTCCTGGGCAGGTTATAACGGACTACGTGTATATAGATGCATATTACAGCTAGTCGCTGCACGTTAAAGTGTACATACATGTTTACTATAGGTGTGTGCCATGTGAGGTCAATGTTAGGAATGATAAAATGCATCCACACGCGAGCACACACACACGATATATATACGCATCGAAACACCACCAGAGAACTGTCTCACTAAACTGTGATATTCCGCACACATTCCATAAAGAGATGGTATAGTATATGGAGATCAGGATTTATACCTTTTAACTTTTTGCGAGACTTAAAGAAATCACTTATGAGAGAGTATAGAGCATACCAGTTTAATAGAAATTCACAGTTGATTTGATGGACATCGGTATTGGAATAACTGAGACAACAAAAAACAAAGTAGAACAAATCCATCATCATAAAAGGTGGATCTCACCTTTTATTTGGATTGCTCTAGCTGTTTTGGATACCTCAGCCATTTCGAAACCATTTCTCATAAAAGAAACGTTGAATTTCTCTCGGAATTAAAAACTCTTTCATATTTCATTAGAGATTTCTCATTATCTCACCACAAAAGTTAAGGTCCCAACCAAAGCTACACGATTCCTTTAATCACTTAATTATCATAGTGATGTGTAGACATAAGCAGGGCTAATTATTGATGCCAATGTAGCATCATGACGATCTGAGCAAAACGCTGATACCCTTGGTTATCGTGGTATTAAAATATTATGATTACTTTGTTTCCAAAGGCCTGACATGTCAGAATAGCAATAACATGGCGACACGCACGCCAATTGCTCCGGTTTTAGTTTCTCCAAGGACACGTTCATAGGGTTAGGGTTAGGATTGTGATATGGTTTTAGGTTTAGTTTTGATGTGAGGATTAGGATTAGCGTTAGTATTATGTTTGTGGGTAGGGATTATGCTTGGCTTAACGTGCAGATATTGCTTGGGAGCAAATGTCAGAGCAAATGTCATGGAACCCATAACATAGCGATACGTCTGACATGTCGAAAATTTGCGTCATATTCTTACATGGCAACACTTGCAGTTGACAAATGGTCCCGATTTGCATTACTTAATAACCACCGTTGCCACCGAAGATTAGAGTAATTTTTCATACTTATAGATCAAAGACATGTCACACCCGATTTTGGAACATGGGTTAATAACCCAGCCTGCAGCTTGTACATGAAAAAAAAAAAAAGAAGAAGAAGAAGAAAAAAAAACGGTATACGGCTTTGGTGGTGACAGCAAATCAATAACCTTCTAAATGTACGTTAAAGCTGTCGATGGTTTTTCTTCCCTCGGGCATGTTTATTTTCTTACTCTTCCAACGAAATATCGGAGTTCCACACAGCTTTGGTGTGCAGCTTCTCTCTGCAAGTGGTCAAATAAAACTCGAAGACTTTGAACGAAGCATATCACGCACAGTACTACGACGGATTGTGCAGACTGACAAGTGGCGCTCAGGACATAAGCTAATGAGTAACTATACTAGGCTAAGGACAGAGATAATGTCAGTATTCGCTGGAATGAGTTGATAGTAACATGCTGATCTCTAAACGGCTCGTCCACCCAATTGTCGAGAATTTGAATGCCGGTTTGCACTACACCCTGTATTCATGAAATACCACGGAAACAATGTGGAACACAACGAATGGCCAAATGTCCCCTGCAGCAGAAAGTGAAAGAAGTTGTGAAGAGCGTGTCTTGACTGTCGCCATATCGACATCATTCACGACCTCGTCATCAGTAACAGACGGTGATGACGGGATCCCATATATCCACCGAGTCATTGTAGCATCCTATCTGTGCTTAGTTCTCACCCTTGGTCTCTTGGGCAACTTACTCGTCATGGCCTCCATTCCACTCTCCAAGAAGCTCCAGACGATCATGAATATACTGGTCGTCAATCTCGCGCTCGCCGACTTTTTAACTTGCGCTTCGCTGCCGTTCATGGTCATCGGACTCATTGAGACGTCCGGCGAGTATCCGCTGCCGGGGATCGTCTGCAGCGCGGTGGCGGGACTCTCGCTCATTTGCATCGCAGTCAGCGTCTCAACATTGGCTACCATCGCCATTGAACGCTGGTATGTGATCACAAAATCAGTCCGGGGACATCGCGGCATTCACAGCCCGGGAAAGTTGATTATAGTTGTGCTGGTTATCTGGACTGCATCAACACTCGTGGTGGTGTTGCCCGTGCTGTTTGGTGTTGGGGAGCTAGGCTATTCCTCATACTACTCTCTCTGCTCCGTCACCGATAATACTGCGTTGGGTTCCTTCTATGTTATTCTACAGAGTGCAGTCGTCCTCATTGCTCTCATTATTACAGGTTTCTTTTACACTCTGATTATGGTGTATGTGATTCGTCAAAACCGCATACTCCGCCAGACATTCATCCTACACGATGTGTCCGTCACACACACGGTAGAACCAGAACTTACTTCAGGGATCTCTCACTCTCCAAAATCATCTCGTGAATATACAGCTGATAGCAGATCGTCGGTCCCTTCAGTCAGCCTGGGGCACTCAACGATAGAAGTTGCACTCAACAGAAGGGAAGTCGAGATCGCAAAGAATTTGTTTCTGGTGGTGTGTGTATTCGTGATTTGCTTTCTCCCGAGCGCCGTCAATTTCCTTATTCCAGGATCTAGTGTCTTCACTCTCTATGGCTCCGTGATTGCGGTCACCAACAGTGCGTTGAACCCAGTTATCTACTCCCTAAAACACCCAAATTTTCAAGAGGTATTCAAGAGTGTCCTACGATGTCGACTATCGGACATATCGGAACCAGGAAAGGTTCTGCGGTCATGGAACTCCACGAATAGATGAACCTGAACTGGGATTGTAGGGCGTGATTCCGGTTCACAGACAACAAAACGATTTATTTCTGACAAGAGTTCGATCAATGAATAACTCACTTAAATAACTTAATGGTTGCTAAATCTTTTTTGAATTGCATCTTCACGCACATTTCATGTGTAAATGTCTTCGGTGGTTCTAGATAATTTTCTTTTGTTATTTTTTGTTTTTAATCACTGGGCGAGTGATAAACAAGAATGCCGCAGAATGGACAAAACATGACAAAATACAATGTATGCACGTCTCTGTTGAAATACTAGTATCACCAGCTGTAACTACCAATTATGTAAAATACGGTTCATTTTCAACTTAACTGTGGCTACACTGAGAATGCTAAGTTTGCTTGTAAGTAAAAAACGCATAAAAACGCATAAATCCAATAAGGGCACAAATATACAACTACAGCAAATGTATTAGAAACCCGTATGTAACTCTTACATCTTCAATTGTTTGGTAATTTGCGACAGAGACAACTACTGACTTTAAAACATGGAATCCATTTCCAATCCGGAAAGAAATGCATAGAAGAGAGATTACAAATAATACATGCATCAATGTTTCTGACTGTGACGGAAGGACGGTATGAGCAGAGCATCACGGACGAAAATCATTAGAACTATTTTTTTAAGGGAGTTTATCATAAAGATATTATGGGCATTCGACAATAGGAAACTATTTTTCTTTCCTTAACGGCAATCCAATATTTAAACTGATGTTGACTTTATAAAGCGACTTATGTAAATGATTTAGGTAAATAGCCTGCATTTCAAAATACATTTTATAAGTAGATGTGGATACATAACGAATTAATTAATCTAAACAAAAAGGTAAAAATTTAACAATGCTAGATATCAAATGTCATACGCTTGTTTCCACTATGAATGCAATTATTTCGCAAATCTGATATCGGGGATCACTGGCGGCAAAAATAATAATTGCAGCTTTAGTAAGAACGTTTCTATCAACAAATTCTCCCATGTCGATGTTGTGATCATGAAAGGTGATATGTCTGATTTTATGAGGATTGGTTCTGAGTGCCTTTTCACCTTCCATGGTTTTGGCTTCATGTCATAGGTGACAGATATGACGTGCACAATCTCGTACACCACACAGCATCACATCAAATATACAAGTACATGTAGATCAAATATCACCAGAGAAAAGATAAAATCACTAATCGTCTATGAGATGATGCAATTTTCATAATCTTTATTACATTTTGCTCTGCATCTTTGCAGTCAAGACAATATATTTCATGCAATAATGTGACCTCTTCCACAGTCGTTGGGAGTTGACATACATAAATCATGGAATTCTATTGTAGAAGCAAGTTTCCCAATTAATCTCTTCTTTTACCAATCTATACACTCTTTCGCTACCCAAAGTTATCCATCTAAATGTAGAGATCTTTTTGAAACTTATCATGAAATAGACATGAAAAGAAGAATGGGCTTGAGTATTTTAAAGTTCTCATGAAAGGAGATTGGGGGGGGGGGGGGAGATACATGTAAGAGGACTTGTACAGTCAGTTCTGAACCTATAATTTTGCATGTCCATGGATTAATGAATAGGGAATAAGGCTGCGATGTGTCTCATGTACTTGCTTTATAACTTTTCTTAATTAAATCAATTTCCATTATGTAATATTTGCAAATTTTCCAACACCTAAAATTTTTCTAGATTTGAATGATCTAAAAAATAGGTCAAGTAGTGTATGTGAGTGTATGTGATTATGATTAATTTACATTCACACAACTTGCAGTACATTGTATACACCTATGCTCAGCATACAATCTGTTGGCTAATGCTGTACATTTTCTAGCACCATAGTACAGTTTGGAGCACACCAGAAGATGATTTTGCTTGCAATGGCAAGGGAATTATCAAACATTGTTGATGTGAGAGTTGAGCCGTTCTCATCCTATACACCATCGAGGGATACCTAAAATGGAGAGTAATACATGTGTTGTACAAGCAACAATGAAGCAGCTCCTTAGAAGACAGGGTTTTAAACGTGGTAAAAGTCAGTCATTGCTACCATCTATAGTATCGTGCCATTATCATGTTCATATGAATGTCTGTAGAAATCAAAAGTGTTTGCATAGGATTGCAAAGAGCTGGAAGTAGACTCCACCATCACTTTCCGACCTGAAAGATTAACATAAGATCTTATCTGGCTTGGCAATAAATGTTAAACCTCATTATCTTACATAAACAAACAAAAGAATTAAAATGGAAAAAAAAAGTACAGTACTTGCATTGCAAATTCATACTCGTCAGCCCAACCATACAATTGTAGGTGTATGTACGGTCAACCTTGCATAAAAGTTGACCTCGCCTAAGTCAAACAATCGCCTTAAGTCGAAGGTCTTTTCAAGTCCTCTTCTCTTTATATTCTATACTATTGCAATACCTTATTTGTCAAATTTTCTCCAAGTCAAAGCTACGTCTTCAGCCCAAACAGACTCGACTTAGCCAAGATTGACTGTACGATAAAACTATATACAGTGTATGCACCAATTTTCTGACTGAGTCCATGGAGCTACATCTTTGTGCTTAGTCATAACCTCAAGTACACAAACATTGTGTCTTTACCTTTTTGTGACACTGGTACGACAAAAATAACAATGGTAAAGAACACTCATTTGCTCCTTAAAAAGACAAAATATAAGGGCCTACTTTTTTGAATTTGTATTTATGAAGGATTTAACATTTTTTTAGGATTCATGACACAGTATCCTCAAAATGTCCTAATGAGCACAAAAAGATTGCCATGACAACTCTGTCCATATGCATCATTAAAACAGACTACTTTTGGCTAGGTGCAGCTACATGTAAGCCTTTTCAAACAATACTTCTGATAAAAACACTATGAAAATGTGATCCATGAATATTGTTAGGTCTTTGAAATTTGGTGATATAAGAATAATAGCATTATGTGAATCCACAAAACACTAAAAAACACAAGAGAAATTTATATCTGGAATCAAGAGCATTTAATGCTAGAAATAGCTTATATTAAAGCTGTGATCATAAAAATAAGAAAAAGAAATATTGCTGCAGTTACTTAAGGAAGAATCAGTGACAAATTAATGAATACAACAGTAAACATGAAGAAGAATCAGACATGAAATTTTCAAAAGTGATAATCTCTCAATCTAACGAACAAATTACAATTCAATTTCATTTACAAGGTTCAATATGGAGTTAAAGACAGAGAGAAACATAGCACACCTTTCATTCAATCATATACATTGGACAATTAATCCTATAATAACCACTAGAATTGTCCACCATGTTACAACTTCAACAGATAATGTAATATGACTGACCATGAAAATGTTTCATGATTTGATTATACATTTTGTAGATGAGTTGTGTGCGAGGCCTATGCCTGGTGTAAGGACAAAGTTTCTATTGAATATTTTTAACCAAAGCAGAAAGAAAATCCCTTCACAAACAGGAGAATTAAGAATGGAGAAAATTAAAGACAGTGATTAGAATTGCCTGGAGATAAAGTTAAAAGTGTTAATCCTATGACTTTAACTACAAATTGTAAAAGATGGTGAATACAATTGCAGATGGGGAATTCCCAATAAACATACAAACAAACCAACATTAGTCTTCCTGTCATACTGTCAAAAATATATACAATTATCTGTAACTGGAATTGACAGTGAATTAAGATGAACTTATTATGAATGGAAATTAACAGCTACAGGTAATGAAGTTTTGCTGAAAACAAGAACTCATTCATCCATATTCATTGTGACCTTGGACAAATATCTAAAGCATGTATGTATCAAAATGGGTTCCAGCAAAGCTTTCTTTTTTTAATCCTTCAAATTGACTGGGAATGAGAATAATTTGCATCATGAACAATGACAGAGAGAGAGAGAGAGAGAGAGAGAGAGGGGGGGGGGGAACACCGCTGCAATTCAGAATGGATGCCTTGATATCACGTGAAATAGATTCCTAATCACAAGTGGAAATAGACAAAACATGTATTCATCATGTGATCCCCAACTTATCCTGACAATTCTTTATTATGGCAATACAGCTAATAAACATGTTAATAATTAATAATTAACTATGATATGCAAACATCTTAGTAGTCAGTATACTTTTAACACATAGTTTCATTGCTAAGGAAAGTTGCTATGATTGTAAGAGTTGAAGTGACAGACGCAAGGTTGGTCATAAATCAATTCTTAATGCCCTTGAGGTAAAGTCATCGACCTTTGATCTACCACCTGCCCAACTCACCATTCCCAGAAGAAACAAAAAAAAAAAAAAAAACTTATTCCAAATATAGCTGTAAACCAGACTACAATGTATTTTCCATTTTTCCCCCTGGTTTCATGTTTACTACTGAAAAATAAAATCAAACAAAATCATATCAGCTACAAAAGACCGGAACTACTGCTTGAATTCAACATATAACAGAAATTGTGATACCCTCAACATTTGAGAAGCAACATGAGATATTGATGAATGAATTCTCTCAGTTGACTTTAGAATTACCAAAGCAGCCATTCCTAATGCATCCAAGTCTGAACTTTACTGCCATAATACATGCCTTTCATATTTTCATAGTGTCATACAAGTCGTGCACATGGCTGCCAAATGAAAACACAAAAACAATGATCAACTCCCCCCCCCCCCCCCGTTTTTGAACATTGGAAGATTAAATGTAACAGTCCAAATCTTTCCCTAAATATAAGTTCCTGAATGACTACAACCTATCAAAGGGATAAGTTTAACACTTTCAAAATCTAACAATTCAGGATATCAGGATCCCAGGTGATATTTCTTAGGTTTGAATTATGTGACACTTGAAGATCCACAAGTAATGATTTGAATCATGAAACACATTTCACATTAAGACAGGCCTGCCTTAAGGCTACAGAATTACCTGCCAATAAAGATTTATTCAGTACGGGAACTGATACATATGCATTCTGACATGAAAATACAAAACGTATTGGGATATTTTGTTCTTCATAAATTGGTTTCCTTGCATGACTTCTATTATTAGCAATATGACAACACCCATCCTGCACCATGTCAACACAATTTCTGTGTTCTTTCTCCACTCTATAAAGCAATGTATGACTTTAAACAATATCTCTTTATGCATCTTTCACAAAACCTTGGAAAACTGCTCATCATATCCAAATAAAATATCAATAGAATCAATAGGATATCAATCAGACTGTTTATGTGTGCAAGATATGATCAGATCACCACATAAAGGTTGTTTTAAGATTTGTACTATGCCTACACTTGGAACAACATATAATTACGTAGAAACAAAATTTAGGAACTATAACATCACAAAATAAATATATTCTTTTTAATACATTTCACATTTCTGTTCTCCAATGGGGCTTAGATGCAACTCCTTCCAACTTGTCCACTGCTTCAGCACACAATCTGTGTTTCCAGCGAGATGTGAGTGTGCGTGCTTAATGTCTTCACTCATCCTCTATAGTCAAGATTTCATCATAAGATCTCTGTCATAAATGTATCGTGTAGGGCTTTCCATGCTGCATCATCACCACACTGAAGGAAATTGTCACAATGAAGCACTACACTCCCATGAATCTTGATCCAACATGAAAGCTTGAGAATGGCCATAATACACCTTTGACCTTTGAGCTGCACTGGTTTCATATTGCGCCTCTTGTCTCCAGATTGCACATTTGCCAGGCCACAAGACCCCGTTTCATAGCTCCATTAAAAGAGTCCTCAGTCACCCAAAGCTGGCTGTCAGTGTATTGTGGAGAACTCTTGTAGCACACTCTGCTGTTCTAGGTTACTCACACCGGAGTTGGTTCGGAAATTCTCCACCACTGACCTCACCTAACACGAAATGGAAATTCACAACATTTACATGTAACTTGATTAGTCTAACAGAAACAAACAAACTTAAAGAGCTATCATTGGAAAATGCAATATGGAATATGATGGAATAACACTGCCGTATCTAAAGAATGCAGGTCATTTGACATAGACATGTTTGGTTGCAAACAAGCTTCATGTGAGTATATCCTCATTCAAAAATGTGACATACACGCTGTTTGAATTGCTATGACACATCAAGGAAGGCTATCACAGAAGAAGGAATACATGTAGGAGAGGAAGAAGAAGAAGAACAACAACAACAAAAGGAGGAAAGAGGAGGAGAACACAACATTATTTTTACGGGAAAAAACAAGCAATAGTTAACACATTATTTACAAGTATTCATTGGTGAAAGAGCAAAATACAGTCAACCTTGCTTAAGTTGACCTCGCAGAAGTCAAATAATCGCCTAAGTTGAAGGCCTTTTCAAGTCCTCTATTCTTTATATTCTACTGATTTTAGTCCCTCTTAGTCAAATTTTCTCCAAGTCAAAGCTATTTCTTCAGTCCAGGCAAGGTTGACTGTAATACCAAGAGGGAGAGCTTGCTATGATACAGCCTTTAGAGAGTAAAAAGTGATTTGCTTACCAGCTGGGTGAAGAAGGCAGACTCTTTGGGCTTCTCTGCATATCTCTCATACTGATCTAGACTGTCCTGCAGCTTCAGCGTCAGTGTGTCGTAATTATTCTTCACGATGGCAAGGACCTTGAAATGTTGAGAACACAATCACAAAACAAAATGTGACATACTAGCCAAGCATGAAAATGTATAACTTCAGCACAGTCATGACCAAACCAAAGTGAACAGCATCAAACTGTCTTCTTGTGTCCCATTTACAGGACAGTATATTTACACCAATGATTACACTTCTTCATTACTCTCATTGAATATAGATGGCATGACTTTGAACATTTGAAACATGATAGTATCATAATATATGCATATCAGTGTGTCTGTAGGTTTGTGCATTGTTTTGCATGTTGTATGTACCAACGTATGCAGCAAGTGTGTATGTATGTACATTCGTATAACTATTGTGTCTGTATGTATGAGTTTATGAATGTATGTGTGTATGCATAACACGTAAAACTCTCAAGTCAGTCAAACTACAGTCAAACTTACCTGTTCCTCAGTCAGACCAGTTGTTTGATTGTGTGCTGCCCATGAGTCGATCTTTGGGGTGAAGTGATTAATGATGGCCCTGCAACAAAGGGTGAAGTAAAGAGGATATATGACAGCTTCTCTCCAATCCTATCTTACATAGAAAGGCACATGTTCATATCACTGCATAATGCTAACCTGAATACAAACACACACAAGTACATATTCTACAGCAACTAGTTCCATAGCTGCAATTCTACTCATATTTATTTCAATATTTATGAACATCTCCTAGATTACATGCAAAGGACAGATACACATCAAATAAAATTTTGTGTATTGTGGACATAACTGATTTTTATGGTAGGATGTGAAATGCCATTTTAGGTCAACTTAAGCTTTGTGTTCAATGCTTGAAACAAACAAATATACAGAAATTAAAACAGTGCAAAGTTGGGTGCTACATGTGAATATAACAACACATGAAAATATCAACTCTGATCCCAACATGCACACATACATTTCTCCATTCAATATTTTATTCCACAATCGCAAATTCAACCAGTCGTGAAATTGTCAGGAAGTCCCTGATACATGAAATATTACACTCGCTAAATATATGTTGTATGCAGTACAGCATTTCAATACAGCACAGTAACATAAAACAAATATGCATAACCTCTGTTCAGGCTATTGATAATGTTATTAACTTGACTGTGCTTTTGCATTTGTTATTTTTTCACTAGAATGGCTTTTGGCTGTAACTACAGTGTGCTAGAATTGATTGTCAGAAAACAAATATGGTGATCTGAAAGCAATGCACTGTAGTCAGGGTTACAGGAGAATGTTGTAGTGGAATGTTGCCTCTTACCTGATGTTGACAATGTTATTTGCCAGTTTGTTTGCTGCCTCTTTGAACTCTCCATTATTTGTGATGTGTCTCCTGGCTGCAAATAAGATTTGAATCAAAGAAATGGCTATTTTCTCTAGGTTGTTGACTGTGTACAAATTCTCTAAGCTGATACTCTACAGGCATAATGCTGGAAAGTGTATTTCAACACTGATTTACAATATCACAATAACCTCGTAACTTAAAAAGAAGAAGTGTGATATTCAAGAAATTGCCAAATTTAACAAAAGTTTGTATTTTTTTTTTCAAATCAAAACTCTTACTAGATTACAAACAATTATGAGTCAGCCCAGCAAGTAATCCCTCTGATCTGACAAAAAATAAAACACTAATCCCTCCTAGATACATGCATGCATCTGATGCTAGCAACATTCCATACAGACCCAATTGGTCACCACTTCTGCTTTGCCTCAGCAATTCTGAAGATTAATTCTGAAGTTAAACAGTTAATTCTGAAGTTAAAATTCTGAAGTTAAACAGTAAAACAAGGACTTTAAAATACATTGTCTTTCAAGTTAACGAAGCAAGCAAGTACACCCTAGTGTTTGTCTTTGATAACTTCCAAGTTGCTTTCTACTTAAGGCCAGTGTTTCTGTCTGTTGCTCCTTACCCATTGAATATACATTGTCAAAGACTTGGTGCATTCTGACGAGTTCATAGTAGAGTTGGTCATAGCAGTTAGCTGAAGGCAGAAACGTGTCTCCATATGTGATGAACAGATTAAACAGGTTTACAACCTGGGCAGAAACAGATACACAGGAAAAAAACATGAACCATTCCTCTTTGAATACATGATTTAGGCCACAGTGCTTCACTGCACTCATGAGCAAACAAAGAATCTTGAAGTGATATGTGTCTGTGTCAAAGGGCACCAGGTGTTGAATAGAACAGGGCAAACTAAATGATACTTTCAATAATCACTTACATATCGGTAAAACATGTACCATAAACTTCACTGACCAATGCTAAACTCTGTACGAGTAATTTAGACTCACAGGGATTTTACCCACTGCAGAAACTTTGATATGCCAAATGTTTATAATTTTATTCTGATCAGTTTTCTCTAACATTCTTTTGAGAAGGAAAAAGCAGGAAGATATCAGCTTGCGTACGAAGAGTGTACTTCATCAGCAGGCAGTTACAAGGTGAGTAATGCAGATTAGATGATTAAGAATTCATAACTGGCTCAACATTTGCTTTACTGGTCCGTTTCCACATTTCCATGATAAATAGAATACTGTGTGAGAACAGAGTGGAGCATATACTTACGCAGTTTAGTTTGTTTCTTTCATAACATCCCATGTCATACGATAATCTAGTCACCAGGACCTGGATTTTATGAATAATGTTGCTCTCACCTTACATGCAAGCTCAAAAATATTGTTCTCTGGTAACAAGACGGATTCACTGGCAAGGAGGTATTTGAGCAAGCTGATCAAGGCTGGAGAAAACAAGCACAACAAAAACATTGTTAAACAATTTGATTTGATTTGATTTGATTTCATGTTAAAATGAGCATGTCATATATTGGGTGTTATTGGTAATCAAATTGCAAATTTATTGCATGTTATGTCATGTTATGCATGGTACAGCATAAAACAGTAGCAACATTCAGGAAAAAATTGCCAGGGATGTGAACAGTAATAATACATCAGCACATGTTTGTAAAATCTAATGAGATGCTAGCACACTATTCAAAGAAAGAAAGCATCTCTCCCACAAACAAATCACACTGTATCAAGCATTAATGATGCCTGAAATGACTTCCAAGCATTTATTTTCTGTTCTCTCTCACTCTAGCAGTATACAGTCAATGGCAATGGTGTATGAAATTCATCCTGTGCTTCCATGGGCAGTATTCTGATCTAAACCTTTAGTAATCAACTATTCTTCCCACTTTAAGCTGCTGTGGACATATTTTTAACCCGTTGAGGACGGACTGATTTTGCTTCAACACGCATTTCCCATAGACACCTGCCCGAGTATACTCGGGACTCATCCTCAATGGGTTAATATGCACTGCAGTTTCTTACCTGTCCAGATGTTCTTCCATGAGTACTGTAACCTGACCCGGCATTTCTTCTGGTAGCACAGGACCCTCTGTATCACACCCAAACATTTCCTGTCAGAAAAATGAAAAGGTCGACAGTTCAACTAGGAGAAATTTCTTCTCTGTCCGATACATTCCTGGATGGCAACGCTGTTAATATCACAAGGATGTAAATCACCCACCTGAAGCTGAATGGCAACAAGTCAGGATTCCAGAGTCAAAGGAAACAATGCTGCAGAAATTAAAACCATTTTACTTGATGTCAATGGCACTACCCTTCATCAGAAGGAGAAGTGCCAAATACTTTAAACCTTTAGGGTGCAAAAAGTGTCAATCTGACAGATATAGCACAATATCACTATCTCACAATATCAGAGAAAAGAGAACTGGATTTCTGTTGCAAAGTGTCTCCATTTCTATCACTTCTAGCAGTGTACGCAAGAATCTGCATGTTTTGTGTCAGGCATTATTGATTTGCTGATCAACGCAGCAGGAAAATACTATACACTTCTTCGTTATGACACACTGCTTCTCATTTCTATTCTTTTAAGGGGGAGGGTTGGTGATTATAATAATAACCTTAATACTTACAGGTACAACTCTTGTGGAAGATTTCGCATCATGTGACTCAAGATGAACTCCACCATCAAATCTGGGAGTGGTTAGAAGCATGAAAAATCATGTCACTCAAAACTAACACCACAGCGTCCTACTCATCTCACTCAGTGGCTAAATGCTGCATATAAGACTGACTGTGTTATTTCCTGGTAAACTGCATTTGGAAGAAATCAAAAGCTAAATGAAGTTAAATATCTAGTATATTAATGAGAGTGTAGTCTCCATCTATACTGAAGTAATGTTGAATACACTGAGAATATATATATATTTTTTTCATCAACAAGTGCTCCAACAAGAAGCACATGTTGCTTCTCAGGAGTCCTGGCCCTTGATGTTATATATTTACTTCTCTGTTATGACTTGTACTGTTTTACATTTTGCAAAATACCATGAATGAATGAAGGAATGAATGAACAGTTTCAAACAGGCACATTGTGCCATACAAGAAGAAAAAGGCAAAGCTTGGCAAGGTATAGCTAAGGGTCTCAAGGGCATTTATAATAGAATAAGTCCTTTCGGAGCTTTGTTCACTGATTGGAATGTCTGCTGGAGTATTTTTGCTTTTGCTTTTGCTTCTTTTTTCCTAATGGCACAGATGTTTATAAACTAACTGCCTATGAATGAAGATTACCTAATCCCCTTTTATCCCTGTTGTGCAACCATGGCCTTGGAGGAATTATCTGAATGCTAATGAAACAGCACAGCAAGCTACAACTAATTGTGTCTGGGCACATAAAAAGTTCAGCAAGCGGTGAATTGAATGATACCAGCACTCAACATGTGCATCTGGTAGACAGGACAGAGGATCTCACCTAATAATGCACAAGCTAGTGGCCTGGCTGGAAGATCCTTCTCTGCTGGCTGCTTTCGGTGCCTCATTGGCTGGTAGAAGACAGGAAGATGAGTTACAATCATGGAAAATTCATGTCATTTAACTTCTAATGTGCAAAGTTTGTGCACTTCAATCATACAATCGCACATGAAGTGGTGCATTATTCACAATAGACCTGTTCGTACATAAAATGTATCACAAGTGACAATACATGTCAGAAAGCATATCAGGGCCCTGTTTGATGAAGTTATAACTGATTATATAGTTGATTTCTATCATAAGTCTATGGCAGCCCGTGTGGTAAGGTAAATTTACAATTTATTATATCTTTTGATAAAATGGGCCCAGGGCAATTATCGTCAGAAGACAATTACTACAAATATTAGGCAAATAACCTGCATTCCACTCAATTGCAGGCAAGGATCTACAGTTGGATGTAATCACTGCAGTCAAATTCTTTTTAAAGTAATGTTGATAGTTAAGCAGTATAGATCTATGCACACTCACTGCTTGATGAAGTGGAACTCTGAAAGTCAGGTTGGCATCGTGAAGAAATGAGTAGGCATACTGGTCCTGCACATAGAAGGTGGATGATACAAACTTTCAATTTTGTGTGAATCAATGATCGTCAGCCATTGTTTATTGTCAAACGTGACATAGAATTCAATGACACAGATCAGCAAAATGACACTGACAAAAATGTCAAACTAGAAGAAACCAACACTTACTCCATCATTTTCCCTCTTTTAATAGCACAAACATGTAAAAACACAAATAAGAACAATACAGCACAGTTCCACACATCTCTGATTACTGAACTTATCAAAAGGCAATGGGTTAAATAAGACTTTAGATATTTCATTGAAAGTAATTGGCAAGTTAAAGACTTCAGCAAATCCTATTTCATGTGAGATGTGTCACATTAGATAGAAAAACAATTCTTATATATCGGTAAAAAAACATTTCTAGTCACTAGTCTTCCAGTCACTAGTCTCCTAGTAACTAGTCTTTTGGTCTGTGACAGGCTGTTGATGAGAATGGAGATGTGGACTTGGAACTTTCTAACACTGTGTTTGATACTACAAACTGTGACTGAAAATATTCACTCACCTCAGCTATACATGACAGAATAATGAGACACAGCTTGGTGTTGTTCAATCTCTCCTCATCTGTGGATATCAAGAGGAAATACACTTCTTTATGGCATCATGGATCTGTCAAATGCTTTGCTCTAAACCTATATACCGTATGTCCCCCCAAAAATTACAATGGGACCCTTTGCAATGATATCTTTAAAAATAGTGAATCAATCCAAATACAATTTCAGGGTATGAAACTATAATTTATTACCCACATCTTACAGAAAACCCCATCCGATTTGCTTCAGTGGTCAAAAAGAAATAAGGAGTTTTGTAGAGCATGTCAGGAATCCCTTCCCTCCAAATTCTGTCCTTTGTGTTCACACACTATGCAGTTCCAAGAACATCCATGTGATAAACTTGGAAGAATCAGACCCATGACATGCTTTACAAAAATCCCCATTTCTCTGTCATCACTTGGTCAAATTGAATGTGGTTTTCTACACAATATAGCTAAGATGTTGTATTTTAAGACCCTGAAGTAGCATATAGACAGTTAATTCATCTTGGAAGTTATCGAAGCATTTTTTTTTTTTTTTTTGTGAAATTGGGCTATTTTGAAATTGTACACAGCCGTCAATTGCATGATTGTGGCAAAAATCGCACACATGTTGCCCATCACGTACATGTAATCTCCAAGAATTTTCCCAAAACATGGCCATTTTCTCTATATCGTGCTAATTTACGCATATTTTTTGTGCATCAGATCTTAAGCTCTAAATCCCTGAATAAAGCTTCAAATGGCCTAATTTTTTCTTAACATATTCTTGGGAGGTAGAAGGCTAAGAGTACACTACGCATTCTTTTCTTGGGTATGTATGTGGTCCTGAAAAGGGCTTACCCATTCCGACATTTCAGCAAGCATGTTCATGCCATTTTCATTCCCTTGAAAACAGCAAGAACATGCTTGCCTAAACGCCAGGAGTTGGTAGGCCCTTTTCAGGGCCACATACAAAGTCAAGAAAGATTATGTGGTGCACCATTAAACCTTCTACCACCCAACATTCTACCACCATCGAGACCAATACAGATTTCATTAAATATTCTTTGTAGTATTATTAACAACTTTAGGTGAAAAAATTGCAGTATGAAAATTAATTTCTCACATATTCTATTTTTCTATTAATTCAATGTATTTTCATGTTGATTTATGCATTTCCTTGTTTTTTATTGTCTTTCATGGTCTCTTTTTTTAGTTGATGAAAACCACAAGAGATGTTTTTTTGAGAAAAAAAAACAGGGACAAACATTCATTTAGCACTTCTTGTAAAACCCAGACATTGCACACACAAATTCATTGAAAACCGCCATTTCGATGACAATGAAATTAAAGATACCTTTGAGATCCTGCATGATGATGGAGCAGTAGCTAAGGAAGGTGACCAGGATGTTGGTGGAGCCTGATGTGTTACCACCCACTGCTGGGACTGGGGTCTGCAGATCTGGAAAAAATAGACAAACGATGAGCAAATGCACATTGAAGCCTTGCAGTAGTGAACCATAATAATAATAATAATAAGGTCTTATTTACCCAGGGTAGCCTCTTCAGTGTTGCCACTGCTCTACTAGAGGGCCCTGCTATTATTATTACCCTAGCGTTGCCAGGTACACATTTATACACCTGGGTCGAGAGGGACACAGTGGGTAAAAACATCTTGTCCAAGGACGTAAGCACTGGGCGGGATTCGAACTCGGGTCCTCCGATCGGGAGTCGGGAGTCTTATCCACTATGCCACAGCGCCCCCATGACTCTAGTGACCGCAAAGACACTTTTTAACTATTTTTAGCTGAATTATAGCCAAGAAAAAAAGGGGTAACAACAGAAAAGCAGACAAATAACTCCATTGAATCGTATGGGAAATGCGACTCGCATGAGACAACCGGAAGCGAAAAAGGGCACTGAGGAATCTCACAGTGCATCTGTGACAGAGCTCTTTAGCATTCAATTCAATTCAATTCATTCGGCACAAAATAAATCAAAAGTACATTATGTACACAATAAAAACAAAAGCAATGTGTATAAACATATATGCACATATCATGGAAATTAATGCCGGGACCCCTTTGAAGCATCTGGTGCTTGTTGTTGGGGCCCAAAACAAGATTATACAAAATACAGTTGCTAAATAGCATATTGTGCAAAAATGAAAATGAAAAAAAAAAATACACAAAAAAAACTTATTAGCCCTACACTATGCACACACACACACACCACATTCTTATCACACTCACAGCGCACACCCAACACACTCATTCAGAAGCAATGTTAGGATCAAAGAAGTAAACAGTAGAAGAAATTTGATAGCAAGCAGTCTACTCAGACATTGATAACAGTTTCTTAAAAGTATGTTGTTTGAATAATGTTTTGAAGCGAGAAAGTGTAGTGCTGGACTTGAGATCTGGACAAATTGAATTCCATTCATTTACACCTCTAAAACGAATTGAATGAATTCTGTCAAACGAGCTAATGGCATTCTCAGGCTATATCTTTCCCGAGCTGCGCATTGGGGATACTGCGAATTGTAGTAATTTTTGTACGTCCCATTGATTTTTTTTTTTTTTTTTTTTGGGGGGGGGAGGGGTTGTACTACACCCATGAGTAGTTTCACTATTAAGGGAATCTTCCAGTATCACCATTTTTTGGCCTGATAGGAAGTCCTTTAGTGGAATTAACTGTTCTAATCTATTTGAAGTCTTCAAATAAAATTGGCACTGGAGGACTAGCACCTTGGTACTATAATAAACAATAAAGGTTAAAACCTAACACAAATTGCAAGAGTGAAGAAAATTAAATTTACTGTTAACTACACTTGGAACCGCTGGTGCTGGAGGGGTGGTTGGTGTTGAGGGAGGGCTGCCTGTTGTATCTGTGTGATTCTGCAAACAGATGGAATAGAATGTTAAAAAAAAAAGAAGACTTTTGAGATGAAATCATGACACTGGAGAAATATGACTTGTAAAGGACTGCAGATTGTGAAGGCATGACAATTATTCTCTCCAACAAGACAGTAAAGCTCATTTACGAATTTTGTTTCACTTCTAACAGTGTGTTGTTTGAAAAAATATGAGAAAGAGTACATCTATTTGTCTCAACCATCAATAGAGGTAGCATGAGCACAAAACATCCAACGTATGTCCAAGTGATAACACACAAAATATCACAGTTGTGGTAACTTTTCAGAATATAATAGTATCAAACAATTATTTGATGATGGTTTATAATGTATCATCCATTCTATCTCTGGTTCATTGTTTCCTGCAGCAACATGCTGCCTATGATCTAAAAGATCATAGGCAGTGGATAGAAGAAAGAACCTGACGTGAATAAAGAGCTTTTGATGTGATGACTCCATCCAAACAGTGGGGGAACTTACATGTGAGAGTACTGTGATGAAGTTTCTGTTGAGATGGACGGCTTCATAGAGTGCAAGCAAGTTTGCGTTGTTGGGATCTCTTCTGTACACAGCAAGAAAATATGACAACCATGAAGAGTTTACCTATCACACTACATCATACACAACATCAAGCTATGTCAACAGTTCAAATTGTCATCCTATCCCTACAGACTGACAGTTACTGAGTAGCTAGTACAGTTGTGGATGGCTAATTTGTTTGACTGGTTTAAGACAACTTTAGGCAGATGAAGACTCTCATGATCTGCCATCAGTTACTTTTGTTTGTTTGTTTATTTGTTCATTTCCATCCGAGAAGATGGCTGGATAGCCCATATTCAGCTATGCTAAGCTGGTCTTCCATGGGGTCCAGTTGGATGTGAGGTGGGACCACTTCACCGGGTTAAACACTCTGCTCTTTGCGATGAATGAATGAAGCGGGATCTTTTACGTGCATGAGCTGTGACTCTCTCATACACGGGACCTCCATTTTATGTCCTATCCGAGGGACAGAGTGTTTTGCCTCTTGCTAGAGGGGACGGTATGTTTACACACAACATTGCTCAGTCCAGACTCGGGTTCGAACCCGGGCCGCGTGATCGTGAGGCAGACGTGCTACCGACTGAGCCAACTCACCGCCCTACTTTTCACAAAACAGCAGCTGAAAACAAAAGTCCTGTTGTTAAGCATGGAAGGGTTTCCACAGCAACTTTATGCAAACTCAGGCAAAGTAATGTCTGTGCAACAGACACCCTGTAAATAATGGAGTGCAATATACAGAACTTACGATGAATCAGATGAACTTCAAACAGAACTGGGCACAGCAATGAATCATTAGAGGTAGCAGTCAAATCTGTGATGTGTTGAGAACAACTTTCAATATATTTTGTACTTTTTTTTTCCTTTTTGCCCTTTTCTTCTGGTTGAGATGATATACTCCTAATATACTCTAATATAATGTTATCCAAACTTATACCCAAATTGACAAGTGTCCCCAAATGGTTACTATTGTATGTCAAAGAGGCTGCATCTTTTTATTCATTCCCTATCTTATTCAAATTTTCACTGATTCATCTACATTTTGAAATCAATTGTAACTTGAGAGATGAGTTTTGATTTCCACCAAACATTATTTGAGACAATTCCCTTTAAGTCATCGAATCTTACCACTCCCTCTTTGGATACTCACAGTGTAGCTCTTGTCGACTCTGTCTCATCTGAAACAAACATGTTTCCAACCTTTGGAAACAAAACAAAATAAAGCAAATACAGAAATTGCAACACATTTAGTGTGAAGAGGATCATGAACAAAATCACTGCCATGTTCTAACCTGTGATATACTGGAAAATTAACACATTCAAATCAATAAACATCCCATCAATGTGAATCTGCTGTTTGTTTATCAGAACTGATGAACCACAAAAACGTATAAAGACAATTTTCTTCTTTTTTTGTTTAAATTTCTAGATATTTTTATTCCTAAGCCCACCAACCCTAGGAAAATTCAAGTGTTTCTGTGCACATTATATTGCAAAAGTAATTCTGCTGTGAGAAATGCAATGATGTTAACCCTTTGCAGCACATGCAGCAAAAATAATAGTTGTAGGTAGCCTGTCTTGTTTCTTCCATCTTCAAGGTAGTCAGAACAAAAAAAAAAAATGATTTTAGTAAATTCAAAACTCTGATATTTCAATGATTTCTCTTGTACTTAAAGCAATTTCTTTCCATTAATTTACAATAAACAAGCAGCAAATCATTAAGACTCTTTTTGATGTTAGTTGGCAAGGAAAACAAATGAAAAGACAAGCACAGGAAGCATGCAAAAACAGAAAAAAAAAAAAAATCTGGCTCCAACACAATTTACAGAATCTCAAATGCATATGAATGAGCTTCCTCATAAATATGCAAATTAGCTAATTGATATTCATAATGTGGGAAAGTTATGTTGTATTGTTCATATGTGTGAGTAAGCCATGCCAGGCAGTAGATGAATATCTGAATGTGTTTCAAATCACAAACAGAGTATTTAAATACATCCCATAATAGCTATGAAGGCATCAGAAAATCAGAGGTAATTTGCATATGTTATGAATATTCATTTTTCTCTGTCTCCTTGTAAAACATGAGCTTAAGTTACATTTTTAGCCATTCATGGCATTTAATAGAGTTAAAACACCTATACCAAATTACAATATTGTATAATTCTATAATTGACAAGACAATCAAAAGCAATCAATGCTAATCCATGAACAAAAATCGGTAAGTAGTCATTTTACTAACCGTGCTCACAATTTTATGTTTAAATTTATATCACATAGGACTCATATTACATTGATCCTTCTGGTTCAGAACAAATGATGACTTGCATATCATGTGATAGTTACATGAGATGTGCCAGCAGCTCATTGTTACGCATTGGTACATATGCAATCTGATGCACGCCCAGAAAGATCCACAGGATATATTTCCAAGTTAGTTACAATAAACTCAGATTTCCATGCCCATACAATATGCATCCAGATGACATACTGTGTGTTCCTTTTCTACTATCATCTGTTGCAAAAGTTTCCCATTACTGTCACATTATTGCACTGAAGGTCTCAACTCTTGGAATATTCACACACACACAATCAAAATCTGACATAAAGACGTCGAAATTTGTTTTTCTAAATTTCAATTGACACTTGCCCGAGTAGACGCGGGACTCGTCCTCAATGGGTTAATAAGGGAAAGTAAATCCTAGATGTGTGAAGTATGTGAGACCTATCTGCCTCATCATATCTCACCATGGATGTAATGGACGAGAACCAACCACTCCCTTGCTCCTCTTCTTGCTTAGCCTTGTATCTCCTGCAACACAATCCACAAAGCAGCACCATGTCAGATGTCAGAGCACAATTCACTATTTCTGAAACATGTCAACAAATCATACAAACCATCACGTCTGAACAATACAGATGCTGTGAAAACCTACAAGCTTGAGCCCTTTAGAATATTCACTCACAAGATACTACATCAAAACTTCCTTTTTGCACCATCTGCATTTCTAGTAAAAAGCTCATGAATGATGTATTAATTTTTCTTGAAACAAAATGAATAAACAGAAAAAAAAATGATTGTAGTGGCAAGAGGTAATTGCGCTGAAGCCTTTTTTTTTTTTTTTTTTTTGCTTGTCAGCCGATGAAACCCAGAAGTTGGAAAAAATTGCAAGGGAGCCTTTTTTTCCCCTGCTTGTCAGCCAATGAAACCCAAAGTGGCACCAGAAATATTTTTTGTGTCCCCTTTTACGGAATTCCTCGATCCGACCCTGGTAGAATATAACATGTGTAAATGTGGTAGAATTGTGCAAGTTTGGTTGAGCTCCATTGTGTATAGTCTAGTGGAAACAAAAAAGAGGCAGTATTTCAATACTGGACTGATTGATTCTATGAACAAGCAATAAGCTTAGTGTGAACATTCTTACAACTTTGTAGTTACCCTTATATATGTCTTCATTATTAATGAATTGTCATGGCTACTGTCAGAATCTGCTGTGTAATTGCATGGTCTGCTATAGAACCAGCAAGATAGACTTCTAGAGGCTTTCCAAAAGGCAGAGAGGATTAAAAAAAAAAAAAAAGTATCTTTGCTTACTACTGTCATGCACCAATACTCACTTGTTGAAATCTCCCAGGATGTTTGATATTACATGTCCCAATCCCTATCAAAGGAGAGAACCAAACAAAAAGATGATGATGATGACAATCGGGAAGCCAGTAATGAGAGAAAAATGTTGAAATGATAATAGCAAAATGAGATGGAAAAGAGTACACTCACACTGAAGACTATGAACAAGATGACAAAAGACAAGGACATGAGGAATGAAGACATTGTTAACCCATTGAGGATGGTCTGATTTTGCTACAACATGCATTTCCCATAGACGCTTGGCTTGCCTGAGTATACTCGAGACTCCTCCTCAATGGGTTAACGATGCCAACAAAGATGGTAGTGATGAAGAGGATAACAATAATGACAAGATATGAGGATGAAGAAGCCAGTTACAAAACAGACTCTGATTAATAATGTTTGATGTAAGAAGAGTGAGACAAAGGAGACTACCAAAACACTGAAACATAGAAGGTGAAAACAAGATAAAGGATGAATTCTTGCTCCAGAATAATTACAGCATTAAAAATCTATAGAAAATGCCAGCACTCCAACCACAATAGAGGAAAGTTTAAAGAATACCATTGCTAGTGTTCTAATGTCTCAGCTTTAGATTGTTTATTTCCTTTCACACTTTTCCTTTCACAAGGAATTCAAGAGGAAAAAAGGACTATTAAATAAATTGACATGCATTGCAAAAAGTGCTCTGTGGGGTTATTGTAACATTGACAATTACATGGTAGGTAAATGCTATTACTTACATTCAAAGCTAGCTCATCATCCAGAATCGACAGCTTCACTATGTATGGATTGGCAGACTGTGTGCAAAGAAAGAAATTCATGATCAATGCTCAATATTTGTTTGCAAAGTACTTAGAGTAATCATGCAGTCACAGCAAGTAATATCTTACAAGCCATTCTGAACCTAGGGATACTCCCAATCATTGCAGATTACAATGCAATCCCCAAAAGTATTCTTTCTTCCCATAGTGTCACTTTTTACCCATCAATCTATTGACGCAAACATGTATCATAGCTTAAATAAGTCTGGCATTAAAAAAAATACAAGGAAAACTGAAGATTACAAGTTGAATGCACTTTTTGCATCTGTTGACCAAGAAAAAAAAAATTTGATAAATTAGTCTGGTATAAATAAAAAAAAAATCAAGAAAGTGAAGATTAAAAGTTGAATGCACTTTTAACACAAACAAGGCTTGCTGTCTATCAGCAATGCTAGTCAAGGTCAATGCTAAAAATAGAGGAGATACTTGGCTAAAGAGTGGTATTTTGATGATTTGAAACTACCTCATATTTCCTGTAATTGACGAGTAGTGTGAGTAGAAGCAGGGCCTCGTAACCATGGTGATACCTCGCAACTGGATTGGCCAAGATCTGAAACATGAAAGCCGAGTATCATTATTTGGACTTTAAACCGAAGTGAACATTTGATATAGAAGTATGCCAAGGGAAATCATACAAACCAAATGAAACAAACATTATAACAGAACCTTAACTGCAAACGAATGCCTTAAAAATCTCTACAACTGACAAATTCTGGTCTTCACTTGAATAAAAAAAAAAAGGCAAGGTTTGTTCGCACTACGAAAGTACAAGCAATTATCTTTTGATAGTCATTGCCACTTTCAACCTACTTGAAAACAATAAGCAAACATGTTCATTTTCACATAATGGTTTCACTGCAAGTACACAAACAATACAAGGCATGAAATGTGTGTGTGAGTGTGAAAGAATTTGCCCCCCCCAAGAAAAAAGACTTTAAACAATATTAACAGTTTGTTAATGCCATAGCAACTTTTTAAGCGATCTAACTGACAGTATCCATGTGGTGCTATGTACCTAACGGTGACCATACTTTTAGAAATGATTAGCTGTTGACTTCTACTCTTACCTGTACAATGGACTCAAAGACACTATTCATCATTAAATACTCCAAAAGGGTGTTCTGGCTGACATTGTCTGCTACCTATATGAACATAAAACAGGGGAAAACATTAAATTTAGTTGTTGTTTTTTTTTCCTAAGAAATTGCTTGAAAAATGCAAGTCCAACAGAAATGTGACATGCTGACTGTTACTAACACTCAAATTGTCACTACACTTTCTAGCAAAGACTTTCAGTCTTGTTCCATAGGGTTTTTGCTGAAACTATGACTTGAAAAGGCTACAATAAACTTTAACAGTCTGTATCTGCTGGATTTTTTCTGTGCTTCTTATTTTGATAGCAACTATCAGGATGGTTTTGAATAAACAGTGCAAACTTAGCATGTAGCCAGATACGATTAGAAAGAAAAGATACCACATTAAAAGTGGAGCCCAGTTCATAAATGAGCTTTTGCAATAATTGTAATTTTTTTTTCTCCCTAACAGTAACCATGGCAGCAGTGGAGCAAAAGTCAATCTGAGACAAGTATTGAGGATGTCATCACAGTAGCTGCAACTATTGTAACTAACACTAATTGAATAGATAGATTGAAGTCATTGTACGATTAACTCACTGTGGATATGACGAGGAGCACTTTGAGGGAGAGGTTTTTGAGACTGACGGATTGGTCCCCTGTCAGGATGTTGTTTAGTCTCTCTATCAGCAACTATATAAAATACAAACACAAAAAATGCCCAAAACATTAGTTGTTTAACAAGCAATGGAGCTATACACACAGAGAACTCACAATTTACTACTCAACACAACTGCGATACCAATTGCCTTTGCAGAGTCATCTCCCCCTGAACTGCCACTGACAGTATGATCATCAAGAACCCTGTAAAACTGATTGTTGCCAACGTCCTTGGCTAGAAATAATCTTCAAAGCACAAATGCATCACTCAGCATTTTTCTTTGTCTCTATGACATTATATGTCATACATTTATTACATTCACTATGCAGGCAAAGGTATAAATGATGTAACAGTTGTTACTGATTGCAGCACTGCTGCTGCATAGTCAATGATTGTATGATTCTTGATGATAAATCTCTTCCACAATATCAGTTACATTTGTAACTGCTGTAGAGATATGCCACCAAATGTAGCACTGGAGGTAGTGTGTCGTTAGGGATAAAAGGCATCATGAAATATCAAGTGTACCCAGGTACATCAAAGTTTCACATCATGTGTGATACGTGTATAAAATCTCATCAATAGCAATATAAGATGTAAAAGCTACAAGTGTATTTCTTCAAGGGTGAAAGGTCAAATCATGGTACCTGCATGACAAGCTCAGATGAGTCAAAGCCAATCAAAATGTTGATGACATCAAAACCATGGTCCACCATGGCTTTCTTGTACACACCTCGGATCAGGGCACATAACGTCTGCAAGCAAACACAAAACAGAAAACAAAACACATGACAAGTAACGAGTTGCAGATACCACACACAAAGCTTCACTGAAGAGTGACCTACAATGGTATTAAACTGCCGACACTGTCATATCAACTCAAATGACCCATCCTGGTACAATACTTATCTATGCATAAAATAACTAAAGGTAAATTGCATGTTGTTGTGCTGATTTGAACAACATTCACAGTATGTTCTCAAAATATGTTTGTTTGTTTGTTTGTTTGTTTTTCATAGTATGCAAGTAGTACATGAAGGGATACTCTGGAAGTGCTTTCTTCCATGAACAAGCTATGAAGTGTACCTGTGTGAACTCATAGAGTTTGTGATAAGCACACTTCTTAGCCAACTGGAAAATGTAACCTGACTGTAAACAGATAAAGAATGGAGCTAATGAATGCTATTCAGTACTGTATTATAACTAATAACAAGGGTCTTCCTGTGGGACTTTCAATTGTCTCAACATAGTTGGTTTGTCTAAATTACAGCCAAGTTTGCTAACATACAAACAAACAGCTAGGTTGTGCAGGTATTACAGCGGATAGCCCTTGTGATACTGAGAAAGATGCTTGGTGGCAATATTATGAGTAAACTAAAAAAAAAAAAAAAAAAAGAAAGAAAGAAAGAGAGAAAAAAGAACAGATATGAAGCATACGACTGTATTTTATATTTTCCACAGATTTTCGGACATGTAGATTAGTATGCATCCTATCAAACAGAAGTAATTTTCTAATTTCAATCTACATGGTATACTGACCTGCAAAGCATTGACAACACGGATAGGATAGGATTCCTGAAGAGCAACCACACAGTGGTAGAACAGGGTGTTGATATTCTCCTGAAAAAAATAACAATGCAATGTATGAAGATACATTGCCTTTAAGATACTTTCAAGGAAAATTTCTTGGATGGTATTGACACACTTTAAACAAGCATGTCTAAATGCAGAACACTACAAACACATATGTGCCAATGTAGATTATGACATCAATTGTGAAGTTTGGTGTATGTATTTGAGCGTCTTCATGCTTTGTATCATTTGTGAATGAGTCCTCAAAATAATTAAATTTCACCTTCTCAAGATTTTGTGACAATGTTGTTTCCACCATCCAAACAAACTGGCTCTATTGCAAAGTGTAACATTAATAAAAAAGTCTTAATTAAGCATTAGTAAACTGTTCAAGGGAAATCTCATTCATAAATTTTCAATGTATTTCCTATCGCAATATCAAAGTGTAAATTAGAGCTTTAAAGTTGCTATTGACTACCCAAATCAGGAAGAAAAGTTGGTGGCAAAGCCAGGCCCAGCTAGGGGCCATGAAACCAATCCTGGCCTACCAAGATGGTTATTAGTTTGCTTACCTTCAGACTCATCAGTTTGGCTGGACCAACATTTTCCAGTAGCCTCTCAATGTAGCTCACATTTGCCTAGAGAAAAGAATTAAAGATTTAGAAAAAAAAAAGAAGACATTTTCAATGTCCTATAAGATCACATGCAAAATCATTAACTGCATAAAAACGCAAACATTACTGGTTATTTGTGTTAGCTACATGTACACATTGTACATATGTAATTGTCTTATCTCATCAAATAATTCTCTGTTGCCTTCGCTTTAGGGAACTTAATTCAGCTGCATTTGTTTGATGCACAGGCTAACAATACTACGCTAGTAATTACAGTAGCTAGGTGGTCTGCAAATGGGCAGAGTTGCTGTGCATACTACATGTACTTGGTCCTTGGAACAGGAAAACAAATCTTGTTGCTGGTCACGCTAGGGAGGTGGTTGCTATTTGCATGTTCTGAATGACATGCTTTCTTTGACAACAGTGGGGGATTGCTTGGGGCAGGGGTTTGCTATAGATAAGCGTTCACTCAAACATGTGCTTTATATATTTGAGACAGAAAAAGAGAGAGATCATAGAAAAAGAAAGATGATGGACTCTCCATATACACTGTAATTGTGAATCTGATCTTCTACTTCCATACTTTACATCCAATAGCATGCAGTAATTGCATAGAACATGTAACAGCTAAGTTTCAATCTACATGCGAGTACAAAAAATCACAGAGCATACTCTACACCTGGCACTCTTCTGGGTCTTTCCATGACATTTATTAAAATTAAATCAGTACAACCAATGAAGGCCTCTTAGACAAGATCCTGAAGAGAGCAATATATGACACATTTCATATGAAAGGACAATATCACTTGAAAATTGACAGTGTGTGGTTTGGCACTTACTTTCAGCAGGAAAAACTCTTCCCAAAAGTTTGCATTGTCTCTTGAAGGATCTTTACCCTATTGAGAAGGATGACAAGATTAAACATTTATAATGCATTTAGAAAGGACAGAAATATAAAATGGGTTACTAGTAATTCACAAATCATGTTTTCCAGAATTTGTCTACACAGTGGTTTGATTATGGATCTGTGTACACACATGGACTAATAACGAGGGTGTTTCTTCGATTCCATCATCACCGCCGTCACCTATTATGTGGATCTTAATGAGCACATTCAGATGTTTGGACAATGATTGCATAATCATGCATCGTCACCAAAGGAAAAAAAAACCCACACCAATATTTCCTTCATGTCAGTCTCATTTAGCCAAGGTGCATATTTAGACTCAACTGCCTTTTAATAAACAACAATGATGGGAAGCAGCAAACCTCAAAACATGACAAATTTTGTGTCAATAAAAAAAAAGGTAATCACTGGAGTGGACACTTGTGGACATGTATAATGTTGCCTAATGGTAAGACATACATGTCATCTACGGTAACTTACTGTCCATGTTTACTCTAAAACAATTAAATGTACAAAAAATGAGAAAAATTAGATTACAAGTTACAATCAACCTGCCAAATATAGGCTCTCACGAAAGTATGTATGTATAGTTAATGTTGTACAAATTGCTTGAGAGATGATTTCCCTATACACTACAAATACATACATGTATACCCATATGCCCCTTTTCTTCATTTTAGAGTTACAATTTGAACTATCTTCTGTACATGGATTGTAATCATCAGATATCTCACAGCACCGTTTTGTTTTTGTCCAGGCTGGCTGTCACTGGAAATGGTGAGATCAAAGCAGAAAATTATGTTCAAAATGTTTTTGTGACACTTTTGAAAGAAAAAGATGCATGAATTAATCAGAGTGATGAATGTCCATTTAGCTAAAACATGTGTTGCCTTGATCCAAGTGCTCATGAGAATGTGTCTGCATTTTACCAACATATGCACCTGTCCATCTGCCACGTACAATTTGTATGTAAAGCACTCTCCTTCTATTGTCCCAGCATTATTGCATACTCCAATTCAATTCATGCAGTGTAGGTATTACTTATAGCTAAGCTGCACAGTCTGAAGACTTTTATCAAAAAGTTGTAGACTGAATTTGCATCTGCTGAGAAAGATGCTTCAGAATGTATGCTAACACATGAAGGCATGCTTTTCTTGTTGATTTCACATGAAGCAATCTGTCAGGTTGAAGAGTTGTAATTCCACAAGAAGCAGAAAACTATTCAATAAATGGCAGCACGTCCTCATGTTCATTACATTAGTTTTATGGGCATTATCTTGGTTACTGCATAAATGCAGTTTGTTTCTGTAACTCTGCTTAAAATTTACCTCAAAAAATGAGTCATAGATGTGGAGGACTTTTTCCTTTAGCTCCATCTTGGAGGAGGAACCATGGCGCAGGAGCTGTCGATTTGGGCGGGGCATTTTGTGACTTGACAAGGTGAACACAGTCGATCTAGTATCAATCAAGTAATTCTACACAAGATAAAAGAAAATATGCAGGAATATTTAAACAGTAAATAAATTTAAATGCAATACAACACGTACACTCACAGTTCACATTTTACATTAGACATACTGTATGATCTAGATTCTACATCTCTTTGATATGCAGTCATTCAACAATGGTGCAGAACTACAGGCATGTATATTGTAGCCAAAGCCCCTGTAATTGTTTAGTACCATAAGAGATACAATGTACCTGGGGTAACGTTAGAAGTACCTGTCACAAGTCTATCACTCAGTATCATGTATAGACTATAGAATGATAACTCGACAGGATCAAGATCATAGCGAAAAAAGCAAAAGGATCATAAATTTACTTGAATTTAATCATCAATTCACGGTAGGATAGATCTACAAAGGTGAAGGCAAAGACGGAGTAAGTATAACATCTAACGTTAGATATGCATTCTTGCCCATTCATTTTCACTGACAGACAAAAAAAAAAACAAAAAAAAAAAAACAATTTCCATTACTACATAAGAGTAGGTCAGTATACACAGTTCACAGTTACACATGTAGTCAACGGTAGTGTAGCACACTGCAAAGTGCGTGTCTACGGGGTACAACTCCATGGGCGACTCGACAGCCTAACGTTACAGGTCTTGATCATGTTATGAATGATGTACACCAACCTATAAGAAGACAAGTTACAGTACGGTAGGCCCGCTAGATCATTACCACTAGGGAGGTGAGACGCCCTGATGAGGGGCTGGGTGTAGAGTCATCATAGTCACAAAACAGTGTCGTATACTTACGAAATCATCAAAAACCGCACGATCTACAGCAATACTTCTTCGAGAACACCACTGCATCTACGAGTACGCCCTGCTGCGTGCATGCAATACACGTCACATTTGGTGAAAAGGAAAAAAATATCAGTGCACAAAATTTCTCGGTTCGATTGCTTTGCCTGAAACTTAGCTCGGAGAAAATGAATGAGAGTCGTCGTACGCGCATGCTTGTTAACTAGCCACAGCAAGCTTCGGTGAATGGATACGTTGTTGGTCGTACGTGGAAACCAGTTTGCATTGCCAATTTTATTAAATTAGTGGCGAATTTAAAAGTGCGAATTGTATTTCTAAATCTGATAGTTACAGGCGTATAATCTTAATTCTAAGATTGTTTTCCACAAAATATCAACATGTAATTTAGAATGTAACTGATGAGTATTTGATAGATGGCTATTACACTCCTCACCTTCAAAATGAAATTGTCTAAATTGGGTTATTAATGGGCTAAAAAGCTCCCTAAACCCTAGCTGCCACACTTGCAATCTATCTACGCGAAGATGGAGGTGTGGCACTTCAAGGTAAATTCAAGGTAAATATTGATAAGCTAAAAATTAGGGAGAAAGATTTGCGGTGACACCACAATAACCTATGTTGTCACCGCAAATCTTTCTCCCTCATTTTCTTCACCATGCAAACCTTCAAGCAACACATAAGCTAAAATTTATTACATGGTTTTGAAAATCTCTATTTTTGTGCCAATACGAGTTGTTATAATGAATCGTGAATATAGCCTTTGAGGTCTTCATTATATTTTACTACCACTTCTCACCTAAAATCGTGAGACAAGCAAACAAACAAACAAAAAGCCTTCGCAATAGTTTTCGCTGCCACTTTTGTCCCCCCCCCCCCAAAAAAAAAGTCTTCTGATGATCCGTTCTGAATGGTGTAGACGGGTCATTCTTCGCTAAGTGTGTATTTTTGGCCTTACAAATTATTGAAAGAATTAATAAGTGTCTCAGGAATGGAAAATCTTTCATAAAGTAGGAAAATCACAGTATATGTTGACTTCATTTGATACGGGCGCAATCTTTATGGGATTTTTAATTTCATTTAGAATAACTTTCAATTTTTAGCCTTGCAGTAATAAATATATGCAAAATGTGACGTGATGAAGATGATATTTTGTAATCTAATGGCGTAAACAAATTTAAGGGTAGATATCTAATGCACTAAACAAAACAAAAAATAGCAGTGGTTAAATGACTTTCAATATGATTAACACCATACATTTTTAATATCACTTTATTGCTATTTCGTACTAATGGAAAAAAAAAATCCCTCAACGTCTTCTCCGTCACCGTTCGTGACGGAGATGACGTGACGGAGATGACGGGTCCAACAATTAATGGCCTCATATCATCTTCCTAATCCATTCACCAACGGTAAGAACAGACTACGTGTGTACTGGTAGAGGTTATAGGGCCTATATAATACGCATAGATTTACACAAATTGGATAGACATTCCACTCCTTTATACAGAACACCTCCATGGACCTATCTATGATGAATGGACTTTCAACGACTATGAATCCAATCACTTTGAAGTAAAATTAAAACTAATTATATGGTGTATTCAAATGAGCTCATAAAAAAGATAAAATTTTGATTCATTATAATTAATGAAAATAAAATATTACGTGCCTCTCATGTAAAATATCTTGGGGTTGAAATTGATGACTGTTTGTCATGGAAGGAACACACTGGTCATCATCTGCAACAAAATATCAAAAAGTATCGGTATCTTAAACAGACTACGGTCATACTCCAGATCTTTGTTATTATTATTATATAACACCCTTATTTTACCACATTTGAATTATCGTATTTCAGCATGGGGGAAATCTAATGAGTATAATATGCATAGACTGTTTAAAATGCAAAAGCGAGCTATTAGAATGATCTCGCATTCACCGTATAGTACTCCTTCTTTGCCAATGTGGCTATTTTAACTGTGTTTGATATATATTTATTTACAGAGTGTTTATATACTAGACCTAATATGTTCTTATGTTATAATAATATTTTACTTGTATCATAACTTGGTTATTTTGTAAACAAAGATAATCATAATTATGGCACAAGAAATTGTAGAAACTTTTACTTATACCTCAGATTCAAACATCCTTCTACAAAATGTCAATATTTTTTTTCAAGACCCTCAAATCTGGAATTCTATCCACTCCGGTATGACATAGGATGCCTAATGACATAATGAACATGCAGCGCGCTAAGCGATTGAGCCACACGGCTCTCCCACTCTGATGTGAAATGTAAGAAAATGGGAAAAAGTTTTAAGAAAACATTCAAGTGTATTTTACTTGAAAGATATTCTGGAAGTTATGATTCTGAATTTATACTAAGAGATTAGCATGATAGGGGTGTGTTTGTGAAAATGGCATCTTGTGTGTTGTTAATGTGCTGGTGCATGTTTTGTCTGTGTATGCATGTGTGTGTGTGTGTGTATGTGTGTGTGTGTGTGTGCCAACGTTTTTCTCAGTTATAGTTTATAGAAAAAAGAGACGTAACGCTGTATTTACTTTTCAGTTTTAAGTAACTAAGGCCCATTGTCTTCTCACTAACCCCTTCACTTATCTAATTGGTTGTTTGTTTGGTTATTTTGTTTTGTTTTGTCACATTGTCATGTTATACTTGTCATACCAATGTCACATTTTTATGTATGCATGTTTTATTAAGTGAAAATAAATGAAATGAAATGAAATTATAAGAGATCCGCCGCGACCTGACTAAATGCATGAGTACAAACACATGTCTCGAAAATGATGGTTGCATTATTATAATCATTCATTGTCACTGACAAAAGAACTGTTTCCATCTTTAATCCCGCGGTCTTTTTGGCTGATGCTCCTTTTGAATAAACGCCAATGATGAGAAGCAGCAAACCTCAGAACATGACTAATTTCGTGTCATTGGATTGGGTTACCGATTCGCGCGTGTAAAATAATGATAGCTCGATCACATTATACTTGGAGTGCCAGGCCCAGCTGGTGTGGTGTGGCTTTTTGTGTGTGTGTGTGCGTGTGTGTGTGTGTGTGTGTGTGTGTGGGAAATAGGGGAGTTTGTTGTAAGAAGCCAGAAATTTGAGGGAATTATATATGATTTTTATTCTGTTGATAAAGAGGAATATAATATTTCTTTGAAAATTTTTGAGAATGTAATTTTATTGAAAGATGTTTCATTTAGAAAGGTGTATGAACTCTTTGTTACAAATTTACAGCAATTGTATATTTTACAAATGAAAGATGGCCAAAATGATTTTTGTTTTCGAAAAAGGAAATTACACATATATTTTTAAGACCAAGAATGACAACACTTCTAACAAAACTTAGGGAATTTCAGCATAAATTATTACATGGAGTTGTTTATACAAAGGAAAATCTTTTTGAGTTTGGTTTCGTTGCAAATAACCGGTGTTCTTTTTGTGAGCAATCGGTAGAAACATATAAACATTTATTTTGGGATTGTGTGTATGTTAAGAATTTGTGGCAGGAAGTGATAGATAGGTTTGAGATGGCAGATCTTCGAAATGTAGAGTGGAGAGATGTTCATTTTGGTGTTACGGGAAGGGATCCAAAAGTAAAATTTTATAATACAATAATTTTTATTCTGAAATACATTATTTTTAGATCTAGGTCGGAGGGAAAAATTCCTACTTTGGAGGAAATTTGTAAAAGAATAATAAGTTTTCGGGATGAAGAAAAAGAAATTGCTATAAAAAGAAATAAGTTTGGATTACATTTGCTGAAATGGGAAAATGTTTCTGAAACGAGAGCTTAAGTATTGTTTTTTTTTTTTTTTTTTTTTTTTTTTTTATAGTACAGTGTAGTTATCAGTGGTGAAGGCAATATAATGTGTCATTGGCCGCGCGCGGGGAGGGGTAAGTTTTTGTTGGCATAAAGGTTATAGGATTTTATCAGCAGTTAGGAGTTTGATGAGTTTTGTTTGATGAATTTGAATGTGTATTTGGAGCGGAATTTGGGTGCGGGCGGACGATGCTTTTCTGCATACGGCCCATTACACGCTTGTATGTTGTACGTATCAATCAACAATTGGAAGTCGTTTTCATTAGGAAGGAAGGTGGTATCGCTTCGGGTGTGTTTGTGTGTGGGGTGTATGTGTGTATGTATTTTTTTGGTGTTTGGTGTGTATAGGTGTTGGTGTTGGGGTGTATGTGTGTGGTGGTTGTGGATGTATGTGTTTGGGGTTGTGGTGGGGGTGTGGGATAGGTTTGAGTGCATTGGGGTTGGTGGGGATGGGGATTTGATTTTCAATGAAATGATTTCATTCTAGTTTTGTATAACGTATTTTTGTTGCTTTTTTATGTATATACCCTTGTATATATATACCCTTATATACTCGATTTATAATCGAGTTGTTATGTTGAAGAGAGGTGATTGGCAGTATAAGTATACCATAGTCAAAGATATTTTTTTTTTTGTACATGTCAATACTTTCTCGTGAAGAAATGGTTAGTAGGATTGATTTATAATCGAGTTGTTATGTTGAAGGGAGATGATTGGCAGTATAAGTTGGTAATGGATTTGTCTTTTGAATGGCATTTGTACCGTTTTTATGTTCATGTTACACCCAGAATGGGTTGATTTATGAATGATTTGAATGAAATCAATAAGATATCTTTGAAAAACCAAAAAAAAAAAGTGTTTGTAGGCAAGCGCGCCGGAACACTTCTGGTTTTGGGGGGGCAAAATCTCAACGGGGGCACATTGTGACGTTGTGAGATCCTTGGCGCGCGAGCGAAGCGAGTGAGCGGGGGGGGGGGTGGAAAGGGGGATACCCCCCCCCCCTAGGGAGCTTTTGTAAAACAGGGTACAAAAGTCGCGTTTATAGACCATTTAAAAGCAAATTTCTAAGGAATTAAACATAGTGAAAAATAATCAGTGCGAAGGACTATGATTATTATATACGGGAGTACGTAATGATGTGATTGTGTGAGATCCTCGGCGAGGGAGCGAATCGACCGAGCGGGGGGAGGGTGTGGGAGGGGGGATCCCCCTCCCACGGTAGGGACTTTTTGTAAAAACAGAGTATAAAAGTCGCGTTTATAGAACATTTAATAGTAAATTTCTAGGGAATTAACATATTGAAAAAATCAGTTGGAAGGACTATGATCTTAACACACAGGGGTATATTATGTGATGGTGTGAGATCCTCGTCGAGGGAGCGAAGCGACCGAGCGGGGGAGGGTGTGGGAGGGGGATACCCCCTCCCACGGTAGGGCCTTTTTGTAAAAACAGAGTATAAAAGTCGCTTTTATAGAGCATTTTGAATTAAATTTCTGAGGAATTAAACATAGCAAAAGAAATCACTGCGAAGGACTATGATAATAACTTATGAAAACTTTTCATTTTACAATAAGTACGGGCAGAACGAGCGAGCCACTTTTACTTTGCAATTTATCTGAATGTACTCATTAAAAGCTTAAACGTGATCGCATCATTCGAACAATATAAAAATATTCTTATACTGCTAGAAAGCAAAGAAGAAAATGAAATGTGTAAGGTTTACTAAAGGTATGTTTCAGCGGGCACACTCGAGGACACGAGGCTACGATCTATACACTAAATTTACTCATAAGTTACTATTAGTGTATAGATACAATAATGCATGTTGTTAGTGTATTATAATTTTCGCCCCGTTAGGGGCGAAAATTTTTGCATTTTCAGCTATGAAATTACAACATTTAGACAAGAAATATGCCTTTATTGATCATTTTGGTCTTTAAATCAGTGATTAATTATTTGTTACAGGGGGCACTTTGGGGGGGGGGGGGCAAAAACTCGTTTTGCCCCCCCAACATTTTGTTTGGGGGGGCAAGTGCCACCCCTGCCCCCCCGCTTCCGGCGCCCTTGTTTGTAGGGTCTACATGGGTCATTCCTTGGACCACCGTCATCCTATAAAGGTCTGGGACACTCTTGTCAAGTCATTTGTTCATTTGCACACTCTTGCCACCCACCCCCTGGGTCTACACATAATATACAGCATCATCACTGCGCCCCCTTCAAATTGGCAACAAACGCACTCCATAATTAGAAATGCCGTCTAATATCTGCCGTCTTGAACTTTCGATTATTTATGCCATGTTCAGCATAGAGATCCGTCTTCTCCATTCCACTTGGTTGTCTTGATAAAGCTTTTACAGGTAATAATTATGCTCTGACATTGCATGTATTGGGGATGATGTAGGATGGGGTCTAGATTGCCACTAACCCCGGGGCGTACGGCGCTCCTTCACACAGCACAGTCCTCGGGCGAGTCGCAGTTAGGTTGCTACTTGCCACAGTGTTGTCCCATACGTGCATATCTGTGTCGGTCCCTTCAGATCAAGCTTTATAATTCTTGTGATTTCTCGAGAACTTCACATTTTTTTTTCCAAACAAATAATTAAGTCTACACAGACAGTGGTTAAAATTAGCTAGCAAATGTGATGAATTGTTACCATAGCTACTGGCAGAGTATGCTGGCTTATTATGTGACATGTTTTGACCTTGCACAGGTTGCTAGAAACTTGACTTGCGATGTAAATTTATTTTTAGATTAAATTTATATGCAACTTCACATCAAACACCGAAGTAAAATATCACCAGAAACTTGAATCAAATGCAGAGTGTTTAAATGAAAGTTGTGCTTGATATTTGGGTTGGAAATGAAACATCCTTTCAGTGATCGACATGCATTTAAATGCAAAGTTACCATAAATTGTTGGTCATGCGTTCAATTTTTCGAGTTTCTCGCAACTGTGGTAAGGAACGTTAGATATTCTCTAGATGCCAGATTTCCATCAAAGCTGGCTGGCTAATTTCAGCAGAAGATGTGCATATGCTCGGTGTACATGCATTCATATCGGGAGTACTGAATCTGTAACTTTGTAATTTTCTGTAGGCATATGATAATATTTATGGCAATAATTTCACAATTGATTGTTGGATGAGAAGCTGAAACATGTCAGAATACGTATTTCGTAATCTTAAATACAAATGTCTCATCGTTGCGACAAAACATTTCATGGGCTCTAAACTCCTGAATTGCCCCTATTAGTGTTACTAAATGTTTGCTTTTATTCTTGCTTGTTTGTAACAATTTTACTCTACAGAACCTGCCTGACAGTGTCTGTTATTATGTGGCTCATATGCATGCTGGCCATGAACAACAAGCATGGTAATATCTGAGGAGTGAGGATTGAGGACTGATGGGTTGTGTGGCCCTCTGCATCCAAGGCAAATCAGAGTCTGCAGTTCAAAACTCCAAGCCATAGATATCAAAATGCCTGAAATGATAATGTTTGTCGGTCCTCCATTTAGTGTAAGTCAATCAAAAATGTGACCCGCGACAACGGTTCCAGGCAAAAGTCGCAAGAGCAAATTCCCTCCTAGGCGGGGTACAAAGATTTTGACCATTATTTTTGTTGATTTAGGTTTTTTGCAGAAATCGAATCTTTGATATGTTTTCTACATCTACACTAAATTTCATTGCATAAGACTAAGTTTTTCCTATCGAAAATGGAATTTTAAGCACCCTATGTTGGATCGCACTCGTCAGTTTCGAGCTTCGTTCGAACGCAGCGCCAATATCCCCAGCGTTGCTACGGCGCAGGGTCTCGCACGCGATTGGCTGGTGCATCGCACACATTTACATAATTCGGCTTTCGGAGACACCAGTTGCAGCGTTTGGGGAATGCTTTGTCCACGCGTGCACGATTACATGCGCCATTGTTCTTGGTACAGTGGTTTATATACGCTCGCTCTGTAGTGCGTGCTCTTCGTTTGTCTTTCTATCCAAACTATTCTACCGCAATGTTCGACAACGGAAGTGAAACCAAAATCATGTTGCATAACATAATCGTGTGAAAAGAAAACTAAATACAACTGTATTCTCAAATTTGCCTACTTGTACATGTAGTAAAAATTATGACAGCAGACTGACTCAATGGAAGTTAGATGAGAGGAAAGGAGCGGTCACATGTGACAAATTATATCCAAATACTACACGTCAAGTTCGTACAAAACTAACGAGTCGTGTTTGTTTGTTTATTTTAATTTATTTAGCACCACCGAACAAAGCAACATAAATGCATGACTCAAAGCAAAACAAACAGGAAGCGTGACCCTTGCCAGCACAAGCAATTTTCCGCCTTCAAAAGGGTCGCCAATGATAAAGACAAATTAACCACAGTGAAAATGCGATTAGTAAATGTGTTACATGCACACGGTCATGGCGTGTGGATGCCATTGCGTAATGCGTGCACGTACCATACACATGTGCATGTACACCATATGTGTAATTATCGTATTCGCCATCTTGAAAGACGTACTGGAAATCAAACCCGAGCGAAACGCATTGTTTTTCGGCTCCATACGCTGAGCTCCGAGGAAGGTGCCCGGGAAATTTGACTCTCTCAGTGAGCCAATCAGAAGGCGATGTGGTTGCTAGAGGCGGAGCTTAACATCAGTTGGCACCATCGTACGGATGGGTGATTCTCCCCTCGCATCGCCGCTCGGACATTGTCTTTGAGAAAGAGGTGAATCTTCAAAGCCTGTTTTCTCGCAATTTTGTCAGGCTAACAACTTAAAAAGTGTATTTTATTTCTCTTTCTATGCCCACTTATGGTGTCGAAGAATACAAGTATTTTATATCAATGGAAAGCTTAGGAAATGGGCATTTTGATTCAGTGAAAAAATGAATTTTCAAAATTCCCGACTTTTGCCTGAAACCGTTGTCGCCGGTCACAAATGTCCTTCTTTTCCTTTTTTTTTTTCTTTACTCTTGCATCAACTCAAGTATGGTAATTCTTGGTTGTTATTGCTGGTTAGTATAAAAGAATCAAGTCAATTGACCCTTGCAGTGTTTGGTCAATTGGCACACACGCTGGAGTTCTTCCTTAACAATTGACACAGATGTCTGCAAACTAAATTGTCAGTAAACAGAGGTTACCTAATTTCTATTGGGCCATAGCCTTCCTGTTTGACGAAGGAACAAAGACTACGCGTACTTTGGAAGCAGACTTTCTACCTTGACAACTAGATCAAGTTTGGACGGATTACTGAATGCTGATGGAAATTCTTGGCTATTTAACCTGTATGCCAGGGCACACATGGAACATGACAGTGAAGGGGTCAAAGTTTAGGGGGGAAAATGAGCAAGAATAGCAAAATCAACACTGCATTCCAACACTTTAGAAATTACACAATGACTCAATTCACTTTATTGAAAGTTATCAAGAAGACTTTTTGAAGATGTAATGACGTATCTTGCCAATTGAATTGAAGCCTACTGAGATTTCTATAAAGTACCGGTAATGAAGTAAAATTATGTAATCATGAAAATGATTTGTTATTATAGGACAAGTTCACCTTCATAGACATGTGGGTTGTGTGAATGCAGCAATATTAGTAGAACACATCAATGAGAGTTTGAGGAAAATCGGACAGTCCATTCAAAAGTTATACATTTTTGTGATGTCACGTGTACAATGATGTAAAAAAAAGTATAAAGAAAATTCAACATATTTTAACTTTTCTCACGTAACAAAAGAACACTCTACTTCTCTCTTTCAGAAGGCAGGGGGAATAATATTACCCTTAACAATTGTCAGTAACAAGTCAAAGAAATGTGCACTTTTATTCAAAAAGTAAAGTTTTATGAAATTCTCTTTTTATTTTCCTTATATTGTTGTACATGTGACATCATACACTGTAGTAGTCTTCTCATCCAGCAGTGATTGCACAGATATTTTAAAAATTCATAACTCTTTAACGGATTGTCAGATTTTCCCCAAACTTTCACTGATGTGTTTCACTAATATTGTTGCATTCACTCAATCCACATATATATGAAGGTGGACTGGTCCTTTAACCATATTACAGGGGAAAACACTCCACTATCAAAGACACTTCAAGTCAACCCATCGACGGCTGTCGACAAGCGAGCTGTACGCAGACCATCCAGAATGGGGGCTGAGAAATGTTGCTCTTCATGTCCTTGCCATTCTCCGAGGAGGAGAAAATGTTGTTTTGGATGACGAGAATTGGCAAAGAAAGACGAGAGTGTCTATCATTCAGCTTATCAAATCAAAGGTGAGTGGTGTACATTGACTGAAGTGGAAATTTAATGTACATGTACATTATTCATCAAGCTCAAGTCTAAGATACATTGTAGGTTGAATGTATTGACTAAAGTATGAATTAAATGTCTATTACTCAACTTATCGAGTTTAAGATGAGGGGAATATTTGGACTGAAGAGTGAATGAAATGCTTAAAATATCTTATTCAGTTATCTTATCATTCAGTTAACTGAAGTGCGAATTTAAATTCCTGTCATTCAGCTTATCAAGTCTAAAGTGATTTTCTTTTTCTTTTATAAGTTTAGGAGCCAACATACCAACTGAAATGCATCATCTTCAAGCCAAGGAATGATCTGGAGTGTTATTGGAGAAGAGAATGGGTCCTGGCAAGATGTTTCCTGGCCCGTGGTGGGGAAGAAGGGATGCGGCAACCAGCCATAGACATACTCAGCACCCAGGGTAGGATTGGAAAGTGGTTCCAACACGCAGCTGGTACCAAGGTGTCTGACATAGAATGGGTGGATCAGTCTGAAGGATGGCATCATATTGAGGAGAAACAAACATGTCTGGAAGCTGAGACTAGCTACAAGGTAGATTTTCTGTAGCATTTCAAAAATTAGACTTCAGTTATTCTGTATTCTTTAGGTGTTGCACTCTCTTTATGATGATGAAAATGACAATTTTTTGCAAACTCATACATTGTTGAAATTTGGGATGCCCTGTTGCTCTCTCTCTTTCTCTTTCACACACATACTCACATACACACTTGCATGTGCATAGAATTATATCATGAGACATAGTGTAGATACAGAGGATCTCATCTTGTCACAGAATTTTATTCTGTTGCTGATAAAGAAATTATCCAGAGGGTCAATTCCTCACGATCATGAGCAGCCAGGTTTATGTTTTGATTTACTTTGCTTGATTTTTTTTTTCTCCGATGCAATACCTTGAAGGATCTAAACAAGAACGCTTCAATTAATTATGATTTTTTTCTTTTGATGAATTACTTGCTGGAAATATCTTTTTGTAAATGGGAGTGATGTTTAGAAAGCAAATATATTTCTTGAGATTATTGCACTGGATGTTATTTGACCATGTTTTTAAATTATGATAATGAATGACCACAAATGACATTGTAATTACTGTTTCACAGTTTGAAGTGCCTGCAGTTTTTCTGGAGTGGACTGCAATGCAACATGGAGACTTGAAGGAACTTTCAGCAGCATTGAGACTATGGAAGGAGCATGCCCCTTGTGGGAGGGTGATAGTTCTTGCAGCACTCCAGGATAATGAAGGTGAGGTGTAGTTTAAGTTCCTTGCCTCCTGATGAAAAAAACATTTCAATGTTTCATTCATCCCTATGCCCTTTTCAGACCAAGTAAGCAGAATTGACTTACGCGTATTGAGGAAAAAATGGTTTTGCTGTCACACATGTTTCCCATAGACACCTGCCCAGACATTCTCAGGACTAGCTTTCAGTGGGTTTAATGTGCTTTGATGACACTTTGCTTTGCCCTCATGATGTTTCACTTTATTGCTGTGCTTTCAGAATGATCTCTGATATTCATGTTTTAATTGAAGGAAGAAGAAGCTAATGCACATCAAAGAGAGAGATACCATGTGATGTTCCTTGGGGAAATATGTCACTTTCCATGCAATACATTGTCATGTGCAAAGTGTCAGTTTCAGTCTGTTTGATGCATATTCATTTGCAAAACTTGCTCCAATGTTGTAGTACCTGTAGACAGATTAGCAATTAATGCTGACCACACAAACTACCACAATTTGCCACCCCACCCCTCCAAAAAAGTTACTTCTGTATTGATGATGGGTGCTGGTAAAGTCCAATTGTCTGATACAAGTTATCACCAAGACAAAAGGGCATTATGCCTGTAAACTGAATTTCTTCTGTTTAATCTTATTGGTATAATTTTAGCTGATTCCCCCCCCCCCCCCCCAGTTCTAACTAAAGTCAGCCGCGCATAATGGTGCATAGCTATACCAGAGTCGTCTATGAAGGTCATTCTGGTATTATAATGTTTAGAGAGCTGTTCCAGTGACAGTTTTTGTGATGACATAGAACAGAATGGTGAGGAGAGAAAAACAACAGGTGTGCTAATCAATCAAAAGGCATTAGGCAAAGTATGCTTTGGCTCTTTCTAAATGGTTTAATTTTTTATTTCTGTTTGAGATCTTAACTTGATTGATAGCTCCATACATTAAAGTCAAAACATTTATGATAACAAAGTGACATGGATCTCTTATTTTCAATTCATTTCAGGAGGTTCTGATGCAGCCAGAGTGGAGGAAATTTTCAAAATGGCAAAATCTGTCAGCAAAAATTGTGAATTTCCTATCTACTTTGTCATCACAAAGGATCAAGAACAGAGCGGGACCTTCAGCAGGGCTCCTCAGCCTGGTATCCTAGCTTTCCTACAGAGTATTCACAAACTTGACCTCCACCACTCAGGAACAGTGTACGTACACCAGTCTGTGGGCAAGGCAGTCGTAAACTTCACCCACACAGGGATGAAGCAGCTTGCTTGCAGTGCAGTCTGCAGGAACCCACACTTGCTTGTCATTAGCCAGAGTGATAGAATGTCAGAGGATGTTCATCCATCACTCACAGACATTGCCTTTGTGAGAGATGCAGAGAATGATGCACCTCATGTTCCCTTGCTTGACAGACTGGAAGATCTGGATTCTCAATGTGGAGAATGGATCTCAGAAGAGATGTGGGGACGGGTGCTTGGAATTGCTGTTAAGGACAGGCAGTGCATGCAAAGGTGAGTATCTTGTGAGATTTTTTATTTAATGTAGTTGGGTATCTAACAAGTGTATACCAGTACATACATATTACAGCTTCAACAGAAAGCTCCTAATAACAAAGGGTGATTTCATATTCAGTGCTAGTGCTGTTTGGGATTATCTCACCACTAACACCAGCAATGATTCCAATCTAAAAATCAGTCAGTGTTAGCAGGTTCACCTCAAAGTAATGACATAATTCTGGAAGTTAGCAGTAAGCTCAGTGATAAATTTGTGTTGGCAACATACATGCTTTATCTCCATTATCTGCAGAGTCAATGCAAATGCAGTAAACATACACTGAAATGGCCACATAAAGCTTGAGCCATGGAACAAAATGAAGATTGTTGTATTTTGGAGTGGTGACAAAATTAGTGACGTTGATTTGCCTTCTCCATCAGGTTTTGATACAAAATATTCATGACTGTGCCTTTTCATATTAACTCAAATCACACACAGTCATATTTTTTTACCCCTTGCAATTCCAGTAAGATCTCACAGACATAGTGGTGGATTGAATATAACATTAGTGATGAGGATAGGTAGTTGTGATTGACATTGCTTCTATTAATTGGACATTCAGTGGTGATCTTTGATTTGATGTGGCTAATATGGAGGTAAACCCAGTACAAGCACTAGCACCAGACTTGAAATCACCCTAGTTAGTTATGCTAGATATTATTAACTTTTGGGGTTTATAGGTTGTGGTAGATACTTGCAACAGGCTGTCACTTTTTAACCCTTGATTGTCAAAATCTCATTTGATTTGAATTTGATTTGAATACATTTTCACGTATTGATTGCCAAGTATACTTTAGCTCCTGTATATTATACTCATATAATGCTACGGTATTTCTCCGATTATATGTCTATTACCCTGTTCTTTCTCGCGTCACTTTTTCCCACTCTCTCGACATACTTCTCACGAGATCGCTGTCTCTGTAGAATGCTTTTGTCTGTTCTGTTCTTTTCTATTATGTTAGCTTTGCTTCATTTTGTCTGGTCTCATACATGTGTAGTCAACTCTCCGTTGTACTGTTACTCCTACTCCAGTCTAGTTTCATGTTTATTTGTATCTTTCTGTTTTTGTTGATCTCTCTTTCTAGTGGGCTTCCATACTTTTACTTTGTTCTCAACTGATGTTTTTTTTCTCTGAGGGGCCCACATTCTACAAGCTTTGTCTTTTTAGTGGGTCCCTCCATTTTTCGAATTTTGCATCCTGTTTAGTTACTTCTAATCACTTGAGTTCTATGATAGTGTGTAATTATTGTAAGGTGGTACAATTATTGTACATTCTTTTCATCCTTATTTTCTGTTACCAAAAAAGTGATGTTTATATTTCTGTCGAAAAATGAAAATAAAAAAACATTGAAATTGAAATTGAATTGAAATTGAATTGAATTGATTTGTTTATTTTTTTGTTTTTTATGAATTGTTTTTGCGAGAAGTGTGTGCACTCCTCCGATTCCAGCAGTAAAATTATGTGAATTCATTACCTGTTCACAGTATTCCATATTAGCTTCGAAATCTAATTAAATAAGGCTTGAGTTAGATTTTAGATATTTTACCAAGAATTGCAAAATGAGAATGTAACATTTATTTTCAACCAGTCATAATGGTCTGTCATTGTTCTACAATTTTTCTTTTATTATTATAAGTTTTTGTTAAGACATTTGACCCTGCTGATAAGCTTGTTGAAGTAGAGCTTCAAATATATGAATACAGTATAATGGAAACAATGCACCCTTTATGCACAAATTTTTGAATTCTTACAAAGCAAATTTGATAAGTGTGATGCAAGCTTATGTCTACATGATTGCATAGATTCATTTCTTATTTTCCATTTGTGTTTCTGTATTCATGATATGATATGATATCTTCTTAACTGTGTACAATACCATTATCTTATGATTCATGTGAAACCTTTGCAAATTTAATGGAATTACTTTTCTGTTAGATATCAGAAGGAGTATGAGGAACTGGCTTCATGCATCTCAGCCAGCGAATCAAAGATGACCCTGAAACCACTACATCCAAATAGCCTTCAAAAGTTTAGTGTCCTGTCCAGAACATCTGACGATCAACCAGCGCCACAACGTAGCTCCTCAATTTCTGGTGGCAACAGCCCAACAAAAGTGCCTGCATGGATGAGGCACAAAGGAGTAGCAGACAGAGAAACAGTTGTGGAGTCTAAAGAGACAGGCAAAAGAGGGATTCTTACTAAGACTGCATCAGTCCCAGCTCAAGGAGAACCAAGGTGTGTGAGCAATACCAGAATAGCCATCATCCTGTGTAAAAGCAGTCATAAATTTTTTAAATTTTTTTAAGAGTTGAAAGTTTTGTCCTATATACGATGGCGACAACCAGATAGTGTGAATCATTTGTCCACATTAACAAATGTATTATATGTATATTAGTGAGTTCCACTCAACCGTCCAACCTCATCATGGATCAGGCAAAATATGGCATGTACGTATATCTTAAATTTGAAAGAAACAAAAACAAACTCATGTCATCCTACCAGCTGTGGTAACTTGAAAATGAAACCCATGATTAGCTCGAGAGTTTGAAAGTATTCAAGCTTTCTTTCTCCTTTTCGTCTCTCCAAACTTTTCTCTGTAGACATACCAATGATGAGACTTCCAGTCTGCCAAAGACCATTTATTGCATGACTGTCAGAGAGTTGAAAGAAGTGGCCAAACAGTTTCTTAGTGAGGTAAGAGACAATATATCTCTCCTTCGGCCTCATGCATGCAAGCATGTGGGAGCTGATATTTTTCTGGTCTTAATTCAACCAGTGCACTGATGCATTAAAGATGCAATCAAACATAAGTTAGAAAATCAATGTACGTAGAGGTATCAGCCAATCAGAATGAAGTATTCAGAGAATTATGTTTGATTTTCTGACTTATGTTTGATCTCAACTTTCATACAACAGGGCCCTGATCTGCACATGGCCTGGGGACACCATGTACAGCAATATTTAATTCATGTGTATCTTTATCTCTGTTATGATATAAACAAGATGTTGATGAAACTGCATTTATTACAAGCAATAGAGTTTCACTTTAACTTGACTTGTGTTTGGATGTAAGTGATAAAAAGTGCAAGGACTGGCCTTAAATGGTTTGTTCATGTATGCACAATGTAGTTGGGGCTGTTGGGAATTATTGTCTCCAAATATATCATAGAGATGTATAAAATTTTGAAATGAGTGTGGAAGTGAGGTGAGTTTTACAAAGGTTTGTTACAAAAAGTATACAAACATGGAGACACTGTATGATAGCTCCATGATACAAGGCTGGCCTCAGGGTCTGACAAGGTATTTTAATACATGCTGTATTACCTTGCAACCATGAAGAGGGAGTTACTATGTTATGACTGCACGTCCACAAGTCTTTTAACCCAGTGAGGATGGGCTGGTTTTGCTATAACATGATTTACCCATAGACTCCTGCCTGAGTACACTTGTGGCTAGTCTTCAGTGGATTAAGTTGGACTTGGCATATTTGTAGACAGGACTGTCGCACTCTAAGACCAGGGTTCAGTTCTTCACTCCACATTTGAGAATTTGAATTCAAAATTAAAGAGTGCTATTTGCATAGTAACATATGAGATGATGAAAGTATACGGTGTATTGAGTTGCGGGACATTCATGTGACATCCATAATTGATGTCTGGGAGTGGAATGTTTATGGTGTTCTTTTGTGTGGTACACATGTATTTTGCAAATGAATATCACTAGGTATCATGAGCTGAAGCAAGGTTTCCTGGTTCTCCATTTTAAAAAAACCAACAACAAATAGATGCAAATCTAAAAGAAAACATGCACAGAGAGAGGGCTTCCTACATAGGTGCATATCCGTGACTTCATGAGTGAACAAACGTGCCATTATCAGAATACAGTGTATCGCATATTTGCCTTTCAGCCACAGCTTGGTTGTGCATTGTGCATTTTCATGTAATAACAAGTCAAATGCTGCAATATAAACTTTATTTTTGACAACAATTATGTTTCATATCAGAGAAGCTGTCATAGGCTAACATGTACCCTCTGAATGCTGTCATCAGCAGGATGTACAGTGTACAAACACTCTGGGAAATTGCCATATCTCAGAGTTGATAGAATATAATCTCATCTTGTAGTGAAATATTGTGATATGAAACATCAAATTATTTTATTCAGACCATTTGTGAATAGGTGATATTGTTGAACTCTTGTTCATATGAAGAATTGTTGAGAAAAATGCCAGTTCAGGCTTAATTTGTTTTCCCTTGTATTCTGTATGACTTGCAAAACAGGATCTTACTTTTATACACTTATACACCATAGATCTCTGATGATGGCAACTGTGACCATTCCATGCTCCATGAACAATCCAAGGTTGGTTTGCCCAGGAGTATCCCCATCCAAGATGAGACGACAGCGGATGTGCGCCAAAGGAGGGGAAATCTTCACAGAAGTCCTTGTACATTGATTGAAGCAGGAGCTCTTTCTGATGAGAAAGGAGGGAGTGATACCAGTGAAGAGATGGTGGATGAACTACCAGTGTCTTCTGGAGAAGAGAGTGAAGAGGATGTAACCAAGGGAACACTGAAGAGAGCCGCTGAAGACGAGGATGGTGACATTGCTGGAATCATCACAGACTTTATCCCTGTGGAGAGCAAACTAAGGAAACCACCCCCAAAAAAGAACACAGGGTCAGAGCAATATTTCATTGCAGGGAGGCATTGTAGTTAGTCATAATCAAAGTGAACAATGCCAAGGTCTTATGAATGAAACATTAAGCTGAATGTTTTTACATTGTCTCTATGAAGTTTTATTCTCCAAATGGGAAACTGCTTGAGGTGACAAGATGAATGATCAAATATTCTTTGCTGTTCTTTTTATTGTAGTCTAACTTCAGTCAGTCTTGCAAAAATCACAGGCATACATCCTCTAGTCATTTTCACTGAAATAAAAACAATGTGCATTTCATTCTTTTTAGTGTGAACTCAGTACTAATTCAGAGTGAATGTAGCATTCAAGATAACACACTCAAAGTTGACCTTGCTAAAGAGTGGTCACTTTAGTTATGCAAATGCTACCCTCAGTGTGTGTTATGCATAGACAGATTAGCTCAGTTTCACTCGCATGGAATAGACTAATACAGTAAAAGTTTGCTTGTTTTTCATTGCAACTGATTGACAAGTGACCCTTCATCAATGTAATTAAGCTCTTAGCTGCAATCAAAAAAGAAAAAAATGATGCAAGAGTAATTAATTTGAAGAAGTTTTGTTTTGTTTCTCATCAGACGCCCACATGGGATGGAGTCTCCTAAATTGTGCACGTCTGAGGAGGATAAACCCAGCCAGATGATGTCCACACCCCCACTCAGAACCAAGTTAGCAGGGAAGCACTATGTTCAAGATGTGTCTTTCTTGGATGAAATATTTTGAAGAAAGTACCTTTGCTTTTGAGCATCAAAGAATTGCTCTGCAGTTAATTATGGTACATGTAGTGTTGTTAATGTCCAATCATACAGTAACCCTTAGAATCATACTGCACATTTTCCTGTGCCTTCCAATGAACTGATACATTATGATGTCACATTATGTTGTCACATTATGTCACAAGTATGTGAGGCTTCACAATTTTTTTTTTCCTTTGATGCCATAGTCCAGAACAGATATATCATTGTATGTAACATCTATATCTGTGTTTTGGTGATTGGAAATTGTTGTGTAGACATCTACTCTCTCATGTTGATACTTTCAGTTTGAAATGATCTACAGTCAGCCTCGCCTCACCAAATCCATGGGGACAGAGTAAAATCCTTTGACTTTTGTGATTTCATCACCAATAGAATTAACATAGACGCATGTATGCTTATATTCGTCCGTGGTGGAATTTTTGTTCAACTTGACTGTCTTTATCTCGGCAAGCATTCATAAAGACTGCTCTTTGACAAGTACATCTCTGCGACAAGTGCAATTTAGTGAAGCTAGATATTTTCTGTGACAGTGGAATGTAAAGGTCCTGTGTGCGAGTTGTCTGTAGTTATAGGGTTATTTTACTGTCAAGGCTAATTGTGCAGCAGGTGGTAGGGAGTGGGGGAGGGGAGGGGAGCAGAGTCATTTGTTAACCCTAACTAGGCCGGGGGGCCGCCCCTCGACGCTTTGTGCGATATATCGCTATTGCGAAAAGCTATCACCGCGACGTTTCATGACTTTTTTCTTTCGAGTCTCCCGCATCTTTTGACACCAAATTTGCAATGCCCGGGTGCACGGTTCCGAAGTTTGTGCATAAATACGTATGTGCATGTCAGACCAAAAATTTCTCAAAAACGTGAATTCGTGTACAATTTCACTTCAAACTGTGTTTACAGGCAAATTTCATAAAGGCATGATTATTTGGGGGTTTTATTGAGTAAAATCAATAAATAACATATTTTCTTGTTCGGAATAATGTCGCGGACAAATTTCATCGAAAAAATGATGAAAAACATAAAAGTCGAAAAAACAAAGAAATACATAAGAAGTTAAAAAAACACTAAAATACTTAAGAATTTTTTTCTGATTGCACAGTTTTTTTCTCTTACATTTGCTAAGGACTACACTAAAAAGAATATTTACACAAAAACTGTGCCTGTTTTGAGCTTTATTTAGCGATTTATACCAAATTGTCTGATTTCATGCATCATTATGCATAAATTAGCATAATTTAGCATAAATGCTAACTTTTTAAAAAATTAACTTCACGGTACTTTAGATTACATCATAGGCAATGTGTGTACCAATTTTGGTCACGATCGCACGGTCGACGGCCGAGATCTGGAGGGGGATCCTGGGAGGCCCCCCCCCCCCCCCCCCCCCCCCCGGCCGTATCATCTGCCTAAATAGCCCTGCCTAGATAGGGTTAAAGCCCTTTGTCTGAGTACACTGTACTAAGGAATGGTCAGATAAATGATGTAATGAGGATACTGCCTGTACTTAATCCTTGACATATGAAAATGACACTCTGTTATGCAATCACTGTCACTGAGTTGCTGGTACCTGCACACTCGGCTGCACCTGCAAAGAAACTTATCCAAGTGTGAAATTGCAATAATATAGCAGTGTTTTGCAGCATATCGATTGGATGTAAGCCTAGAATGACTCTTCATGAGTTTTTTGCCCCCTGGGGCCAAGAAATCATGAGACTAGGATAAGTTGAACGCACCCTTTAAGCAATGCAGCTCCCATGATCTTGATGTTGCCAGCATGTGTGAGAATACACAGAGTAGTGTACATGTATTGCTTTAATTTAAAGGGCCTGATGCATCATGCTTGACAGAATTGACATCGTTTTTATACCAGGTTATGTACAGTGTGCAAGACTCTTGCCAAGGTTCTAGTGATAGGTGGAACTTCTTTTAAAATGTTGATGATTTTGCAATGTATGGGGCCACGACCAACACCTTGATGCAAATTATAGACTTTATGTGGCTTTGAAATTACTGCAGCTGTATTCTATTTTTGAACTTTGTTATCTAATGGGCTCAAGAGATTGCAGTATTTAAGATTGTTGTGTACAATTCAGCAACAGCAGTTTCGTATTTCTCTGAATTCAATATCCAGGAGAGTGAAATGTTGGTCGAGTACAATGTACTTGATGCTTGGTGTGCTGAAATATATCATTTAGTTTGTACTGGGTCATACGTTCAATCTTGAGGAGATGAAAGGTAAGGAAAAGTAAGTACGTGTATATTTATTAAGGTATAATTTTGACATGAGAATTTTCAGATTTTGAGGGATTGTGAGTTTATTTCTGAAAGAGAAATTTCCATGAAAAGAAAGGACAAAATAATGAAGATACTGAGATGTAGTGATCATGGGCAACTTGATCTAGGTTTTTTCATTGACTATATAACTGCAACTTCATGTACTGCTGTACCATGCTATAGTGAAAAAATAACACAATTGTAAACAAGATTTTGCAAGCAGTCAGTCAGGAAATGTATCATAAGGCAATTACTCAAGACTGTGTGTTAGCAATAATATTAATGTACTTGTTACAGGGACACAGTATTGCAGACAAACACTTGTACCCAGTACCTGTCAGTTTAGAAAGTGGTCAGTTTTAAGTCTTGTAGATCATTCTACTTCTTGACCATCACAATTTGATTTGATGCAATTCCTGAAAATTTACATATCATTGCAATTTGTAAAATGTAAAATGTAAAATGCATGTACACATCACCTTTTATATGGTAAGTTAATAAAATGTTTCTTGAAGTAGATGTGACCTGGGTATGTGATGAATTAGACTTGAACTATGAAAGATGTAAGGCCAGTGGTTTTTTTGTTTGTTTTATTTCCGTACTAAAAATCATCAGATTTCATACATAAAGGTCAGTAAAGAAAAAAATACATACGGAGGGTAGCCCATTTTCAGTAGTGACAATGACAGTCACTTCTGGTCTTCCATGGGGCCCGGTTAAAGGTCAAATAAAACTCAAAACTCAAAAAAGACAAAACTTGTCTGTTCCCATTTGTATATATATATATATATATATATATATATATATATATATATATATATATATCTTGAAACAAAAAAACTTTGAGCAAAAAAAAATGGGTTTTCATCGGGATCATCAACATCCCGATGAAAACCCATTTTCTTTGCTCAAAATTTTCGCTATTTATTTATATATATATATATATATATATATATATATATATATATATATATCAGGCTCGACACTAACTTTTTTTCTGTGGTGGCCAAAAATGATAAAAACGAAGCTTAACGATCCCCTTTAAATCTGAGTTGCCCAATCAGGCCACCAAATTTGGTGGACGGATATCAATTTTTTGTGGCCCTGAGCCATCATGCCTCCACTGATGTCGAGCCCTGTATGTATGTGTGTATATACAAATTTTCAAGTGATTGGCTCTTTCTCAAGTGTTGTTATTGTTCTCTCAATATCAACACTTGAGAAAGAGCGAATCGCTCAAAAATTTGTGTGCCGAAATAAATTGTTGGTGAATACAGCATGAACTTTGTTTCAGTTTTGTTTTTTATGATAATGTCACGCCAACACACGGACAACTTACTCAATATAGATATACAGGTGTATTACATTATACATTGTATATATATATATATATATATATATATATATATATATATATATATATATATATATATATATATATATATATATATATATATATATATATATATATATATATATATATATATATATATATATATACATACATACATATATACCTAGGTCCAAAATATTAGTTGGAAATTGTTAGAATATACTAGTATTTTACAAACATGTACCTCCTTTGTGCAGATGGGGTTAAAGGCATGGTACAGTTTTGGTTGAGATTGGGCTTGAAATAATGAGAAACCTCTTATGAAATGTGAAAGAGCATGTAATTCTAAAAGGAATTCAAAGTTCATTTGATTAAAATTGGTTTTGAAACGGGAGAGGTATCTTAAACAAAGCAATTCTAATAAAAGGTGGGACCCACCTTTTGTACATGCGCGTATCATATAGTGCCGTTGCCAAGGGCACACTATACCTGGTTACATTATACAACAGTCATCATGTCCAAAATGAAATGGTGACGACGGATAGCTTATTCCAGTGTTGCTGGCGGGATATCACTTTACTGTCCCGCACTGCTACCGAAGACGAACTATGCATGTATGCAGCAGCCATGATGAAGGCACAGCATGGATCCGTTGCCTCCATAATATATCTCGCCCTTTAAATAATACATGTAGCTGCATTACGGAAACATGACTAGTCGATCATAATTATGATTTGACATGAAATGAAAGGAGGGCACGAAAGGGGCTGCTGATCAACGGACACATTGCTGTGCCATGGTAATAAAATCCAACGAAATTATATTGAGCACGAGACACACACCGCGTTGCTGGTATGAATTTGCTATGTTATCTAACCCTATTTGATTTGATTTCCATTTCGTTTCATTGAGAGAGAAAAAAAAGGAACGCGTCGGTTAGAATGGGCTTTGGACGTAGGTTTGTTTGTTTGCCTGCCTGCATGCTTTCGGGTACCGAGAAATACGAGGCACGAGGTCCGAGACTAAATGGAAAGTAGACAAATGGTAAAATAGATAAGATAACATGCACAATACAGCAAATTCTCTATTCCATTCTATGTTTCAGGGGAAATGAATTTACTATTTCGTTTAATGTAATTATTATCTGTTTTTGCCATGAATATGTATGCGTTGTTAAACTTTACATATACTATAGAGTAGGTATATACAGCATGCAGGGTGACAGTAATTGATTGCTGACACATTCATGACCTGTATATCCCCCAATTATTTTGAGAAATTCATTATGAATAGAAATATAAATACATCATAATGTATAATAGTACGTCCATCAGTAGCTGTGACGGGTCTGGCGACAGGCGTATTTTTTGCAGACTCGACACCGTAAGACACCTTCATTGTGAGGTTGGTGTTGGAGCACCTCATGTTGATATTATTTTCTTCTGACGAATATTGATCGTGAAATGCAGCATACCTGTCGTGCTCTATGTTCCAGATGATGCTTACCAAGTTATTTAACAGCTGCTCAAGTTCGTTCGTGTTAAGTGCTTTTCTTCCATTTGCCCGTTCGCAGTGCCTATAATATATGAAAGTGTGTTTTCTGTGCCTTGGCGACTAAGCGTAACAGAAAATCTAAATGCCCTACGCAAAACATTCCGATAGTTCTTAGTTATCACATACTCTAAACCCTTTCTATCTATGGATAACTTTGTTAGTGTGATTAAAAATATCACAAACATTCGGTTACACAGGGGTTTATGTTGATCATAGAATCAACATGCTGACACTAAAACTAGACGTTAAATATTGCAAGTTTGAGAAACGTTCATTACATGAACTTAAAACTTTCCAGGCGAGGCATAAAGATGACCCATTCCGCATATCACGAGTATTGTTTGTTTGTTTTTACTCCATTTTTTCTTCCTCTTCTTCTTTATCGTCATTTGATATACTCGTATAAGATTGCTTCATCATCATCAGTAGAAGTAGAAGTAGTAATATTATTATTATCATTATTATTATTGTTATTATTATTATTATTATTATTATTATTATTATTATTATTATCATTATTATTATTATTATTATTATTATTATTATTATTATTATTATTATTATTATTATTATTATTATTATTATTATTATTATCATTATTAGTATTCTTCTTCTTCTTCTTCTTCTTCTTCTTATTATTATTATTATTATTATTATTATTATTATTAGTAGTAGTAGTAGTAGTAGTAGTAGTAGTAGTAGTAGTAGTAATAGTAGTAGTAGTAGTAGTAGTAGTAGTAATAGTAGTAGTGGTAGTAGTAGTAGTAGTAGTAATAATAGAAGAAGTAGTAGTAGTAGTAGTAGTAGTAGTAGAAGTAGTAGTAGTAGTAGTGGTAGTAGTAGTAATGGTAGTAGTAGTAGTAAGTAGTAGAAGTAGTAGTAGTAGTAGTAGTAGTAGTAGTAGTAGTCGTGGTGGTAGTAGTGGTAGGTAGTAGTAGTGGTAGTAGTAGTAGTAGTAATAGTAGCTATAGTAGTAGTAGTAGTAGTAGTGGTAGTATAGTACATGTAGTGGTAGTAGTGATATCATCATCAACATTGTATCATCATTATTGATTCAATGGCTGGGTATACGGAGAAGGTGTTATTTTCTATGGTCCTTTCTCAGGAAACCACGAAATATCCTCATTCCTCATGGGACCCACAGGCGGTAAACCATGGTGTCAATGAAAAGACAGTTCTATCCCTCAATACAAATTATACTATTGTATAAAGAAAATGATTTCGTTCTAGCTTACTTATACGTTGGCCGTTCACATTTACGCCTAAGTAATGGTAAACACAAGCTTGATAAAGCTTAGTAAAGCTTGGTATAAATATGGTTACAGTGGCTTACATTGCTATAGCCTCACAAAAACACATTTACCTAAAGGCAAATATGTCTATATCGGCCCTTTCTAATGCTAACAACAAGAGAAGCGATAGAGAGTGTGAGGAATAGGTGTCAAACTATCACCTCTCCATCCCCAATTGACGTAACAATGCAATATTGGTATATGCCTTCTGTCTTTCATAAGGAAATCTTACTTTTGAAGAACTCACTCACATCGTCTGCATTTTGTAGTCGATCATCAAAATGCATTCGGTTTTGACAAATTTTACAGAATCGCACATACAGCATCGAACGATATCAGAAACATATGGCAGGCGGGTTACGAGCTTGAATTTGGCAAAAATGTGTTGTGTTTCACATGCAGGGAGATCCATATGATAATACTAATTATTTGCCTTTTAAAAAATTCCACTGAATTTACATAATTTGGCACATTCAAGCATGCATTCTTCATTTTTTTTTTTTAACTTTTCTTCCTTTGTAGTAGTTTTTGCTTGAGGGAATGATCATCTATTGAAAATTCAATTTTAACTCGTTCAATCACCCGATCTTCGGGAGAGCATTTTGAGCATTCATCGAATGTAAATACATTGTAGTCAATTTTCAGTTACTGCCGTGAGTGGACACAAGATGAAGCTAACTTCATATCAAATATTATTTGCTTCCTTCATAGTACTCAAAACCTTTCTACGAACACCATTTCCACTTAACACGCTGTTCATGGTCAGTCAAGCATGCGACTTTTACTGGGAAACAGGATCTTTTTTCGCCTGCTGCTTCCAGAAGAGCGAAATAAAAGCTCTCCCATTCTTCAGCCTGTCAGTCATTTATCGGAAGCGTTCTGCTGATATCAGTAAACAGCTATAACAATCCTCGCTCACGGCGATTTTGCGTAGGCACTACATGGAACACCGACGTGTCTCTTACAACGGTTGCAGACAAACATAAGTAGCTGGAAATGTAAATAGATAACACATTGTAGACAGACTGAGATATATGGTAAAAATGATTGCATGTCAGTTGAATGTTTCATCCTGCTAAATCGTCCTGGTTTGATGACAATGACTTGTCAGAAAATCGGTGGATCTTCGAAAGGCTGCCATAGCAACGTGTAGTATAGGTCTTGCATTCCATGTATAGATCATACTTATTTTTTATATATATATATACAACGCCTACAGATAATTCATACCATACGACGTGTTAGTAATAGCTCGGCACGGTAAAGATGAGCTGTTACCCAAAGACAAGAGGGATTAGGTGATGGTATGTAAGAAATTAGCTTTCTATGACATTCCACAGTTCCATGACATTCTATTCTCATCCCAGCCCTGTTACTATGACAACGTAACACAGGAGCAATGCACAAAATAACTGAAGATACAATGTGTTGGTTATCAAATTGATCTGTGAGTGTTTTCATATACATTATAGCTGGCTGTATTACGTGAAGTTCTGTTGCTTACAGTCACGTCCAAGTCCATTTAGAGCCAAGATCATCATGAATATTACAGTAATATTGTTGTTGCTATGACAACAGTGACACAGTGAGAGCACATGAGAAAAATACCGACTCTAGGTATGTAGCCAGTTTAGTGAAGATGGATTCTTCATCTGAAGCACTTTAAGGTCACGTTCATGTCACATTCCCATCATTTCAATGACAACAGCGGCCTACTATATGGGCAATCCTTCCCTCACGCATGTGATAGCTTTTGTTTTATCTAAACACACACTTGCTTAGAATGATAAATGTTTTAAAGCTAGAATTGATTTCGCACGTTTTCAATTCGCTATCCATCGCTCTCCTCATAACCCCACCATGATTATTACCTTAGTTAACTTTGGTTAGCTATTTTGCCTGTTTTTCCCCTTGTACTCTGTCTGTGTCATGAAAAAAGCATGAACATTTGGCAATTTTGCTATATAAAGAAAGACACTATCCCTTTTACATGTTTTCAGAGCAACATTAGATGATTACGCTTGATGATTAAATCTCACTTGATCGGATACTATTCGGAAATGACACTTTCCATATAGGAGCTTTCTTTCTCAGTAAAAGTACTTTCTTGATTAAACAGTGCCTATGCATTTGCACTGTACAACAGACAGTCTGGCTGTCTGTTGCACAGACAGCCAGACTAATCTCAATAATAATAACTGCTAATGAAGATGTTTTTGATGACTAACAGACAATTTAACAGAAGTGACAAAAATAACTCTTCGTTTTTAATGCGGCCAATCTGCATACAGTGGTAACTTTCACAGAAACATGATTAAGGACTTATAGGGATGGCTTCTAAGCCGATGAAGAAATCATTAAAGCAAGTATACTTTCTTACCTGTGTATGAACTCATTTTCACAGCTAAGCATTTGTTTGTATTTTATTGGACAAGGGAAAAGGATGCGTTTGCATTTTGATTAACTGAAAAAGAAAATGAATCACTGTTCTAATATAATCCACATGAAGGGCCGGCAGTATTAGAAAAGATGGCAAAACTGTGTTTTGTGCTAGATATTCCAGCAACACCAAATGTCCCTGTCACGGAGATGAGCGGGTTAATATTGAAGTTGTCCTTTTTGTGTAAGTCTGATTAAGTGAATATGACACGATACATTGTGCAGTTGTTGTGTGTTTTGGAAAATAAGCTGCATGGCCAAACTGCATGGAGAGATATTTTTGCAGATATTTCTGGTCTTCAGTTATTACTTGCTTTCACAAACCTCTATACAAATAGTCCTGTATTCTCAAGAAGAGCAGCTACAAGAACTCATTCCATGAATATCAATATGAAACAGTCAATATTCTTTTTAGATAGACATATCCCTCATACTCTGTTTAATATAAAATGAGTAGACTAGACGCGTTTCTCATTCCGAGTTAAACGCATGCCTTTTTTACCTTATCTGTCGTTTTGTTTTTTTTTTTTTTTACCGAGTTCAAGGGCATGTTGTCGATATAATCGTCTTGTTTTCACATGAACTGACTTTAAAAATTCAGTATTTTTCCTCAACGGACTTTGTACAACGAAGACATAGAATGAAGAAGTCCTTGAACTATAATGGACACGTTTTCTTAATAAAGCATTGGACCCTTCACTTGAGCGTCAACCCACTTGGGTATTTCCCACTTTTTTCTTCTTTTTTTTTTCTTGCCCCATTTGATGTGTTTGACTGGGCTAAAATCCACATTTGAAAAAAAAAAGCCTCTCACTTTCTGAAAAAAAAATAGACCTGAAAATTATTCAGGAAATAAGAGGAAAGCAAGTGAAAAGGGATGAGAGAAACTATATAGAGTGCGAGCAAGAGTGAATCACATGTGCCTGTCAGTTGTTGGCGATTGTCTTTAATTCTCTAAATATGCAACTTAGATGCAGGTTTTGTGCATTTCAAACGTACAGGCAATTCTGTAATCTAGGCAACAATGAAATAAACATGATTTTATCCCAAACGTTCCTTTAAACATGTTAAAGCATATTTATATTCCATACGACTGTGTATGAGTGTGTGCGTGTTTGTTTGTGTGTGTGTGTGTGTGCGTGTGTTTGTGTGTGTGTGTATGTGTTTGTGTATGGGGGGGGGGGGTTGGGTATTTACACTACCCCCGATATTTTGTTCGGGCGTTAACCCCACCCCCATCCTACCGCCCAATATATCTGTAGGTCATGTTTATTTCCATTTCAACATATTAAGCACTTCAACATAATGATCATACTTAGCAGGGAGGCAAAGGTTGATTTTGATAAAGCATAGGCCTATGCTTTAAACCCCAATAACACACACATACACGCACGCACACACACACACACACACACACACACACACACACACACACACACACATGTACGCTCTTATTGACAAACCAGAAAAAGACAATACCGCCATCGTTTGTAAATGTATATAGTATTACTGACATCAATATAGAGGTGTTTTCTCCTCCTTATGTTCTGCTTCCTTCACCTTCTCCCATCCCCCTCTTTCAGATAAAAGTTACTGTTAACATCCCTTGTTTGCACTTCCAGTGAGTGAACCAAGGGATCATCCCTTTGCTGTAACTAATATCACCTGCACTGTAACCTTATCATGCCTGTCTGCCTAAATGAAACTTTGTCCAGCGGAAAGTTCATTTTAAGCTACTAGGTAGCTGGCTGTACAGTGCGTTGATGCGACTGGCGTAGTGCGCCGACTCATCAAGCTCTCTAAAAATTTGTCTCCTCACCTATAGCATTCCGAGAAATGTTACGTCTGCTGCTGCGAATATATTGCCCGCGGGTATCCATTATGAGGAGACTGGAGATTCGTCTCGTCCACACTTAAGACGAAGCTTGAAAGCTCGGCGCATGCGGGGAAGTCGTACATCAAAGTTTATATAGGACATCACAGGAAATCGCCTTCACGTTTTGTTTTGCGATGTTGCAATTATTATTACCATGGAAAAGTAAATAATAGAAGATCGCTCCTGAAGTACATTCGCCTTTGAAGCTGCCTTTGTTATTGTTGTTGCTATTGTTAAGGACTAAACAACCAGTCAGAAACAAACTGATATACTAGTATCCACCATCGGAGAGACATTTTGTCTAGCGAAGTTCGTCAAGTGCGGAGTTGTGAACCTACAGGTAAGGCGCCTTTTGTCCCTTTTACTGTATGTATCAAAACAATGCATCATTTCAGAGCGCAAAATTTCTATCAGACAGTAATTCATTCTCTTTCTAAAGTTACATGCATGCTATTCTTATCAAGATTAATAAGACCTATTAAATTCCAGAGCTTTGTGTCTTGCCATATCATCATATAACTCGGTCTAACTAACACGGTCGCGTCCTATTTCGTATCGTGTGTGGTATATCTTGACCGAGATGTTCATTTTCTGATCCTATAATGTTAATCATTATTCAGACCAAAACCACGATATTGAGGACATTATCGTGGTTTTTGTCACCTCTCCATTTCCTTCCGTTAATTAATTCGTCATTGAATAATGTATTGCGACATCCAAGCTCCTCAAAATAGTTACACAGTGAGGGGACACCAGTGGATAGAAATGACATAGGCCTACTTCACGCTAAGCCACGATTTTCTAATCTTCTAATCCTGAACGACTAAATCCTTTGATATTGTCGCGCATGTATAGACTAAAAAGGAAAAAGACCAAACTAAAGGTTTATTGATAGTAAACTTCATCGATAGTAAACTCGTCCTCATGATACACGGTTCATATTGAAGCTGTATGCTGTATGTCATATTTTATTCTTGGGCTCTTTTTTTTTATTATTTTACTTCATTTGTCAGTATTTAAAACAGTTCATATCTTGAAAGAACATCAAGCTGTTATTTGTAAAGTGACTGCCAAATGTGTTGAATGTTATTCTGAAAGCTGCGTATCGAATGTCAAGACACTGTTTGACAAATGATATTTATCACCTTGCCTCTTTAAGTTTTCTCGTATACTATTTGGGTGTATTGTTCTACAACTTTTATGTTTGTATTTTCGCAACGTCACCCTCTCCATGTCTGTTCGTCAACTCAGTTTTTAATATTCGACGTCAGTTTCACTTACATCGCTCTGGGAATGCTAGGGTTATGCTACAGTTATGCTACAGTATGCTACAATGCTACAGTTATGGCCAAAACGCAATGAAAACACCCGCCCTGTTACGGTACCATCACAACGAATTGAACAGGCTAGTACAGTGTCCCTTATAAAGAAAGAAGGGTGGAATTCAAGGCCAAATACACAATCGTGTATAGCGCTGAGTGTATGAGAGGTGTGAGAATTGTCCTTTTCATGGATGTATTAGTCAGCCCTGAATATCAGCTGTTATGAATGCAAGAACGGTACTAGAGGAACGATTCAGCTACAACGTCATAAATGCTTAATCTGGTGACTCCTTATATAAAGAAGAATGGTATCCAAGCAAACATGTGGATTAAGGAATACAACAATATTATTAGAACACGTAAATCAGTGAAGTTTGACGAAAATAATCATTAACATCCGTTCGAAATTTATGATTTTTACAGTTTCGATGCCGCCATCGCTTCGTAAGAAGACCACTGAAGTATGACGTTTTGTGGCTGTATGTCCAACGTATAAAGAAAATGTAAATACAATTAAGCATACTTTCACATTTCTAGAATAATGGAAAGAGCACTTGATTTACCTTTTTCAGAAAGCAGTGGGAATGGTATTACCCTCATATGTTAGTAATACGTCGAGGAAATGTAAACTTTTTGTGAAAACATGACAATTTAAAAATTCTCTTCATATTTTTTTTTTTTGTATCGTTGTACACACATGACGTAATCAACTGTAGAATACTATAGTCTTCTTATCCAGTGTTGGCGGCACTCAAACAGAATCCATATCTTTTGAATGGATTGCCTGATTTTTTTTTCTTTCAAACTTAAACTGCTGTGTTCTGCTAATAATTGGGTTTCATTCACTTTAGGGAAATGCCTTTGAGGACTGAGATTCGGTGTTGCTAGTCCTAATATCCAAGTTTATACAAACACCTACTCTACAGCTCGTTTCTAACTCCTACATTGAATCCTTCTGTGTCACTAAGGATATGATAAAATGAAAATCCTTTGTAACTTAAAAAAAGTGCAAACACTGAGGTAAGCTGTGTTTACTCATAATCAGAATTTACCAGGATAGCCTATCATGACTCCTCCCCCTTGAATAATGAATCAATGTGTATATATCTTTGCTCACCAAAGAAAGTGGGATATGATTGCCACAAACATTTGCGAAGTTTCATCCAAAGATATTTACTGCTTCCAAATACAGTCATGACTGAATACTAGAACTAAGATGAGGCCAAAGAGGTTACATATAGAACCTCTTTGGATGAGACATTCAGGTTTTCCTCGCGTTCTTCTCAGCTTCGCTGGCTTGTAACGCCAGACAAATCCGCAAATCCATGGTGTCTTACACGTCACTCGGTAATGCGTAGCCTTGTTAAAAGACTGTAACTTTCTGTCAGGGCCAGTTCGCTATTAGATCATGTGCACTTGTACAAACTACCTTTCGTTGATTCTTATCTGGTTAGGCACATCAGAGTTGCGGGATAATGCATAAGCTTGCCCGACGTAACAATTTATGAAATTCAACTTTCAAACAATGAATGAACTCAAGTGCCATTTTCTTCTTCCTTTTTTCTTCTCATCCGGAAACTGAACTATGCAAACTGGCTTCTATCGCCAATGAAAAGCTGGGTCTTGCTCCATTTCGGTATCTTGGCTTCTCTCTATCTCTTGTGAAAACTCTCTACTCTCCTCTATTCTAATCACTAAAACGATCACAGGGTCTTGGACAAAGGCTACACATTATCCTGGGATACCAAGGAAAAAAAAAACAGAAAGAGAGGAAAAAAATACTTTGAGCATGTAGAATGAAGGGATAAGAGCGGCGACGAGTTAAACCCACGCTTCAGATATTAGGTTGTACCTTTAACTCCGCAAGGTTATATGTACATTGATTCCAAAGTGTTGGATGGGTACTACATTAATTGCTTATAATTCTATAATTTTTTTTTCAATTTCAAAGGTTTATTTTCGCTTCTTTCAACAGAATGTACAAATAGTATAAATTGAACATGCGTTTGAAGGAATGATACATAGATAGCAAAAAATAACATTTATCAGTAGTCATTACAAAATGAGGCATTTTTCATACAAACATATTTATACATTCTGCGAAAAAAAGTGGAGGTACCCACTCAAAAGAGCGGGTACCTCCACTTTTTACAGTGATCAATCTGCTGTGATCAATTTGCAGTGATCAATCTGCAGTGATCAACTGCAGATTGTGACTTTTCCCCATAACATACTGATAAACAATGTAGCAAAATATGAGATTATAACATTCATTTTTTACGGTATCTGTATGTTCTGGATATAGGCCTAGACATCGTCTTCGGGGCAGTCCCAAAGGAGCAATGTGGCTACTTCTATTTCATCATACTTCTATTTCATCATATTTTTATTTCATTGTACGCGTATTTCATCATAAAACCGTGTCTCTTGACAAGAAGATAAAGTTCAATTCAATGATGGCTCTGAAAATGATTATGAAATATTGTTTGTCAAAGAAACGTTTGATAAAAAAATGTACTTTAGGTATCCTGCTGAACGGTGTGGTGCCGGACATCACGAATGATGATAGAAAACTATCATATCTGAGCACGCCTTATGTCCTCCTCAACTCATTAAGATTGAAAATAACATCTCAGGTTTTTGTTTATCTGTAACTCATATCATGCCTTTTTGCTTAATGATATGTAACTGAGCTTTATTGCAATTTTATTGCTTAGATTACGACACTTAATAACCCTAAAACCACATATTAACTTGCCAATATGACTTACGAAACTGGAATAAAAAACAAAGAAGTATGGAAGAGATGACAAATGGGACAAAATAGGGGTACCAGTGAATTGCAGTTTAATGCACACAGACGCCATTTCGAAAAATGTCCGAAATGCCTGATTTGACCCTTATTTGACCTTGAAAGTGACCTTGAGAGGTGGTAGTGACCTTGAGTTGCAGAAATGATATTCAGAATCACATTCTGTAACTCCGTAAACCCTTCCACATGGGATTCATTACTTTAATCAACCTTTTTCAATTTGTAACTGCAGTTGACCTTTAACCCGGATGGCGGCCATATTGAATTTCACCAATTTGGCGGCACCAAGGGTTTTTAGTCTTGGCGTCCATCAAAAATCGAAAGAGTATGATACAAGGGACCTATGAGCCAAATTTGGTGCTTTTGGAAGAATCTGAACCAAACAACCCATTTTCAGCCCTTAGGCCCCCAACTATAAAGAAGAATGGGATCCAAGCAAACATGTGAGGAATGCAACAATATTATTAGAACACGTAAATCAGTGAAGTTTGACGAAATTAATCATTAACATCCGTTCGAAATTTATGATTTTTACAGTTTCGATGCCGCCATCGCTTCGTAAGAAGACCACTGAAGTATGACGTTTTGTGGCTGTATGTGCAACGTTTAAAGAAAATGTAAATACAATTAAGCATACTTTCACATTTCTAGAATAATGGAAAGAGCACTTGATTTACCTTTTTCAGAAAGCAGTGGGAATGTACACTTTTTGTGAAAACATGATTTTTTTTTAAATTCCCTTCATATATCTTTGTATCGTTGTACACACATGACGTAATCAACTGTAGAATACTATAGTCTTCTTATCCAGTGTTGGCGGCACTCAAACAATCCATATCTTTTGAATGGATTGACTGATTTTTTTTTTTTCCAAACTGTTCTGCTAATAATTGGGTTTCTTTGACTTTAGGGAAATGCCTTGGAGGACTGAGATTCGGTGTTGCTGGTCCTAATCTTCACGTTTATACAAACACCTACTCTACAGCTCATTTCTAACTCCTACATTGAATCCTTCTGTGTCACTAAGGATATGATACAATAAAAACCCTTTGTAACTTAAAAAATGTAAACACTTAGGTAAGCTGTGTTTACTCATAATCAGAATTTACCAGACAGCCTATCATGCATGACTCCTCCCCCTTGAATAATGAATCAATGTGTGTATATCTTTGCTCACCAAAGAAAGTGGGATATGATTGCCACAAACATTTGCGAAGTTTCATCCAAAGATATTTACTGCTTCCAAATACAGTCATGACTGAATACTAGAACTAAGATGAGACAGTCGGGTTTTCCTCGCGTTCTTCTCAGCTTCGCTGGCTTGTAACGCCAGACAAATCCGCAAATCCATGGTGTCTTACACGTCACTCGGTAATGCGTAGCCTTGTTAAAAGACTGTAACTTTCTGTCAGGGCCAGTTCGCTATTAGATCATGTGCACTTGTACAAACTACCTTTCGTTGATTCTTATCTGGTTAGGCACATCAGAGTTGCGGGATAATGCATAAGCTTGCCCGACGTAACAATTTATGAAATTCAATTTTCAAACAATGAATGAACTCAAGTGCCATTTTCTTCTTCCTTTTTTCTTCTCATCCGGAAACTGAACTATACAAACTGGCTTCTATCGCCAATGAAAAGCTGGGTCTTGCTCCATTTGGGTATCTTGGCTTCTCTCTATCTCTTGTGAAAACTCTCTACTCTCCTCTATTCTAATCACTAAAACGATCACAGGGTCTTGGACAAAGGCTACACATTATCCTGGGATACCAAAGAAAAAAAAAAAAACAGAAAGAGAGGAAAAAAATACTTTGAGCATGTAGAATGAAGGGATAAGAGCGGCGACGAGTTAAACCCACGCTTCAGATATTAGGTTGTACCTTTAACTCCGCAAGGTTATATGTACATTGATTCCAAAGTGTTGGATGGGTACTACATTAATTGCTTATAATTCTATAATTTTTTTTTTCAATTTCAAAGGTTTATTTTCGCTTCTTTCAACAGAATGTACAAATAGTATAAATTGAACATGCGTTTGAAGGAATGATACATAGATAGCAAAAAATAACATTTATCAGTAGTCATTACAAAATGAGGCATTTTTCATACAAACATATTTATACATTCTGCGAAAAAAAGTGGAGGTACCCACTCAAAAGAGCGGGTACCTCCACTTTTTACAGTGATCAATCTGCTGTGATCAATTTGCAGTGATCAATCTGCAGTGATCAACTGCAGATTGTGACTTTTCCCCATAACATACTGATAAACAATGTAGCAAAATATGAGATTATAACATTCATTTTTTACGGTATCTGTATGTTCTGGATATAGGCCTAGACATCGTCTTCGGGGCAGTCCCAAAGGAGCAATGTGGCTACTTCTATTTCATCATACTTCTATTTCATCATATTTTTATTTCATTGTACGCGTATTTCATCATAAAACCGTGTCTCTTGACAAGAAGATAAAGTTCAATTCAATGATGGCTGTGAAAATCGGATTATGAAATATTGTTTGTCAAAGAAACGTTTGATAAAAAAAAAATGTACTTTAGGTATCCTGCTGAACGGTGTGGTGCCAGACATCACGAATGATGATAGGAAACTATCATATCTCAGCACGCCTTATGTCCTCCTCAACTCATTAAGATTGAAAATAACATCTCAGGTTTTTGTTTATCTGTAAATCATATCATGCCTTTTTGCTTTATAATGACATGTAACTGAGCTTTATTACAATTTTATTGCTTAGATTACGACACTTAATAACCCTAAAACCACATATAAACTTGCCAATATGACTTACGAAACTGGAATAAAAAACAAAGAGTGTACTCAGCAAGCAATTTCGTTACAACGAAATGCTATTCTTATTACTACGGGAATTCCCCTTTCAACGATTTAGCGAGCAATTTGTGGACTGATCTCAATTTGGAAGAGAAGCATGGGTGAAGGATGCGTGATCCTCGCTGATATGAGTTTGACAGCCAGTGGTGATCAATTAGCGAATGATGTTCACATCTACCCGCTGGTGATGTGATTGGTATTACCGGAAATAGGCAGTCGGGGAAAATGTCGGACTCGTTTTGTGTGATGATGGCTGCTGAACAATCCATCCTCGAAGTAAGGGGGTGAGCAAGTGCGTTATACGTCAGCCTATTTGAGTTTAGCTACAAAAATACATCCAAGTACACATACATATTAGCAATGAGGTCGAAACGATTTTTGTTTCTTTCGTATGAGTCAAGAGAGGACTGTTTTGTATCTCGGAGAGTCGTGGATGATATGACTTGAATTGCCATGCAAATGTTCATTACCTATATACTAAAGAAGTAAAGATTGTCTTTAATATGAAATAAACCATAGCGTGCTGAATCAGGACAGCATCATATACTAGTAGATTGAAATAATGACATTCCTAATTCTTGACGACCACTATCATAAAAATAAAACAAAGAGACAAACAAGCAGTGATGTCTGCATGTAAAAAAAATACCGATTTTCCTCTCTGCTTTGACTAAATAATATTCTTTCACAAGATAAAAAAAAGGTATAGAGTGTATGTACACGTAAGGGAGATTATATTTCATGCGTTCTCCGATGATGAATAATGTGCACGGCGGAAATTTCATCCAGATTAATTCAAATATCACAATTGACCAACTCGGGACAAGTCTTTCCATATGATGCCTACAAACCATTCAATTTCATGAAAGTAATACAAACGAAAAAGTGCGATCAGTCTACTCTTTCACCTCAGAGGGAAAATTAATCATTAAAAAGACTACAAAACGTTAAACGAATTCAATTTTCAAAAGATGAGAGATGTCACGTTTTTATTCATCACGTGACTCTCAGAACATTATTTGGAATCATCCGGTCCATGTCGAAAATCATATTTGCTCTTAAATTAGGACGTGCTTTAGTTCATCCAGGTGTTTTGGCATCGATATGAGTCCCACGAATGTTACCATGCACCAGAAAATTACGTCGCAACCAATTCATGGAAACAGCCAAAAATAGAATTCGGCATTGGGAATTAAATCCGAGTGTTGTAACAATAATCCCGCCCAAAGTTCTTAGCCTTCCTAAGCATTCAACAGCCTTCCTCAGCTAACACATGGATGTACTCAGCCGGTCAGTTGCGTATGTGCGATATATAAATCATAATAATTATTGGAATGCAGAATACAGAAAATGTGTGTTTTGTTGAAAAATATAAAGAAAAAGAACATCCCTATATACATGAAGGCGCGGGGAACCCTTTCAGATGACATCTATATATTATGTGATACGTCAGCTGTTAATATATGACCGAGAACGATGTCTTCCACTGATTTTCATCGAAAGAGGTACTCCAGAAACTTAAATTGCTTTAAGGGAAAAAAAAAATATTGTTTGAAAATTTATCAGCATTTGTGTCCATGAACTTAAACACAATGGGCCAATCTTATTCAAAGCGCCGTATAAAGCGCCGTATAAAGTACATTCCAATACCTCTCCACCCAAAAGTAGATTTTTAACACATTCTTAAACTTTGAAATTCAAGTAGAAGGCAATAAGATGTAATAGTCACGATTTCTAAATAAATATGAATATTTCTTGAAGAAATAATTATTTTCCATATTTCTCGACTCATTCTATTTACCTTGGCAATCGATTTTTGTATCTTTATCAGGCTTCAGTTTGGTAAATGGTCATACGTACAAAATGACATGCATATATATAGCAAACATTACTAATATATCGATACATATCTATACATTATTACAAATGCATGTTTGTGTGTTTGTTTGTTTGTGTGTGTGTGTGTGTGTGTGTTGGTGCGTGCGTGTGTGTGTGTGTGTGTGTGTGTGTACGTGTGTTTGTGTCTGAGTTCCTTTTAATACTGAATACTGACGATTGGGGAAATTATTTACTAATTGCACTAACAGAACCAGTCAGTGGCTCATGCTTTAATCTCTTTGAAAAAAAAAAAACGATACTCAAAAGTCTATATGGTTTATGTGTAATAATACCATTGGACACCTGTTCCTTTCCCAGGGATCAATATTGCACGTATTTCATCAAAAGTTTAACGCTTGAATTCCATCGACTTATCGACTTGACAGCTGAACTTTATTTCTACCAGACTGTACCATCCTGGACGTGGCACAATTAATGACATTTCACCTTCCTAGCTACATTTTTGGTGTGCCAGTGTTTACAAATCTTCCGCTTGACTACAGAGAGAAGTAACGACCCGATAAAGGACTACCGGAAATCGTGCGCAACACGTCCGCGACCAACTGCCAGGATGCAAGCGTGTTGAGTATAACTTCAGCAGGCAGAAGAGTCGTTGGCATTTTGTAAGCTGGCTTTCATTATGCCCCACACTTCTGGCATATAGGGTCGTCATAATTTGCATCACATGCCCGCCGTATCGAAGGGGTTTTCCCGCAAAAGGACTACACCCTAAGCTTCACAAAATTAATGGTCCTTATTTGTGTGCTCTTCCTCACTATAGGTCAAGTGATTATTGGGTGGATGGGCACCCCTCTCCTCTGGAATTCGAAAGCAGGAATATCTTACAGAGCTCAGTTTCTGTGCATGGTGTGAGAAAACTGTTTGGATTGGACCATCGATAATTCATCATGGCATGGTAAGAAATATTTCTCGTTATCTTTAGCCGGTGTTATACACTTGAGAGAGGTTTTCTTCTCAATTATGCGAAGATATAGAAATAAGGCGTTCGATATGATTGATGGCAAGAACATACAGCTCTAATGGTATGCAAGGCTATGGCCTATGGTCTTTATTACTGCATAATTAAGATAGGTATCTTAGAAAAACTGCTGTAGACAAAAAAAAAAAAATAAAGCATAGTGCTGAGTAGGGAAGCTCCTATAAAAAGGTGAAGGTTTACCTTTTCTAATCTCTTTGTATCCTACTAAAATTTTCCTTACTGTCATTCTAGGGATCTGCAATCAGTCCGCATACACTGTATCCCCCGACCGCCATAAGATTCAAGCCTATGCATATGCGATGGTGGACCAGGGAATTTCGTTTAATCACAATATTTAATTTCACATCAATAATACACCAAACATTCTGAAGTTAAAAAAGAATATAGCACATTCGCTTGTATCAACAAATCGTCTGAGATGTCGGCAGTCACTTTTGTGACCCCCATTCAATGACATCTTGTTATTTTGTCTCTTTTGTAGAAGAAAATTCTATAAATGCAGGATTCAAAATGATTGATTTCTTGCGTTATGTGCCATTTTGTTGAAATACATATAATTTCATCAAATCAGAAATAGATTCTTAATTCAATACCCTAAATTGCAAGCTTTTCCCCAGTAATGAGAGACCACAGAAAGTGCAGAGTGATTACATAACTTTCATACACCGTACAACACATACTCTTTTATTGCTCTACAGTCTACAATCAAACTTATACCACTTGAGTATTAGAGCGTTCGTAATGTACCGTAGCTTTGTTTAGATTCTTCCTCAGCATGAAACATATGATAAATCAGGTATACATATTATGTGATACACTTGTATATCATATTGTGGATATCTTATCAGTAATTACAACGTTATCAATTGAATTCTGCATATGAAATAGTCTCACGCTCCTGAGGTGTGCAGCCATTTAACATTCTCATCATTTGTATTTGTTTATAGTTCTTGCGTTTGAAATACATTTCGTAATACTATGATATTCGTGTTCAACAGAATTAGTTTGATGAATCGGACATTAGAGTAATCAAATATCACTCGTGTCTTATCTCTGTAGCGATAATTTCAATCGATATATTTTAGTGATGATCTTGTGATCACATTTGAAGTTTTGAACATAAAATTATTTGAATTTTAATTTCAGACTATTTTATTTCTTTCGTCAGAACATGGATAATGTAACATGTAACAACGTTGATTTGTGACTATGTATATATGCCTTTATTTCTTAATTACAAAGTACCACTAATTTTGATGATAATATCAAGTCGTTTGTACTCAAAATTATTCATGATTCTATTCATTATGTTCTGTGGAAGGAGAAGATGAAATAAATTGAAATAAAAATTGAAAATGAAGTAAATTTTGCCACATAACATTCATCCATGACCATAGTTTACATTCAGTTTTCCATTCATATTTTCTGTCGAATTGTAGAACGACAATGAAATATGAAGGCTGGTGGTTTATCAATTCATTAGATTTTTCTGCAAAGAAAAAGCACAAAAAAAGAGAAAAAATTTTAAGTAAGTATCTGTATTAAAAGGAAATTCAAATTACTCTTAAATGCTGAAAATATCTGCTTATAACACCTACACACTCATACACACTTACATATAAGATGACTCATTGTCACGTTGTGCAGTGTAATAGTTTTTCACGCTAGTCCCTTGATATTTCGTAATAATTATCTTTGGTTCTGTACTAAAAATAATATGGCAGGGCTAACAACCTTGTTGTAAAGTTTCCTGTTGTGTCTGCAAACACTGCCGGCAAACGCATCAAGAGGATAACAGATTTTTTGGAAAATCACTTCCGCCGCTTAGGAGGACAGGAGAGACGATTATGTCATGGAAAATTTCCACTGAACAAAACTGAGAGCCAAATTTTTGATACCTTTATATTACAAAGCCCATTCTTGTGACTCGTACTTCACGATGTTCCCACTCCGGTTTTGTTGATTCATGAATGAGGAAATAGACCTCTGTGGCATAGGCAATGTTTTAGTGAATAGAAGCCACATCATAGACTGTATGAATGGTGCAGAAGTCGTCTCAGTAATGCATCTAGGGTAATCATGTTGTCACACGTCAATCAAGGTTGTTGTTGTTGTTGTTGTTGTTGTTCATTTTCCATCTGAGAAGATGGCTGGATAGCCCATATTCAGCTATGCTAAGCTGGTCTTCCATGGGGTCCAGTTGGATGTGAAGTAAGGCTTACACGGAGGGGTAAGGGGTAGGATTGCTGCTGACACTTTCAGCTAGATTAGTAAAAGCAAAGTCACGTTATGCCTTTTCTCAAATGAAGATGATTACATTTCTACCCATCCATGCCACTTGAACAAGATATCTATTGTGAGGTACATGTCTGAATGCTTGCTCAGTCATAGCGTGCAATTTCCATTTTTCTCGGGGGGGGGGGGGGAGGGAGGGAGGGGTGGAAGCTCTTGTTTTATCGTTCCCACGCAATTCATTGAAATCTTAGTCAAACGAATTTTGCGTGATCATGATGATAGGGCCTTTCATTAGTCCTTTTATTTATTCTGACTTTCAATGAATGATGTATGCAAGAATCGAAGTGAAAACGTGTCCTTTTTTATCGTCTGGAATGATCGGCATTGCTGAATGTGTCTAATTTGTTGCATTATAAGATTTGGCATTGATACCTATTTTCTCTTTGTGTTCACAGGCTACCTTAATGAACTGATCATCGCTTGACGTTTGACTAACAGTGCTATAACAGTTTTCCGCACGGACACCGTGCATGACAGTTAACCGCTTCGTGAAGGCTACAGTACCATCGCCGTTACTGCGTTCTGCACACCAATCCTGAAATATTGGCATCCTAAGTAGTGCATGCATATCAACGGCATACGGCGACAGCGTTGATTTTAGAGAGTTTTGTCGTGTTACTACCATCTGCCTGACCTGTTGCTGAGTGAGCAATATCCAATAAATGAGCATGTGACCTCTTTCCTGTCGATCAAAAAACCTATCATATCTATCGTAAAGCATGCCTTGATTTTAGCTGCCTCAAATTTGTGATGCATAGCAAGTGTTTTAGTAACGTAGACAGCAGCTAGTTGCAATATAAAGTTTAGAAATGATAGAATAGTTACCGGTTGAGTGTTCATATTACATGACGCTGCTGTTTTTAGTGTATCATGTGTGCATAGAGCATTTTGTTTGTTTATTTTTAAAGCATTGTACCGCTTGAATTTTATAGACGTTCAATATGCGAACATACGAACGGTAAATTTAGAGTATAGTGGTAAATTTAGAGTACAGTGATATGCTTAAAGCCACTAAACAGTCTACCAGTATTTTGTTGACAATGCATAAAATACCACTACTTGTATAATGCCTGCAAACATGTGACCCACGGATGTGTCTGACATGACTGTGTGTGCATGGATTTGATTACCATCCATGTTTAGGAGGCTTTGGACAAGTTGTACATCTGTGTCACCGATGTAGCATTTCACAGCAGGTGTCAGTGTGATAAAAATGGTAAAAATTGAATGACGCTCAGCTTTCATTGATTTATCTATTGTGCAGGGAAAAGACAAAACCTGGCCACAGCTGCGCAGGGCGCAAAGCTCATCAGGCCACCATGTTGCAACCACATCCAGAAATGTCCGACATGGGGAACGGAAGTCGGCGAGGGATCAGCATACGACGCCGCGACGATTCCGTATCCGATGAGAAAGAAGACCTCCACCGAGGTCCCGTCTGGAGATTCTTCCGCCACATCTTACCGGCCGTCATTCTACTCATAGTCTTTTTCGTTTACCTCATGATTGGGGCCGCTGTCTTCAGATACTTAGAGAACACGAACAATGAAGCGACACAGTTTCAAGATGATGTTGTTCAAATCAAAACAGAACTGTACGATATGATGACCAATAGCTCAGCTTTAGATCCTACCGCCATGACTACTGGTGTATCACCAAGCAATACTACATCAAGTGAGATTATTCGTAAATCTGATGGAGAGTCCACAGAGAGAGGGCAAAATGAACCCATGACTTCTCCATATCGGGACGATCATCACTACATCAGAAAAGGGGAGGTGGACCGGAAAATTGATGAAATGATCCAGAAGATGAATGGTCGAGAATGGAAAGCTGGTAGGATGGAGGCCGTACAGGCGGGTAGAGCCTGGTCCTTCCCCAGCGCCATGCTATTCTGCATGACAACCATTACCACAATAGGTGAGTTCAGTCCTTCTTCCGCTTAGACTTTGGACTTCCTTGTTCGTAGCAGCCCACGCTCACTTTGGCACATTTTGTTACATATGACTTGTTTACAAAATTATAAACAATCAAGAAATCCCGCAGGAGGACGTTCATTCACGTTTGACAAGTGGGAAAATATATTGCTCAGAATGTTTAGATCGTGAAACATACGTTTTCAATGTTTATCCTTAATTATCCAAGAGATAGAAGTGAAACATATTTTTTTTTTTTTTGTGACAAAATGCAAAGATGAACACAAAGAGATGTGTAGTGCATGATTATATCATCATTTGAGAAGTACTCAGTGAATGTTAATGACTTCCTATTTTGTTTTGTTCTTTTTTTATCTTGGTTCTAACCTGCCAGAGTTATTCTTATTATCCATTGTTAACTTATTGAAGATGAGAATGCAACATGTAGACCTGAAGTAAAAGAGAAAGAGAGGGAATGAGAGAAAGAAAAAAAGAACTAAGTGGCAACCATACTCTTTCTTCCTTCCTTCCTGGAATGGTATTACAGTATGTGAAGTATGGTGTGTCTACGTGTGCATGTCTATACGCTTACATGTCCATTGTCGCTAATTGTGCGTGTATAATTTATTTTAAACAGCTTCTAATTGCATGTATTGCTTGCTTGAAAAACGGATGATAATCTTGTATACATAGGTACCTTTTCTTGCTCGACATGAAATCAATGAGAAGAAATATCAAAGAATGGATTATAGCAATATTGATCCGAATAATAAGGTTAGTTATATTGATTACGCTCATATCATTGATGGCAATGATTGAAATTCATGTGAAGCGACCTTTTTATTACGCCATAACGTGAGCCCGAGCATATGAACAGTTTGATGCCAAAATGGGCTAAGCGCTATTTTTAAAGATTTTAAAGTAAGCCCGCCGATCATTATAGATAAGCAAAATGATACCTTTTCAGCAATACCTCATTTGTTACACACCTAGGAATATTCTTGAATTTATCGTTAAAAACATTCCACATTTTCTTATTATTTTCTTTGGTTTTTGGCAGCTTTATTCGCAAATATCTCAAATTATCAAGAATGGAGTTAAGTTGTTCTGCGGTCAAACTCTTCATTATACATGTACCAAACCTTGGTCAGTAAGCTGTTTGCTTGGATCGACATAGCCATGATATTCACTCTGTAGTTTATTGTTTGGTTCTTTGTTAATTGTTTGTGTTTATTGGAATGCGACTGTTAGAGACAACAAACATTTGCTTTTTTATGTCTGAAAGAGAACACGGAATCACATTCATTATATTCGTTTTGATAACTCCCGAAAAAGACTGAAAGCAAATGAAGAAAAAGTAAAATATTATTAAAACTTCACTGCTTTACTTTCTACATTTGAGCTGTATGATCATTATCATTAAACTACAACTAGGAACATGTCTTTAAATATGCAGTCAAATCTCATGTGGCTACCACTTTATGGTTTAAGAAACGCACAATTCATGATAATTTTATGCTTACATACGTATACCAAGCGCATGCACAGTACAATTACTGACGAAAGATATCACAAACAAGAAAAGATAGAGAAATGTGCACAACAGTCTAACTGAATGTCTCAAACAAATACCTGCGTTACTTATTAAGGATAAAGATGATTAAAAGCACGAAATAACGTTGGTAACGATTGACATGTTCAAAATACTTTTTACTTACTAAAATACATTTTACATACTTGTTGTATGTTGTCGTAAGATTTATATACATCTACGTGCAATTCGAGCGGCATGCATCTCATAAAAATCCTCATTTCCTTTCAGCCTAATTCACTTACATCTTTCCTTGTATTGCATTCATGTGGTGTATTCTCGTTGGTTTTTTGCTTTAAGGACTCACTTTGGAAAAGTCCTTGCATGAAACGCGGGACTAGGATGCAACAGAATGAACAGCTGTAAAGATTCAATCAGAAAGCAGTAAATAGTCAAAGTGACGGAATGAATGATATGGTGCCCTTCAGACCGCATCACAGCAAGCTTTTACCTACAAACTTTCAAGTACAGCGCCTTTTATAGTACACAATATAAACACTGTTCGATCACCCACACGCAGTGTAATAAGAAAGTGTTTGTAGAAGGATATGGCTGTCCTTCAATAACAAACACTTCTCTTCATCAATAGCAAACTTCCTTTAAACGCAGAAACATAAGATATCTGGCTGATCTCTTGAATTAAGAGCCCTTTCTACCCCCCCCCCCAAAAAAAAAAGAGAGAGAGAAGAAAGTGAGGAAGAACAAAGACAAAAGAAGATGGAAAGATGTGGAAAAAATAAGATACAAACTAGAACACCAGGCCTTAAAAAAGCTGAACTTAACCTATCTAGATATCCGGCGAATAAAACTAACACGTCGCCCAAAGCTGTTTTTATTATACACAAGCATACTCTTATAAGTTCATAGAATTATTATGTAATCTTGGATAAATCACTGGTCTGATAATCAAGTGTCATTCCAATGTAACAAAATCACTCATTAACACAAACCCTTGCATATGGTAATCAGGTAAGTTACAAAGAAATGAAACAGTTAAACCACAGTGGTTGCGACACACATTGATGTTGTAGCCAGAAATACTAATTCCCCCGTCTCTCACATACACACAAACACACTTTGAAACGGATCATTAGAAAGAATGCTAATGCATAGTGAAGACAGAAAAGGCATACAATTAAATGCAAAAAGGAAATAGGGGATACTGTTTCTTTAGAACAGACCTTTCGAGTAACTCTTCTTTTTTCATTGGTATTGTAATATCATATTCACAATATTTTTTCCAATTTTGTAATTCGCTTTGTGGGAGGAAATTCAATAAATTCATCTGAAAATATTGTAGTTATAATACTGTAATATTGTAGTGTAAATATTGTGTGTTATTCGCTACGTGAGGAAGGTGAACGATCTTGAAAAAAAGTAGAATTCACACAGTGTCAGAACTTATTTGTTATTCAACTCATTTGTGCAGAAATTGGAATTTAATCATGTTAATTTCAAACAAAGGTGACCATGAAATTCACCATAGAGTATCTGATTGATGCGGATATGGGTGCATCTTTTGGAGTGCATGCCATTATTCTGTAGTCATACAGGAATTACTACAATATCATTATGATGCTTAGGATGTGGACTCTCCATTTCAAATTTTGCATTGAAATGAAGCTTACCTCTAAGAATGTGTCACAACATCATTACACGTAATAGCGGAATCAACAGGATTCTGTTTTCAACATCTTTAGTTATCTGGTCATACAGTAACATAATATGCAGAATCTCGGTATTTCAAATCTTCTGTGAAGACGTATATCATCGTAGACCAACAATTAAATTTCTGTTTTTTACTGTTCTACATTGATCAACAGTATGATGGCCCCACTGGTAACTTTATGTCCAACAATATACGATATCTATAGGTCCTACTTGGTAAGAAATATAAACGAGAAGAAAAGATAATAGAAGAAAATTCTATGAAGGATTTTTTTTTTTTTTTTTTTAGTCCTAAAATCTTTATAACAGTAAAACAACAATTTTGCTTAAATGTCCAAATTTGTTCAGAATGGGGGATATAAAGGACAATACAATGTATTACAGTTTGTTGATCAGCCAGCAAGCCATTTGGGGGAAAAAAGTGAAGATAACACAAATGCAATGTATACGATCGCGCATGCGCAGGATGGCACGTGATCCTTGATCCTTGTCTGTCTGTGATGTCGAGAAATATGAGGGCATTTCATGAAGGAACTTGTCGGATAAAATGTCCGACAAGTCAATTGTATCCGACAAGTTCAGAGAAATCAGCCAATCAGACTAAAGAATTTCTCAAAACTTGTCGGATATAATTGACTTGTCAGATATTTTATCCGACAAGTTCCTTCATATAATGCCTCCCTCCCTCTTGTTACGGATTATCCCTGATGACATGTTTGTGATTAATATTCTAGAATTGTCAGAAATATCATTTCGATGTATGCGTTGCCACTACGTATACGTTGGACTGACTTTTGAATTTTTTTTTCCTCTGGAAGTTTTTTCATCCCCATTTTATGGGAAAGTTGTACGAAATGGCCAACATTGATGAACAGTAAACACTTCGTGGCGCTCATACTGCTGAGTGCAGCAATTTGTTATGTCTGTCACGTCTTCCATTACCCAATACTGAAGTGATGCTTCACACCCACTCGGCACTAATTTCCATATAAATATGCCGTTGGACGTTTATAGAATATGGGGAAAATAATTGTCAGTGCATCAAACCAAATCGTCAGTGAATGTGATCAGGAACAGGTCTGGATGATTATTTGTTCAATGACCCAATTCACTCTCACATGATGACTTAATTTATTATTAATTTATTTCATTTTTTTAATCTATATCTTCATCATGGGATGAAACAACCTATCACAAATCTAGTTTTTGGGTCCACATAAATACATGCAAATGAGAAACGGAGAATGTATAAAGCTAACACACGAACATCTATGTCAGATACAACAATAAATACGGCAATACATAGAAAATAACTTGCTATTGACTATTATCTGATAAGTATGGCTAATACATGTTAACCATATGTTAATGAGGAAGAGATGTTTGCGGTAATAAAGACCACGTGTATGTAGTCGTTGAACGGAGTGCTGTCTAATGACCCTTTGTTGTGTAACACTCCCTGCCTCTTAGCCAAGACCTCGCGTTTTCTTGCCGAAAGACTTGTGATTATGAAAGTCGTCGATGTTTAACTCCCATAACGCATCTGCGCCATGCTAGCAAGTGCAATCACTTGCAATGAATTATATAATCGTAGCTCTTCCCTAGAGCCGTACCTGTGACTCACACAATGAAAGCTCAGCGCACAAGGTTTTTTTTTTTTTAATGATCGCATGCAGCGATCCTTTGTTTCGTACCTACACGAGTCTCGCGCAGTTATTATTCTGTCATCTCATTAGCCTTTTTCAACATGGGCAGGATCACTTTGTAGAAAAGCAGCTTGTAATAATAATCATATTAATAACAATAAACATAATTACTAATGAAAATAACTACAGCAAATATAAGCCAAGCAACAGAGTGGAATCGAAAGACAGAAAAGGCAGGTTTTCTTCTGTCAGTAGGATTAAAGGCCTAGCTCTCCACTTCTTTAGAACGTCTCTCCATATAGCATAGCGAAGGTCAAGGATGGGATTCAATAAAAACAAGCGTCCTTTCGTTGCATTCACTCCAATGTCTGTTCCGACATTTCGGTTTGCTGCTTATAGTTCAACCTGCTAACCAATATTTGTTCTAATATGAGGAAGTTTTATCGGACTTTGTCAGTATCCTTTACGTAATTTCTATTTCTTTTTTAAAGGAAACACACGCACACACACACACGCACACACACACACACACACAAGAACGTCTGACGTGTTTGAGTGCCCATTAGTGTTTGCAAAATTCGTAACTATAGAGCATACCTTGACAAGCTTCCAATGTAAAGGAACTGAGCAGAGTTTGCATATACTATAGATATGACCTCAGAACGCGACAGTCGTGTCTGTACCATAATGGTAGGAATCATGAAATCGCAAACTGACTGGATGTGCTTACGCTGTTCTGCTCGTACAGGATACACTTTGCCTCTATCAGGAGGTGAGACGAAACCTACTCTAAAGAATAATGGGATCAATATTACAGTGTCGTAACGCTATATTTTTTGCATTATACCATCTAATTAACTGAAAGGAGCGGCTGTGGTCAAGGTCAACCATAATCATAACAAACATCAATTACAACACAACATTGTGGATTTATGCTTGTACGTCGAAGCGATGCAGTGATGCCCCCCCCCCCCCCAGCACACACAGAGGAAACAATCAACAGTGTCTACTAATTTAACAGCCAGTTTCAGTTTAGTTTATCTTTATATTTCTCTGTAATGATATATGGTGTGGTAGAACAAAAAAAAAAGGCTTACATAGGAAAAGGCATCAACTAAATCTCACACAAGAAATGTGCAATTACTGTCGTAAACACGGTCATGCAAAAACATTGGATGGAAAAAAGCAAAGCTGTTTGTATAGGGAAGCATTAAGGAAAACTACGAAAAGCTAAGTGGAAATGATTGCAAGTTCCAAAGAAATGTGAGTTTTTATCGTCCATTACACTGTTTTCTTCAGCGACTAGTTTACCTGCACCATCAACATGCCCATACTGGGAAAAGGGAGCAAGTGACAGACGTGATATTTTCTAGTAAATGAAATACTATTTGTGATAATCTTTCATTTTGCAACCCTGTCCACATATCGGAAGTGTTTATAGAACGAACTTAAAGCCAAGTCCCAAGCACTGGCAAAGAAGCTGAAGTGTACTCACGTCCTACCTGATCGGCATTATGACGATATAAAGACTCATGAATGTGAAAACAACAGCTTTATGCGCATGCGCTATTGATCAGTGCCTTGAAAGCATTATTTTGTAGAAATCCATTGCCTATTATTATATTGGATGAGTGTGTCATAATGGTAAAACTGACCTCGACCACCACCTGTTAAAAGCATGAAATTTTGGGAGTCGTGAAATCTATATTTTGTGCTACAGTCGTGGTAGACGCATGCAGTGTCACCAAATAACAAATGCTGCATTTCATCAACAGATGTTAAATCAATGGAATTCAATAGAACTAAAAAATACATCGAAGAAATACCTCTTACAGTAGACGACTGCTGGACTTTTATATTTTTGATTTTGTATTCTTTTCCAACTGCCTGATTTTTTTTTTTTGGGGGGGGGGGAGGGGGAGGGGATGTTTGTTTGTTTGCTTGTTTGTTTGTTTGTTTTTGTTTGCAAATAGACAGGTCAATCCCGAAATCTTTAAGAATAACTAAAAATACATCTATAAATAAACACTTTAATGATTAATAGACAAGAAAACTGTAGACCAGATTGTTCAATGTCTGAACAAACTCTTATCATATACTTTGCTTATCACACGAACATATTTATTTAATGTACCCCAGTATAAATTTCACTTATTTTAATCCTTCAGTTCCAAAGGTAGTAATTATAGAGTGTATATATCACAGTCTTGTAAATATATTGGTTTTGGATTTCCATCCAGAATAAATTACAACTGTTTTCTCATCTAAGGGTGCGCGTCCTTCCATGCGACAAATTTTCATACCGTACCAGTATCAGTCTTGTAAGGAACAAAATGATCGAACTTCTGACATAGGGACAGATTTATGCGGTAAAACCAGCGGTTCATTATACTTCAGCTCGTTCGTTAAGTGAATTGAATTTGCCTGAAATTCATGCCTTCCACATTTTGGGCTCTATTTCTCTGACTCTGGATATGACGAGTTTTACTTCAATCAAATGTTGCACCCCTAATAAGCTTGTCTCAATCATTCTGACAGACTGTTGATTTGCTTCTAGTGCATTAATGGTATTACCTTCAGCCGCACTGGGCAAATGCTTGATTTATGATGCTATAGATCACATTGCATCATTGCTGACGGGAGGCCGCATCCTTGTCTACTAATGTAAAATCATTGAACCACGGGGCTGCACTACCCTTCGGTTCGTTCTAAACACGAATAGTTTTTAAAAATTGCATGGGTTGATTTCAGCGTATTTGTCAGGCCTTTCAACAATGCCACCCGTTATTCTCTTCAGTACCTTGCACAGCATCACAAGAAAAAGAGTTTAAATCTGACTGCATGGCTTCCGGGGTAAAGAAAAGTAAAGATACCACTTTGATGTGGTATCGCATGGACATTAAAAAAAAAAAAAAAACTCATTTCAGTTTTGAAAACGAAATCGTATGATAATTTTGACTTTGATATGCATGTAAAATTCTTTGACTATAGTCGTCATGGGATGACTATTTGGGTGTTGTTATTGACTATCAAATTTACTTCCCTACCGGTTCACTAACACCAATTCATATATTAGTTAACATTGTCGCAGAATGACAGTAACATTATCTGAGGACTGGATTCATAAATTGTTACCTAGGCGAAGTAAAGGCATTCTTACTTTGGAATTAGTAGAATGAAGTCCTTGACTGAGGGGCATACAACTGAAGGTTAAAATGTTAAGTTGCATCCGTACAGGCGAGTATTGATGAAATAGAGCTCTTCGTATAAAGGGCCCCAGGCTACATGAAGTTGACAACAGCATATTATTTATGTGAGTCTCTTTGATTCAGCAAATGGTGAACAGTCAAAATTGTCATTTGTCATCAAGTCCAATGTTTACATCGAGTGCCCCTCCCCCCCCCCCCCCCCCCCCCACCACCACCACCACCATCCCCCGGCCGTCAGCCGTCTCTTGCTTTCTCGATGCTGTCTTGTCTCTTGGCTTTAAATTATGACGCATTTCATGACTTTGTCGGGATCTGATGATTTGGAGATGACAAATATCTTTTAAGCCTAAAGTATCCTCGTCATTCTTACCTATTTCTTGACCCTTTTGTCTTTTCTTGTAAAGACCACATTTCAAGATTTACTTAGATTTCCTAGATGACATGAGAAACAAATTTGAGTATAGAGTTATTGATGTCAGATGTAAGTTATGACAGTGATATTTGTCAATGTGTTTATCAGTTCAATAACGCAGAGCATTCAAACATGCGGTGAGTCTTTAAACTTGCTTCGTAGGAAGTCTCGCAACATGGGAGGGTGAACTACTGACTAAAATGTGCTTCCATGCCTCAGACATCAATGTATGCTCATGTACTTGAAACCCATGTGATCCACTTTCTTAATCATTTTTTTTTTTTTATACGGTACCTGCAAATGCATTGTACGGTCTGTTACATTTCACTGAGGTAAATCGACAACACGAAGTAGCTCATCAAACTATTATGTGTTGTATTTAGCGCGTGATCAGGATTGGATTCATGTATAGGATGAAATTGAGTGTATAAAGTGCCCCGACTCACACGAAAAGGGTTAAATTTGTTATTTTTGTTGCACATTGATAATCTAACCGACAAGGTTGTATTACCTCTATTCTAAATTCGGAGCACAATGCATTTATCATTGTCTATGCACGATCAGGTTACCATCGAAAGATGTAAAGATTCTTCAAAAGAGTGAAACATATCTGATTTTATATTTCATGTTATTTCTATGGTTTTGTGTGCGGACGTGATAGCAAAATGTGCAAAATTACTTCCTTGGACGTTTGTTTGTTTGTTTGTTTGTGTGTTTGGTGTAGCTTCTTTTCCAATTCTCATGATTCACTGATGTGGCTTTTCAGCAGGATCCTTGCTGTTTTGGGTTCCCACTGGCCAATAAAATCGTTGTCTATACTTTTATTTGATACAGCGCCACCTTGATCTAATTCATTTTTATTAAATTTTGCAAAACAGAAAAAGGAAAATAAGGTCTTTGTAACAAGATGAAAATGATGTTTAAAGGAGCTGGACGAATCTTGTGAGGACTTTGCAAGCCTTGTAGTGATGACTTTAACCAAGATTACTATTCTGTGCTAAAAACGGTGCATGTTTTCTCTTAAGCAGGGAGAGATAACGTATTTGGAAACCAGGCCATCCTTTACACCCACTCTCATCTCTTGGAAACGATTCTCCGTCTTCCTTTCTCGAAAATGATCACTGACGGAAAGTAAACAACTGTGTCGATATCTGACATGCTTTGTCACATCAGTCCAGATGGCCCCGCGTGATCCTTGTCGACTGTTAGTGTTCACCCTTACACCAACCATGCTCTGTGATGGATTGCCCTTCCAGTTTCCGCTCAAAATACTTTCAGTATACTGACAAATGGCTTGCGAAAATGGCTTTCTCTTCGATTGGGTTGTTCCTTAACCCTTTCCATGCCAACGAGACAAACGTGCACAAATTTCAATTTTAATGTGGAACACAGAGGGTCAAGCATGCTGGATAGTGCTTCTCCTTTGTTGCTTCACTTTAGATGATACTTTGCTGAAGAACTACGTGTACGGGTCAAGGAGTTGAATTAGATAAATGGTATTAGCATATCTGCAGATCATCAGTGAAAAATAATTGCGATATGTGTTTGCAACCTTAGACGGTTATTTCACTTTTGTCATTATTTCGATAGCAAAATGATTCCAAAACAGTAATGCACCATGCAATAATTATTATAATTGCCTGAAGCAGTATTATTATGGCGCCAACGATTGTCATTTCTGTCATTTTGCCCTACTTCCTATAATGAAGAAAAAGGGATGTAAAAATGCGAATATGAATGTGCATATATATATATATATATATATATATATATATGCGCGCCGTAACCCATATAATGATGCAAGAGATTTATGTAATTTTTCTACACCTCATTTTTTTTTTTTAAATCAATGCACTATCAACTGTCGACTACATCACTTTTGCGCAGTCACTTTATATCAATTGTTTGATAGCTGCTGAAAAATTGATAATGCGGGTTCTTTTTTTCATTCGTGGAGACTTTCCTTAAACATTCCTACGGCTGTATATGTTAACTGTTTTCCTTAATGCTTCCCATCCCTCTGGTTCCCGAAATAATGTCTCCTTTATCATTTATCTCGAACACAGCTTGACTTCATATCAAGTAATACCGGCACATTTGTAGCTCTTTCCCTGAACAGAGGGCAGTCACCTTACAGGGGAAGCTGTTTTGGAGCCTCCTGGCAAAGTGAGTTTCTTTAGACTCTGGTGTCTCGGGAAGAGACATGTGTGTTATTTTTTCGCCTTCGGAAGATTCGGCTGAGTTAATTACCATGTTTGAACGGGGACATAGTCACGTAGTTGATCTTATAACAACATGTAGCTAGTGAGAACAATTGATACCAAGAAGGCCATTTTGTCTCTCCTCATGTTTCTACGGAAGCTTAAACATGTGGCGAGAATATATTGTGGAACTTTGAAGGCTGTAAGTAAAAACAGCGAAAAAGAAGCTTCTCAAGAATTGCCTATATCTAATCTCCGAATGAACATATTAATATTCGCCTATAGTGACCCCTCCCACTTCTTTAACAAAAACTTCTCAAACGTTATCTACCTTTTTGAGATAAACATTCAATCGTCACTTTTGGGTTTCCTGAATGGACTGACATTGCTTTTTTGTGATGTTTAGTGTTTGAGTGAAAGTGCAAATATTTATTTCATTACTCTTTGAAAAGTCAGAGGGAAGTATGGTTAAAGCAATATCTTGATTAATTTTGGCCTTCACTGTGGACTGCTAATCGTAAAAAAAAAAAAAAAAAAAAAAAACAAACTAATAACATGGTACAATTGGTCAGCATGCTTGTGTATGGTGTACACTTACCGCGTATTTCGAATGTTGTGATCAACGTTTTGGTCGCTCCAGTCAAAATCTGCTAAAAGTTTGAACGCAAAATTGCACGTATACGAGTAGAAGGAAATAGATCTGATTTCTTTACATGCACCCAAAATTTTGGGGCCTTAAATTCTACAATCTAGATATTATCATGATATACAACTTCCGGTCCAGATACCTTGTGTAGGAAACGAATTCCGCAGAGCGGAAATTCTACCAAACCCGAACCTCTCTCGTGTTTCACATCATCAAAGCCCCAATATATTCTGTACAAGGTTCAGATTTTCATGAGTCATGAAAGCAGTTAAATTCGTCTCCTGTAGTGTCAGATAGTCAAAGTCCACAGCATTTCAACGTAATGCACGGCACTCTATGTCTGTCGTCTAACATGGGAAACGAAGTTCACTATTTGTTGTTTGTCCATATTTCCTCGGAGAGATACAAGTATTCATTTTTATCCAAAAGTATTACGTGCTCTGAATTTTTCAAGTGCGTTGAAGAGGGAAAGCTTTTCAATGCCGGAAAGAAGGGTGTTCTGCAAACTTTAGCTAAATTTGCTCATTACGTTACATTGATGTCATAAACCAAAAAAACAAACAAAACAAAAACAAAAACAAAAACCCAAAAACATTCATTTCATTCAGTATTGGTCCCTCTAGTTCTGTCCTGTATTGGTCCTTCAATTTCTATTCAGTATTGGTCCTTCTAGTTCTATTCAGTATTGGTCCTTCCATTTCTATTCAGTATTGGTCCCTCTAGTTCTATTCAGTATTAGTCCTTTTAGTTCTATTCAGTATTGGTCCTACTAGTTTTAATGTACTAAGATACATCGTCGCTGGCTCCAGCTTGTAATGGGGTTGGTAAATTTCTATAGTACTGTCTGCCCGACTGATGTTTATGTCGAATGTAACTTTTATTTGGAGTGTGCTGCCTCGATCTGGTCTCCACGTCCTTTTCACAATACATGTGGTGGTGTTTGAAAGAATGCTTCCAAGATAATAGAAGTGTTCAACTTCTTCTATAGGGCTTGATCGTTGATGCTGATGTTTGTGGATGGACAGTCGTTCTGGCCTGATGAAGGTTGGACCACGGTCTTCGTCTTTCAGGGGCGGATCCAGGAATTCTGTAAAGGGGGGGGGGGGGCGTGACTAATATTTCTGGTGCCACTTCCGGGTTTCATTGCAGTATTTTCTTTTTATTTTCTTTGTTTTTAACGAAAATTAAAGGGGGGGGGGGGCGTGCGCCGGTTGCGCCCCCCTCTGGATCAGCCACTGTCTTTAATGTGTTCACGCACCTGCATCCAAAGCGTTCGTAAGCCACGTTGTACAGTTTAGTGGTCCTTTGTACGTCATCTGCAGTCCAACTTGGGGTGGTGTTGTCATCAGCATACTGCGTCTCACAGACTGAGATGAGATTGTCTTTACACAGAGACGTGAGAGTTTGAAGAGTCTGTCATCCAGGACGAAGGGCATGTTGATGGAAGACGAGTTTGGTGGGATGTCGTTCGACATGCCTGGCAGCCATGTATAGCGAGAAGCAGGACACGTCCTTGCTTGAGAGTTCCACTGATGTGTAACGGATCTGTGAGAGCATTTTGATGGCATGCCCTACCCACCATGCCGTCATGAAGGGAGCAGACCAGGGCAATGAATTCCTCCGGACTTCTTAATCGAGCAAGGATGGCCCAAATTGCAGGACAGGGGACTTTGTTAATGGCTTTCATGAGATCCCAGAAGATCAACATTGCAGGCCGCTGTTGTTCTTTATAACGATCATTTGTTGCAACTGATTGACAAACTGCCAAACATCGACGTAAATAAGCACTGAATTGATCAGTATTTTAGAAGTAGCCATGATTAAAAATCATGGGCGTACATACTCGAGCAGGATTCGAACATACGACCTCCTGATCACCGGACAGGCGTCATCTCCACTAGACCACTGAGCTTCCGCCCGACAGCAAGTGTTGGTTCTAATCCTTATAGCGTGCAGCGGGTGCTGCGTTAATTCCTTATAATTGTATGTATTTTTTTTTATCATGGCTGCTTCTAAAACACTGATCAATTCAGTGCTTATTTACGTCGATGTAGGGCAGTTTGTCAATCAGTTGCAATGAAAACATCTCGACGGAAGAATTTCATGAATTTGAACAATCATTTGTTCGATTGTTTCTGTTTTATATCATGTGATGGTGGTCTAAACAAGGAGGAAACCATCAGACGTTGGGGCACTTCGAATGTGAATTTGAGTTTTTACAATGGACACGTTTAGCTCTTTTCTCAATTGTCGATATGAATTAGATAAATATAAGAGACAAACAAAAACTTTCGTCTTCTTATTCAGTCTATAATAAATTTAGAATTATAGTTGTGAATTTAGTGATTCGGAGGAAAATATGGAAGAAATTAGAAATATTGCAATTGAACAAGTCAATTGTGTGAATTACAAAGGGCACATTATGTGAGATAATTATTTACTAGACCTTGAGAAATTGGATTTGACGGGATAATTCAAGCACACTATACGCTTATGATCATGTACGAATAAACTATCAAAACTTGGATTTTCGTGCATGCTAACAACCCGATAGATTTTAATCGGTAGAAAAGGAAAGGATATATCAGAGATAAATTTTTATTCTAAGAGAACATAACTTATCCAGGCTAATATCAAATTTGATTAAAAGTATCATCTTCCAATTACTATAAACTCCCTCCTGTCTCAGCAACGAGCAATGCTGCTATTTTACTCTCTTGTTACAGTTTCTGGTGCCTTTTCTTGCATATGATTATTAATCTCTTTAGAAAGATGCCGAATTTCTTATTAAATATTACACCGATCCTCTTTGATGTCGTTTAAGATGAAAAGTGGACATTCTCGCGCATATTGCGCAACCAGAAACTAGTGTAAGAATTAAATCACGCCAATATTTTGGCTTGCTATAATGTTTCAGGTAGTTCATGTCATGAGTCCGCGGAATTAAAGATAATCTAACCTTATCTTATCCAGCTGAGCGCGAAAGTTACTCACGCAAAAACATCCACTTTTACAGAAATGATATCACGTTTCGTTACACTACGCCTGAGATGTCTTGACAGACAGTTACAAGTGCATGATTCTATATTATTGTCATGTCATTAAAAATACTCTCGGTGATAACATCAATCACTTTGTACAGATATGAAATTCCACTTTTGTGTCCTTAGTCTTTTTCAAAGACCTTTAAGATGTTTGCACTAACAGTCGTGAGCGAAGGGAGCTGAAGCCGACATCCAAGCCCTTTTGCGATAATACTCGAGTAAGACTATTATTCGTGATTCATGATTATTCGTGCAAGAAAGTCTTACTCGCCCGATACGACTGAATAATTTTACTGGTAAAAATAAAAAAGCTGCCCCCCCCCCCCAATCAGCGGTTTCCCTCTACCGCCACTGCATGGGGACAATAACTGTCAGTACCGTCCATGTCTTGACGAATTTTATTAAAATTTGTTATAATGGTATATCATTTCAAGATCTACTAAAGTCCCTCATGACAAAGTCTTACTCCTATCCTTTTGACGACAGTTGCATGGCAACGGATACTTGAAATTCTAGTTTAGTTTCTCTCATTGACTAATGGCAGTACTAGATTCCCCTGAAATGTCATGAATGTGTTATGCATGAGCTTCTGCCACCAGAGCTATTTTGATTGGTTGTAACTTTCACTATTGCTATCGAAATGTGGTAGCAAAATTTGGTTGACAGAAGGCGCATAAAGCCAAAGATCAGACATGATCTCTTACGGTACTTTCCCTGGGAATTGTCTTTAGCTAAGGCTTTAGTTTATTTCGCTTCTCTTGCACATTATTACAGCGAGAGAGGCATCTAATAATGATAGTTGATGTTTTTACAGCGCCTTTTCCACTGGATATTAAGCTGTATATGAGATGTCATGCCTAAGAGGCACATGAGAATATTATACCAATTACCAGGTAGAGACAGTACGCGTCCATCACAGAGACGTATTTTATCTTTATAACCACACCAATTAGTTTCACATTTTTTTTTTTAATCATTATCACTTTCATTACCATTATAATGATTTGCGTGAGAAGTCTGGTAACTGTACTTGCTAGCTTCGGTAATAAACGACCTGTGTAGTTATACCGTAATAATTTGATATGGTGAATAATAATTATGCAAGTCACATAGTGCTTTAGGAAATACTGTTAACTTTTCTAACACTCAGACTAACGATTGCCTTTGACAAATTAATGGGCGCGTCTTAAGCCGAGAGCATACGAATACGTCAGACTGGACATTGTGAAAATGTCATGTAATCAAAGTCGGAGGCAACTATGGCAGCTCTCACACTGGCAAAACTTCGCGAAATTTAAGTTCTCGAAGTTTTGCCAGTGTGACGGCGGCTCATGTACACTTCTCTCCTTTCCTCAGCGGTTATTGGAGACAGATAGAAGCCATCCTCAGTAAACGGGTTAGGTTAAGCTTCCCACTTCTCATCACTCATCAGGCTGTAAACTTCCTCATGACGCTTTTGATATATATATATATATATATATATATATATATATATATATATATATATATATATATATTAAGTTTACTGGAGTTCATACTTTTCCAGATTAAAAAAAAATAGTAACATAAGATTGAAATTACGGTGCATAAAGAAAAAGCTTTACATAATAATCAGTTTCAGAATGTACTGAAATCAGTCTAGAGTGTGGCATATACCAATTAATCAATTTATCTATTTATTCATTTATTTACTTATCTATGCTTTTATTCTTTTGTTTACATAGTAACAAGAAAAGAAAAGAAAAAACAACTGGTGTATAACATGCGGTGATTTGAGTACACCCGAAAATAAGATCAACGTGCCTCAGTTCATATCAAGTTAATATACAAGGTGATTTTGATTACAACTGTTATACAATTACTGGGAATAACATGACAAATGATATCAAATTGGCAAGGTTATAGTGAGAAGGTGGGAATACATTTTTTATACGGTTTTCCTTTTCTGTCCTGTATGCATATCATACTCCTATAGTGTATGCAGTGTGACTGGTTTGTCAAATGTTGCTGTGTTCTATGGGTCGTTTATTGGTTATTATTTGTGGATGAGTAAATGTAATGTAGAAAACAGAAGAGATGTCGTACGATTGGATGCACGAAGGAGGCCATGTTATATGTGAGAAGTTAAATTAAGTATTATGCATCCCAGTATAAGCGACATGAATGCATTGTTTCTTATACGCATGAAGGGGGCGAAGTATGTTCTTCAACATTGTGTATCCAACTGGACTTTCTGCAGACTATGAGGTAAAGTACCCCTAGATTTTTAAAGTTTATGTGACAGGTTCTGGGGAACTATTAATTCCTTACGTACGAAGCTTGTATTTATTTCAATAAATCCCAGTGACACACTTGTGCCAGATACGTATGGGTATAGTCGAAGAAAATTTGAAGAAACCTAGTTTTGTTTTTCATTTTTTTTTAATCCGATAGGATGGATTCGTGGCGTTGGCTTTGATAAACCGAAAAAGGGGTACTGCAAATTCGCATTTGACTTGCGTGGCACCAAAGGGTGGGGAGGGGGATGAATGGTCGGAAAGGGGCTTCTAGATGTTTCGTAGCAGACTTTTGTAATACAAGTGCTGCATATACCCCACTTATATCCCCCCTAAAAAAAAAAAAAATGTTTGTTGCAAAGAAACGGGGAAAGAAAAGTTTTTGTGGTTGGACAACACACATACACACCTTCACACACACACACACACACACACACACACACACACACACACACACACACACACGCACACACACACACGCACACACATACACAAAGATTAACCAGTTTTCGATCTGCATTATGAGGGAAATATTGTCGATCTACTTTTCTATTTGTTTGCCATCACAACAGTTCGCCTTAGATTGCGTGTTAGAACAAAACGCGACTACGATCAATGACCAAAGTTATACAATGTACTTTGATTTGTTGGCTGTTTTGTATTATCCTCTGTTAAGTTACTTCTCGATAGTGTCGAATGGCTTAGGCGACAAAAACTGTGTTCAATAACTCTAGGGGCCCACTGTAAAGATGATAAACTTCATGAAACCTGAAAGATATTAGGGAGAAGAAGAAATCTCTGTTTAAGCGGAACCAAGTCAAATAAGTTGAGGCCCGTTTAGGGGACGACTATCAGTCTGGATGAGGTTAGGGTCATCAGGGACCAAGACCAAGTAAAGACATCCAACAATGAAGTTTTTAAACATGAATTAAAAAATGACGCTTCCTGGATGAATGCTAGTGATGCCTTGGGAGTTGCCGCTTACATGATGAATAGGGGTACGTTTGGGTGTTCGTATGGGTTTATATGTTGGCAGACCAATTTCTTTTTTTTTTTCTGAAAAGAGTGGCGCGATCTATAACTCCATTGCACTCCATGACTGATTCTTTATGAGTGTGTGTGCGTGTGTGCGTGTGTGTGTGTGTGTGGGGGGGGGGGGTGGGTGTATGTTACATCGTCGTCCATGAGTCCATGTTTTGTTGGCTCTTTTTCATTTTAACTTCGGTTACTTTTCGTTTCTAGTATTTGTAGTTGAATGCTTTATGTTATGCTACTGCTGCTGGTGGCTTTTCAGTTTTACTAAGCGTTTCGTGTTTGTGTGTTGTGCATCGCCTTTTAGCATGCTTGGTAAGGGTTCAATTAAATGTTCCAGTTGCGAGAGACTATCATTATGTTGCAAAGTGGAATTTTAGCAAGTTCTACTTTCAAATTGCTTAAGATCACGCAGATTTCGTGTTTTACGTTTTGGTGGAGTTAAAAATTCAGGCCCTTTAAGAGGAGGCTGATCTCGGCTGAGAGGAAAGATAATCTGAAAGATCATCAGTAAACTGCGTGTCACATTTTCATCGACGTGCTTGTCCTAGTTCGATACTTTTGTTTGCACCGGAATTAATTAAGTTGACTCTTTTGCATTTGTTGAGCTCAAACTGCATGCGTTTTTAGATTCCCTCCTTTCAAAGCCGGGATTTCGAGTTGATTTGATGGGCTGACAGTTGCTGGAGGCTGTTGTTTGCATAATGTCATGTTTTGTTTTGTTTTGTTTTTATTTGAAGGAGAGACGGATATATTTGACGAAAGTCCCTTTGAAGAGAATGTATTGTTCGTTCGGTGGTAATTGGCGAGATTTGTAGACTGTCACGGTCTGTTTCTTGCAATGATCAAGATTGGTGCTGATTTCCCTGACACTTTCGTTAACTTAACTTCCATGGAGACATTGTTTCGTTGGTAGGTCGTCATTGCTAAATCAAGATTGTTTCTGAGTAATCAAACTTTTTCATGAAAATGCAGTTTCACTTCTCACTTTATCAGGAATGACAAAATTTAGCTTCTATATTTGCCTGCGTTTCAGTTTCAAAAGATGTGTATGTGGTCTTGCGACGTGGTTGACGCTATAAACTCATTAGGTTTAGATAGATAGATAGATAAATGGTATTTTATTGAAGTATTCATGTCTCGCAGTCATACGACTGAATTGCACATAGAATTACATCGTAAAAGAGACAATAGATATTACAAAAAAGGGTATTCATACAAATGAAACACGTAAAATACTGACATCAAGAAACGAGGTCATACGACAGGACATGTAGACCTACAGACTGGGCAAACCGTAAACATAATCTCATAACAAAAACACAGATGATCATGGTTCGGTATTCACACACTCTCTTTCGACACCTGCCTCACACACTATCACACGCCCTTTCGCTCTTTGTCACTTTCACTCGCTCTTTCTCTCATGTTTTTGCATACGCACCACTACTACGCTCACACAATATATTAGTACATTAACAGACCTGCTGATTTCCTATTCTCGTTACACCCCAGTGATCACTCTCGTGCACCTGATCATCAAAGTCTATACTGATCAATGAGATTCTTCTCGGGAGATATGCACAATGAATGCCTATTGAAATACACTGTATATTGCACTGAATTAATTACGGGGGATTCTAAAATGTGCAAAGTATATATAATTCCACTCCCAAACAAATAGGGTGAAAAACAGCAAAACATGTTCCAGACAATGAATTGGTGTAGTTGAGTTGAGATAAATAGAAGAAGGAGGAAAGAGGGGCATGGGTGGGAAGGAGAGATAGGGCGGAAGAAACAGAGAGGATAAAAGAAAAGAAGGAAATAAGAAGGTGTACACCAACAGAGCGCCTATACAATATTGGGTGGGATATACATGCATGCAAGAACCAAGGGAGGTTAAGAGAGAAATAGGGATCGGAGTGTCGGCTGCAGCAAGTATTATACAGTTCTGCGAGGCACGTGGCACCTGTACATTGTGTATCATAACAAACAGATTATCCAATAATTGAAATAACACGCAAAATTAACGCTTTCATAAGTGTAAGCCACAGACTCTACACGCGTACAATATACCTCTTTACACAAAGATATCATCTTTGTGGTGTAAATAGGAAGAAATAAGAGGGATCACATCAATGAGCATAAAATTGATCAAAGTGACACGAAACTCATTATCCGAATACGACATGAGACATAATGTTGGGTAAACTAGTTCTTCTTCTCGTAAAATAAATATATACAGTTAAATGTGATTATCATTGCATTAAAAAAAAAACATATTACAATCATACAGTACAAAAAGCACTGCTTAAAGCCGAAAAATGAGAGAAGCTGGAAAGGCCAAGAGAAAACGGGAAATAGGAGTATACATCGTAACATACACACAACAGGAAATAAAAACCTACCCATTGCAAATCAAAAGCTACAAAATGAAATGTCATATAAACCCCGCATCATTGTATAAACAAATGATCAATGCAGTATAGACGTGTAGATAAAAGGGGGACAACCAGTCAATGGTCATAAAACTTGATCAAAATATCGTTGGTTCGTCATCCGAATACACGTGCACCGAACATTGTTTTGCGTGAGATTATTATACTTCTCGTGACATGAAAATGCTGTATAGTATCGTACAAAGAAAGCAATGATACGGTAAAGCACAAGGGGCTGCATGAAATACCATCATGAGTAAAGGTTCAATTATGATAACAATTTCCGAGCCTAAGAGACGACTTTTGCTCACAATATACAAGGAAACATTACAATGAAGTAATATTTGCCGATGAACATGATGCGAAACAAACGTAAAACCTGTATAACATCATTTAGAATTCAGTAGTTTAGTCATGAATGGTACTGGGCTATTTTTGTAACGGTTGGTGCGGCACCTAGGTTCTTTGTACAACTTTGTATGTCTTGAAGATCTTGTGCAATCGTTAAGCATGAACCAGTTTTTTCCAATCTCTAGTTTAGTGGAAGACTTGGCAAAGGAGAGGCAGAGTTTGACACGCCTTGAGGCCAAGTCCTGAATCCCCGCTAGCTCGAGTGAAGTGCAATAGGAATTTCCAGGGAAGATAATTCTCAGTGCTCGTTTCTGGATACGTTCGATGGCGGATGACTGAGCGACAGTAAGCCCGGAGTGCCAGACAGGGGAGGCATATTCCAGGAGGGGTCTGATGTATCCAGTGTATACTGTCACAAGGTCAGCAGGAGGAAGTCGGAATTGTTTCAGTCTGCGGAGCATGTACAGGCGAGAGGCTGCGCGTGACGTAATGGAGGACACATGGTGATTCCATTTAAGGTCGCTTTGGAAAGCCACACCGAGCAATTTCATGACTGACACTTCCTTCAGAACATCGTTGCACAGAATGAGATCAAGATCAGGTGGTGGCGTTTTGCGGAAACTGACACGCATAATGTGGCATTTGTGTGGATTTAGCATGACATTATTGTGACCACACCAAACTTCCAGGTCACACAAAACAGGTTGCAGGGACACACTGGGCGTAGCACCACTGATTTCAACAGCGCCAAGGGACATATCGTCTACATATTTCCACCGACGAATTGAGGAATCACGCAGTGCATCATCAATGAGAACTAGAAACAGGAGGGGACCAAGACGGGTGCCTTGAGGGACACCAGCCGACATCGCTCTTGGAGGTGAGAGGACGCCTCGGTAACGAACTTGATTTTGTCTGTCCGTCAGGAAACTGCCCGTCCATTCAATCAACCATGGAGCCACGCCGGAAGCGAACAGTTTCTGCATCACGATTGAGTGGTCTACCCGGTCAAAAGCGCGAGTGAAGTCAGTAGAGACGATGGAAGTGATGGATTTAGGGCGATCCGCGTTTTCACACAGGAAGTTGTAGATGTCAACGAGACATTGCGCTGTGGAGCGACCTGCTCTGGCACCAAATTGGTTCGGGTCTAACTGATGATTCAGGTGACGCAACAGATGGCGATAAACAAAAATCTCAGCTATCTTCGCAAAGTGATCAGTCAGGGAGATCGGCCTATGTCTCTCAATCGAGGAGGAAGATTTCTCTTTAGGCACGGGAACAATGATTGCCTTTTTCCACTGCTTTGGGACAAGACCTGACTGGTAGGAAGAGTTCAGCACCTCACAGAGGGGTGTTGCCAACTCAATAGCAAATTCCTTGACAAGACGTGCAGGTATTCCATCAGGACCACTTGATTTCCCTGGTTTGATTCGTTTCAGCTCCTTGAAGACCTCATACGGTTGAAGTAATGTTGGAGGTTGGGAGGGCAAGAATGCTGGTAAGCTCTCACGATCAAGTACAGGTATGTCGAGATTGATGCTTGCGAAGTGGTTATTGGCCGCTTCAGCGACAGCATAATCGTCCAAATCAGGAATTTCCGGTATGGTGATGGTACTTGCGGGTTTCGCTGCAGATGACAAGAGTTTGATATGTCTATACCAGCTTGATGGGTTCTCTTGCTTCAATTTGAGAACACGCTTTTTGTAGAAGTTGCGTTTCAGTTCCGCTTTCACCCTTTGAACTTTGTTACGCAATCGTTTCCACTCCCTCTCATCTGTTCGAAATGCTCGTTGTCTCTGACAGATCAACGCTTTGAGGAAAGGCGTTACCCATGGTTGATCGTTTGAGTGCATTTTGGTTGATTTCAGCGGAAAAAACACATCAATTTTCTCTCGCAGGGTTTCATAGAAATTGTTACATTTTTCTTGGACAGAAAGCTGAGGGGATGTGACTTCAGCCCAGTTGTGCTGTGAACACCAGTTACCAAACCCACGAATCGCAGAGTCTTTCATGGGACGAGTGATTTTACTGACCAATTTGTTTGGTTTCTCACCTTTACTATAGGATGGTTTCCAAAGCACAGCATTGTGATCGCCACCAGTGCCTAGAGGTGAGAGGATGTCTGGTGCGGAGTAATCTCTTTGCATATTTGTGATTATGAGGTCCAATATGGCAGATCCACGTGTGGGACTCCTCACAACTTGAACAAGACCACCCGTACATGTAAGCTGAGAGATGTCGGCTCGGTTAAAATCACCAAGAATCATGATACCAGCGTTTGTGTGCCTAGTGTTTATATCGTCGACACAGTTCATGAGGTACTGGATGAGATCGTCGGCGCCATCGTACGCGGGAGGGGAATACACAGCCGCTACGTAAATGCACGAAACGTCACGGGGTAGTCTCTTAGGCCTGATTTGAATCCAAAGAATCTCATGATCAGGATGTGGTGGGAGAAAACTGACAGTCTTAGGTGATAAATCAGGTCTAGCGTAAATCACCACTCCACCACCACGCCGAAAAGTCCTCGATTTTGCGTAGGACAAGAAATCGTTCACTGCATAGTCACTCTCGGGCTGGTCAGCTCGAAACCAAGTTTCACTTACTACACATAGGTCACACCCCAGTTGTTTGACGATGATAGCAAATTCATCCAGTTTGTTATTCAGAGAGCGAGGGTTGCAGAGGTAAACAGTCGGGAATGTAAAATAGTGCAAGTTTGAGGAACTTACGCATTCAATTCTCTGTAACTGGGGGGTGCGGGGCCTGGTTTTTGTTCTTCTACTTCTGTTGCCAGTAATGACCTTAATAGCTCTCCTTTTGTGAGAACCAGCTCGGCATCCGCGTCGCCTGTAGATGCCGAGTTCCTTTGTCCGGTGGAATACTTCAGTGGGCAGTCGAGAACGGGTGGCTATGTTACGTAATGACGTGAGTTCCGATGGAGAATAGAAGAAACGTTTGCAATCTCGGTTTGTACTTGACCCTTCAGATTTCAGCTGGAAGGCCATGGCTTTGGTAGAGGTGGATGGTGGCAATCCGTCGGCTTGCAGGAGGGACAGTGGTCCGTACAGTGCAAGTACCGCAAGAAACCAGTAGTAGGCTGTCATCGTCACAGCAAAGGTTTTCCAAAATCTTTCCAAAACTGAGGTTAAAGTTTCAACCAAACATTGCCAGGTGATTCCACTGGGCTACAATGACACACTAGTCAGGACATTATGAGTGCAACAGGCAAAATATAGGTCAAATCCAGCAAAATTCAGAAAAAATATGAGAAGGTTTGAAATCGGCGTCAGTGTTGAACGACAGCGCCCTCTTTACATGTTTTGGGGGATGCAGCGTATTGCTGAACTGTTATGCAGAACTAGGATTAGATACATCACAAGGGCAATCCATACCTTAATTCACTTACTCATGTACTTTGATGTGTCCTGTGCTCTTTTTCATGTTCCTTTCATGTATTCAAAACTAAATTTAGTTGAATAGAGATAGATAGATAAATAAAGAAATATTCGTTTATTCTGGTAAAACAAAATGGTGCATAGCAGGCCAAAGGCTGAATTGCGTGCCACCGGTGTATATGTAGATATAAAACAATTCAATAATTCTGCAGAGCAAACATAAAGAAAACACACGGTCCATTCTACCGTAGCTACTAATACCATTCTATTTCAAAATACAGTTTCCAATCGAAAACTAGTGATTGCACTTTAAAAAATGCCACTTAAAATCTAATTGACTGTAATGGAGTATAAAAAAGTATGTTAACCTGTGACAAATCGTAAGTGATCTAAACGGATGTTATAGATACTTATTGTGTGTATTGTGTAAATGATTTATGTATTTGATTTAGACAAATATTAAAGTGGTCAGAAACTTTGAGACCCAACTTGCAAATAGTTTTCTATTCAATCTTCCTTCTTCTCATCATATACACATAAAGCAAACTTTGAAGATATTGTTACAGGCTGGTAAGGCTAGACTACATTGCTTATGAAGTGTGACTGCTGAATAAAAGGATGCACGTCACGAAACCGATACCCAGGAGTCATAGAGCCTACAAATCATACAGCCCATGAGGTCGACACAAAGCAAACAAGGCCCACGAAGCCGACATATTAAACCCCATGTTGTATCTGTCGAACTCGTGGGTTGTTTTTACGTAGTGTCGGTCTCATGGGCTTTATTTGCCCAGTGTCGAACTCGTGGGCTGTATGACTTATCGCATTACTACTACATCTATCCTGGTACATTTGGATTGAATTTACCCGAGTTAACAACCATCCATGCTGTTACGTTCACATTCTTCTTCATCTTCGTTTTACCAGAAAATAATTGCACTACACTTTTTATCAGTACAGACTTACACGTTGTTTGAATTTGCCGTTGGGGAGTGTACACCTCGATTTTTTTTTTATCCTGTCACCATTATTTGTTTAACTGGCGCCAGGCTTGTTCCCCCTCGATTGCAGTGAATTCATGAGTCATGAGGTAACACATGAGTTAATTTGGCAGCCGTGGAACATCCAGGGGAGAGAGAGGGAGGGGAGACATAGTGTATGTGTGTTTGTGTGTGTGTGTGTGTGTAGGAAGGTGCTGGTAATTGGACTGTTTTCATTCCTGCGGTAGACTGCTCCGTAACTACCCCTACTGCGTGTCATTTCATGGCGGACTTCACGGTTTCCCTCCGGTGAGCTGAGGAGACAAGACGTGGTCACACTAGACACGAAGCTCTGAAGATTTCATTCCAAGAAACTCTGACCTTCTCTTGATGACAGATGTTCATCGCAGAGCTTTAGCTGGGAGACGTTCCAATGCATGCTAGATAACTGTGGACAAGGCCCGTCTATAAGTGAGGATATTACAGGGCATGCACTCATACGTGGAACGTTCAGGTTGAACGAGGACCAGCACGCATACCAAGCATGGTTAGAGAGGGGTGATCCACATTGATTACCTTCTACCTGACGCGACCGTAGGAAAAACAAAGTACAAAAAAGGAAACAACCACAACTAACGCTTTAGCTTTCAGAGCCTTCACAAGAAGAGTAGCGATAAACCCAACCAGCAGCTATTCAAATTGACCTACTTGAATTGAGAGAAACAAAAATTGTAACTATTTTTCTTTTGGTGTCATGATATATATCAATACACACATATATATATATATATATATATATATATATATATATATATTTGCCATATCCATTATTTGTCACGAGTAATACACCATTAACGCCGAGGTTGCCTCCATCAAAAGGTGATTATCACTTATCTATACCTATGTGTGTTCGACTGTCCAAAGTATGTTCCTGACATCTTAGTCTGAATTGGAATGAAGCCATTGCAGTTTGACGTTCTGACACTAGACTATTTTTAAAGTCCTACCTTCCAAACACCGATATTTGAATATATTTATGCTAAGTTTTTGGATCATAAAGTAAATCGGAAAGTGTGTTTTCAGCAGTTTTTCTACAACCTTTTTTTTTTTTTGGAGAGTATAAGTGTGATCATGTATGTCATAGTAGCCCATTTTCATTTCTTGAAAATCCTTTGCACATTCTTCGCTTTCAACTCTAATAACTTTTGAAAGGATGATACTACTGCTTTGAAAGTTGAAAATGATCATGACCAGAATGTGTTGATAAATCATGCTTAATTTCAACTTAATCCAAATATCTCTTCATTTTTGTTGCTACGGTGGTTTACATCCTGTTTTTGTCCCATTCATCACACAGCTAGCACGGCTTGATAAAGATTAAGCGCTTGATTAGACATGTATTTCAGAGCCTTTTTTCTCAGTTCACACTTTTCCAGAGCGTGTGCTTTCTTTTTAATATTTAGATAGGTTAGGAGAATTGAGTTATACATCGTTATAAAGCTTGGAGTCTGCTCTGTTAGAATCTGCCCTACACTAAAAATCCACGTCTGGCGACTTGTTGGTTTTTGTGATGCAGGGTCGTATATGTATATATATATATATATATACATATATATATATATATATATATATATATATATATATATATATATATATATATATATATATATAGTGCAAGAGATAGTTCCCTTCCCAAACGTGGGCGGTGCCTCATCGAGAGCAACGTCCGCCTCAGTCTAATTTCTTTCAGTATATATATATATATATATATATATATATATATATATATATGAGAAGCAAAGTTGAAGCTGCCAAATCCTCTTATGATAAGCTTAAGTCAGCATCATGATAATTAAATCAATCGAGTAATTTGTGACTTTCTTATAAGAATGAAATGCCTTTTTACGGGGAGAAGTATAAGACGGACCCCCCCCCCCTCAGTAATTCAGCGAATGTTTCGCGGAACCTAATTCACACATTTATATAGACAAAGATAGAATCAAATGTCGGTCTGTGAGGAAGACGTATGGAGAAGACCCAGTGTAAGGCGACTCCAGCCCAATGGACCGGACATTAAAATGACAGCACAGTGAACGATGTGGTGCCTTGTCCTTCTTTCATATCTAATGCTGATGTATATGGTTCGTCTTGTTTGTTATCCTTGCTGCGCTCAGCTCTCAAATAACGACGAAGGTTAACAGCTGCTCTTTACTCGGAGCAAATCGTATTACTATCGTTAATCTTGATAGATGTGGGTATTCACACTGAGGAAGCCAAGAGGCCACGAGAAAAATGTTCATGTCACGATTGTTTTTTTTTTTTTAATTATCATTATAACGTTATGCTTCGCCCATATTATTTGCATATGTGAAGTACTCTCGCCACTGTCTCGATCTGTTATCCGAGTCTTGGTAATCATTCCTTCTTCAAGACAGTTTACTGTTCCCTTATAGGGCTTTTTCTACCACCCCCCCCCCCCCCTTCGCCCCTCCTTCCGCGGTACTGCTGATGGCTCTATAATCCTCAGAACATATCCGCAAAAAGTACGACCGCATATATACATGTAGGTATATATATAGGTATGGATTTGTCGAAAGTATTCGACACCATCGACCATGAAATATTGATTCATAAACTTAATACGTATGGAGTACGAGGTCACGCTCTGCTCTGGTTTATAATTTATTTGCAAAACCGTCAATAGTATGTTAGTTTTCAGTCTAATGAATCACAGAAACTTGATATTAAATGTAGGGTACCTCAAGGCTCCATTTTAGGGCCTCTGTTGTTTAACATTTATATAAATGATATTGTAAATTCTTCTCCATCTTTGAATTTTATACTTTTTGCTGATGATACATCCATTATTACATCAGATCATGATATAGGGACCCTTGTTAATCGTTTGAACACTGAATTATTAAATATATTGTATTGGTTTAAATCAAACAAGTTATCTTTGAATGTTAACAAGACAAATTTCGTTCATTTTAGAAAACCCTACTCACAGGATTTTAATATCAATATATCAATTGATGGGTTTTCTCTTTGTGAGAAGCAGGTTATTAGATTTTTAGGCATAACAATCGATTCTCATTTGACATGGAACGAACATATATCCTGTCTACAAAGGACCCTATCAAGAAATATTGGCGTACTCTGGAAGTTAAAAGATCTTTTATCAGAACGATCCCTGATTATTTTTTATAATTCTTTAATTTTGCCTCATATATTGTATTCAAATATTGTATGGGGAAATTGTAGTATTACTAAACTGAATTCATTGTATCTACTCCAAAAGCGTGCTATTCGCATGATTACTAATTCCACCTATTTTTCTCATACAGATCCTTTATTTTATCGTTTGCATACTTTGAAGCTTCAGGACATCCACATTTTACAAATAGGTATATTTATGTACAAGTTCACAACAAATCAACTTCCCTCTTTATTTCATAATATGTTTCTCTTAAATTCGAATATACACACAATATCCAACTCGCCGTTCGACAGACTTTCACCTTGTGAACCCCAAAACTGTTTTAGCTCAGATATCAATTAGACATTACGGTCCCGAAGTCTGGAACAACCTACCTGGTCAATTAAAGCAGTGTACTTCACTTTTTTCCTTTAAGGCTCATTTAAAAAAGTATTTTTTTTTGAAATATGTTTCGTGTTAGTTGGCTTTGATCAATGTATTTTTGTCTCAGTCAGCCCTGACCTATGCAAAATGTTTTTCGATTTTTTCCATTCCCTCCCGTTCTTTTCTTTGATAATGACTTTACAGGGGCACTTACGTGTATTTGTATATTGCATACCCTCCGTGAAGCACATACCTTACCCCCAAAATAGGCATGCTATAGCATTCATTCTCTCTTGCACTGTCACTTGCACACACGACGCACTGTCACTCGCACACACCTACACTTCTATTGTCTACTATACCATGCAGAAATCAATGGTGCTGCGTGCTTTTTTTTTCTTTTTTTAAAGCGCCAAGTCACTGTTTTTTTTCGTTTTTTTTTCTTTAGTAAAATGTGTTTCGTGAATCAAGAGTAAGAGTTTTATGAGTACATATATAATTGGTGTTGTATTATATTTGTATTATATATATATACACTCAGCAAAAAAAGAAAGTAAACACTTTTTCGAAGTCATAGTTTTCATAGAAGGTCTTTCTGAAAATCAATATATTATATACCATATTAAAGGTAATTTAATTGGCTATTAAGCTGATAGGTTATTTAAAAAGAAAACTTTATGCATGAGTGAGCACATTCGTTTTTGTCCTCCAAAGCACAAAATTAAAATTGCAAAAATTGACATGTTGCCTTTCATTTGCAAATGCCCTTCACGATAACATTGACAACAAAAGACCAGTTTTACACAATGAGAGACATGAATGAAATAGGAAAAATAAGTTTTTGTTCTCTTTATCTCTTAATAACATCTGAGAAAAACAAAGTGGGAAACTAAAGGGGAAAAATAAGATTTTCTGTCAAGTCAAACTTCAAATGACATAAGGAATAATAAGCATAAAGATGATTAAATGAGCAGAATTTCTTTCTTTATTTCTTTTAATCTAGTGATTTAAGGGTCAATGTGACAATTTCAAGAACCAAACATTATTTTCAATTTCTTGATTTGAAAAAAGAGCTCAAATTTCTACCAGTTTTGTTAATTTTTACTTCTTCTCTTATTTCATTTGAATTTAGATTTGACATAAGATGCTTTATTTTCCTCCATTATTTTTGGCCTTCAATGATCTTTTGAGCTTTAGAGATATCGTAGAGATCAAAGGCTTATTTTTGCAACTTAATTCATGTTTCTTTTTGTGTGAAATTTGTTGTTTGTTCTTATTGTTCCATGGAAAAGCACATACACACGAATGAAAACTTGTTCAGTTTTGCAATTTTTACTTTCGTGCCTTGGAAGAGAAAAGCAGTTGTGTTCACTCATGAAAAAAGTTTCTTATTTTGTTGACCTACCGGGTTGATAGCCAATTAAATTACCTTCAATATGATGTATAATACATTATTTTTCAGCCAAATATTCTATGAGAAATCTAAACTTGAAAAGCGTTTACTTTCTTCTTTTTTTCCTGAGTGTAGATAGGGCCTCATCCACGTCAAGCTCTGCTTATGATGACGGTCCCCTGTATTGATTTCTCCTTTGTTCATAGATACAGTATGCCTTAATATGTTATTTTGATTCATATGTCACCACAGACTGATGTTGTTACACAAATGATATCTTTTGTATTGATTTGTATGTTAACTCTCTCTTTTTGTTTGCATACTCTGTATCACTCTGTTTTCATTTGCAATTGTATTTGGAGAAAGAAAATGCAGAAATAAACCAAACCAAATATATACATGTAGAGATAAACGGTGTCCTGAGGGACATAACATAGCACGCGATTTTTGTTTTCTTTCATTTATCTCAGGGCCCCGATTTATTATCTCGGGGACCAAACTTACCATCTCGATGCCCCGACTTAATATCTCTGGACCTCGACTTTATATCTTGGGGCTCCGAATTATCATATTGGGGCCCGCGCCATTTTATGTCCCCATAGGGCCCCGTGGGCGACACACCACATAAAAGTAAACATACCATCTCACTGCCTCCGTCTTTCACACACACACACACACACACACACACATACACACACACACACACTCTCTCTCTCTTTCTCTCTCTCTCGCGACATTTTAACTTGTTTTCGAATCTCTCCTGAATCTTACCAAATTTCTTGTGTCGATCTTTGATTACGATTCTCTACCTGTGAGATTCTTATTCTTTCAAGGATTTTAATACCCGAAGTAAGCCTCAGCTTTGGAAACCGGAGTAGAATGTCCGTGTGCGTGTGGTTTATGATTCTGTGTGTGTGTGTGTGTAGCTATATGTTGGGTTTGTGTGTGTATATTGCTTCCCCCTCTTCACATCACGTTTATTCTAGAGAGCCTAACAACTTGACACAACAAGGACAAACAGAACGTGTCACATGTTCTATGAGCCAAGTAAAAATAATGTAATGAGAAAGAGCCTTCATGAAACGGCTCAGTGATAATAGCATTAAATGGATACTCAGGATGCTATTAAAAAAAGCATCATGTGTGGTCCATAGTATGTACGGTGGCTTTGGATCGCAGGTCTTCTATCTCTTTATCATGGCAATATGTGCACCGAACGCTGGAATATTTCTACTCATATCAATGTTCATATCTTCTGTTGCCTATAAGCTTAAAGAGATAATATAGTATTGGTGGAGATGAGGGTTTAGCTTTTTACTTTTTGCATGATACCATGAAACCACTTATAACATACTACAGGGCATACAAATCCAAGAGGAATTTAAAGTTTACTAGATGAAAATCGGTTTTGGAATGGCTGAGACATCTAAAAATAAAGTAAAACAAAGCAATCCTAATAAAAGGTGGGTCCCACTTTTATTAGGATTGTTCTGTTTTGGATATTTCAGCGATTTACAAAAAAAAAATATTCATCATAGATAAATACCTTGAATTCCTCTTGGAAGTGCATGATCTTTCATATTTCATAAGACATGTAAGAGGTTTCTCAGTATCTCAACCAAAATGTTAGAAACCTGAAGTTAGGTCTCAACCAATAGTATACGATCCCCACTTAACAACTTGCCTTTAATTTGCTTAGCTGTTTATTTCGATTCTCTATTCCCTGTCACCATCCAACCTCTCTCTTCATCTCCCTTTCTGATCCATGTACCCCGGATTTATATTGATATTAATTCTTTCTGACCTTCATTATAAAGATTCAAACAGTCATATGCACATGATCCCCCCAATCAGAGGGTAGGGGGCATGAGCAATAGTTTTCACTGGAGGAATTCATCCCATTGCTTGAATGTTGTGTGTATTATGTGAGGTTATACAGCGGGACGTCGATCAGTAATGCATCGGCACCAAGACTTTCCTTGAATACTTCTGAAATACGCCTTCAGTGTTTGGTAATCAATTTGCGGTGTGACATGAGGGTTTGTAATTAATTACTGAAAGCAATGCTGAATATGAATCGATCTTCTTGCCACCCGAAGGGTTTTTTAGATGCATGTTTGTTCGTCAGCGTGTAAGCTACAATTGCGCTACAAGTCTGTCTTTACGTTCTCCTACACTGTCTAATGATCGATTCCCACCCTTGTCAATTCATTAATTCTATTCACCTACATTGCAGAAGGCTGTCTGACATAATGAAATATTATCACGACAGAGACACTTTCCGCCCCGTTCAGCTTCTGTGAAGCTGAACGTGTTAGTCATTCATATCACCGTGTGATAAAAACAAATTACTGAATGACTTTATCTAGGTATAGCGCTGCTGGTATAAAATATACAAGGCTTGCTGTAAATTTCATTGTTAGATGCCATTGCTAGCGGCGTACAACACTTTACATCATTCTCTAAATTAATTTGTTGCAGGGTCAGGCTAACGAAATGATATTTGGAAGAGATCATATTTCACTGTATCTTTAGATGAGCTCTTTTATGTTAGTGTTCTAATTGGGTATAATCATAACAGCAACTTCTTGAACGTGTCAATAATATTTGTCTTTATGTGCTTGTTTCAAGTGGCTACTATCCATAAATAAGCCTATGCATGCCGATGTGAATTGATAGCGTGTTCAAACACTCAGATTGTAGAAGGTCAGACACTTTCTCATAAAAAGCAGTTTCATTTCCGAAGTGTTTGTGGCTGCTAGATAAAAGTGAAACAATGCGCTTGGTATCACGTGAGTTATATTCTCAAATAAACGATGGAATCATAGGGTCTCAGGAAGGAAATAGCTGGTTAGCCTGACTAACTGCAAAACAATCATGATATCAATGAGTCGTATGAGAGCAATGAATGGTAAAGTAGTATGTCAATAGTAAAAACACAATGTGCGACGCTCTACTCTGCTCTGATGACTTGGATGAAGCAATAATGACGCGTTTTGTTCTGACGATTATGTCGGACAGAAAACTTCTGAAGGTTTATTTGTTAATTTGAAAAGCGTAGTGATTGAATAGATCCCCTAACCCTCCCCATAATTGCGACAAAATCAAATCATGAGACCGACATAATGACTATCGCTGCGGACTCGACTGTTTGCTTTGTGATGACAGACATCGGGCTTAGCATGTTTGGGCCTTGTGCTCGGATTTCTAAGTGAAGGCCAATTAAACCTGTATTACCGTGGACAAGCGCCATTGAGGGAATTCCCCTCTTACTTATGGGGATGTAAATAGCAACGAATAGGTCATCTCTTTCACCTTGGTAACATTAACTTAATAATAGGTCAATCTCCTCCCCCCTCCCCCCCCCCCTCTCTCTCTCTCTCTCTCTCTTTCTCTCTCTCTTTGTTCCTAAATGAGATAGTATATTTAGCTTTTATGATTATTTGCGTCAAGGATTCCGGAAACAGTCAGGAGTAGGAGTGTATCTCTGCCAAAGAGATCATTTAGGGTTAAGCTCTTTGATCTCTGCTAACACAATCTACGTCAAAACCAGAGGAAATCAGACGGAGCAGGGAGGTGAGACGGAGGTACTGTGACCCATCGTTATATTATGATTCCATCGTAGTGTTAGGCCGTATGTTTCCTTGTATTCTTTCATATTTACAACCAAATATCTGAAGACTTTTAGTGAATTTGAGAAAGAACTCCTTCTTTGAGAAGCAAACGACAAGCAATAAACAATAAAATATCAAGTTTATTTTTCATGTAAACGTTCATGAGCAAATGAGAGGATGTTTGCAGTAAAAACAATTATTTTGTTTCCAATTAGTAAAGGAATTCAAAATTTGACATTCTAACCTGTTTAAAGGAATGGATTGATTTTTCTATTAAACTCGATCTATTTCTACTTAATTGGGTAACTTTCACTTTACCCAAGTGAACTGATTGAGAAATTTAACAGGAGTGAAATTGTCTTAAGATAAAAATTATAACAACAAACACCGGAACACCGACTAATTTTGAAAAGTCTATCATTGAAAAGCAGATATAGTCGACTGTATGAACGCACTGTGAACACACTGTGAAAACATTGTGGGACACTTATCATGGACGAGATTATTCCAGAGTACATGGGACACTTAAATACAGATACATGTATAATTGGCACTTTCAAGAAGTTGCTGTTATGATTATACCCAATTAGAACACTAACATGAAAGAACTCTTCTAAAGATACAGTGAAATATGATCTCTTTCAAATATCATTTCGTTAGCCTTCGTTGTCCCTGCAACAAATTAATTAACTCTTGCATTAATTTAGAGAATGATGTAAAGTGTTGTACGCCGCTAGCAATGACATCTAACAATGTAATTTACAGCAAGCCTTATATATTTTATACCAGCTGCGCTATGCCTAAAAAAGTAAAGTCATTCAGTAATTTGTTTTCATCACACGGTGATATGAATGAATAACACGTTCAGCTTCACAGATTAGATAGGCATGGAGAACATAAAGACAGATGACTTGTAGCTTACACACTGACAAAGAAACTTCCATCTCAAAACCCCTTCAGGTGGCAAGAAGATCGATTCATATTCGGAATTTCTTTCAGTAATTAATTACAAACCCTCATATCGCACCGCAAATTGATTACCAAACACTGAAGGCGTATTTCAGTAGCATTCAAGGAAAGCCTTGGTGCCGATGCATTTACTGTTCGAATAGCACTGTTATTACTTATCAAACTGCACCGTTTTGTATTTAGACATATTTTTGTGAACTTGCTCAGTATCTATTTCAAACGTGAAATCTATGTGTGCTTATATTGAATAGTGTGCTAAACCCTGTAACACTATGCTTTTGTCTTTCAGGTTATGGAGATATCGTGCCTTTGACCACGTGGGGGCGTGCTTTTTGTGTGGTGTACTCCATCATTGGCATCCCGCTGTCTCTTATCTGCCTCGCCAACATTGGAAATCTCATGGCCAGACTCGTACTCAAGCTATGCAGATTAGGACACAGGATTTTGGTCATTCGTCATCGACTCAATTCTTGCAGCTGTAAGTCTGCGAGAAAGAGGTCAAAGGTCGTCGAGAAGACTTCGTCGAAGAAACAAATTGTAGGTAGCGATGTCGAAATAGGTCTGGACACCTTCGAAAGCCCTCCTGATTATTCGCCTACGGATGAGGTTGTGAAGCAGTCAGTCCCAGCGACGAGAGATTTCAACGGACTTAGACCCGACCAACCATGCACGCGATCAGTATCCATAGCAACAGAAAGACCAACTTTTCATCCAAAGGGCATAACGAAACCAGAAACCCAAGAGGGCGCCGACCATCCCAAGTCATGTGCCTGTGAGTGCGAGTGCCAGTGCCCGAACCAAGCAGAGCCGGACATCCTCGAAGAAGTGCCGCTCTTTATCGTAGTCATCATCCTCGTCGTCTACATGTGTGCTCATGCAGCTCTGATGTCGTCGTCGGAAAACTGGACTTTTGGTGAAGGTCTTTACTTTTCCTTCATCACACTGACCACCATTGGGTTCGGTGATCTGGTGCCTACCAATCACTACGCCAGAGATTCTTTCATACCTTGTATCTTCCTCACATTATTCGGGCTCGCCATTATGTCCATGTGCATTGCGTTGGTGCAAGAGAAAATCCTTCGCACCTTTCGAGAAATCAAGCGTAAAATTGGAACATAAATTTTCATAACTTTGCTCTTTGTGTCGTCACAGTCCCACGTATCTCTGACATCATACGAGGTTGGAGAGATCCTCGCTGCTGTGATATCGTAGGCCCAGACTCAGAGCTTTGCAGACGACAATGCAACCTTCACGCATGCGCTCTGAGATCCAAGAACACTTGCGTGTAAGATAAGAGGCAGCAAATGCATTGCATGGTCCGAGGTTTGACCAGAAGAAATGTACCAAAGTCTGTAGGGGCTGTCAGATAAAAGGGAGCTTTTACATTTGCGGCGCGGACGTTTGAGACGACGAGGGCAGTGGACGTTCTCCCCCCTCCCTGCGTCGTGCTGAAAAAATAGCTTCAGAAAGATTACGCAGAGACGCAACCTCTAAAAACTAAAATGGCGCCCCAATAGGTGCATCATGTAGCTCTCTGCGTCGTGAATTGAGCGGACGTAAAATATTATAGCCCAGAACGCGTAGGGACAACGTGAGTTATAATTAGATAGAGTTTCATAAGCGATTTTGCGCATGCTCAGAACAGTAAGTTTTTTCCTCTGAACGTCCCCGTCGCCAAAATCTAATAGTGATGGTGTGTAACTTCTCCGCTTACACAATCAATGCATTACAGTGAAAGACTTAAATAAAGTTCACTTCGGTCTGATTAGAGTTCCATTCTTGAAAAGATGATGACGAAAATGGAAACAATTGAATACTTCAGCGCATAGAATTTGCAGTGCATTAAAGTCTTATTATTCCAACACAATAAAAAGAGCAACAATCATTGATCAATAAATCTTTAAATTTGACGGACTTCACTTAAATCATGTATTTCAATTTTTCTCACTTATAATAATGTTGTTATTCTGATGCAAACTAATTTTCTGTCATAGTTATCATTACTTGTCATTACCATTCTGACTACAAGGTAGTATTACGATCATTTTTATGCTCATCTCATAGTGATTATTAACTTTAGCATTGTAAGTAGGCTTTCCATTACTATCCATGTGAGTACTATTTTCATTGCTGTTATCCTGTCGTGTACGTGATACTCTTTATTCGACTTGTGATCATCTGGTGATGTTGAAAAAACAGAAAATCAATTCATCAACAGCAATCTGTGAATGAATGTTTAAATCAAAGGTTATAATCTCTGGGTGTGAATTATTATGTACTTACATTTTTCCACTTGCTGTACGTAGGGCGGAAGCCCAGTGGTCTAGTGGAGATCAGGAAGTCGTGGGTTCGAATCCTGCTCGGGTATGTACGCCCATGAATTCTTATCATGGCTACTACTAAAACACTGATCAATTCAGTGCTTATCTACGATGTATGATTATCTCGATGTAGGGCAGTTTGTCAGTCAGTTACAATGAAAACATCTCGACGGGAGAATGATTTATGAATTTGAATAAAAGACACTTCCCACATTACACAATAAAAGCTAAACACACTTTCGATTACCAACACTTCCCGATCTCTCTAATGAGACCAAAAAAAAAAAAAAAAAAAGGCGGAGCAGGAGATCTTTACGTCTCTGACTGTAAATGATTTGTACTTATATTTTTCAAATGATTTAAAATGTGCACAACGCAATGCACCTTTGTAATATATGTAACATACTTATACAATGCTTCGGAAGCATGAGAATACGCTACTCCAACTCTTATACTGTTTTTGTATAAAGGTACATTTTCCATCATATTTCCATAATATCTGGAGTCGAATACACAAATATATCCAATTATTGTTGTGATGACGGTCTTTAAGACAAAGTGTGTCATCAAAGAATCAAGAGGTTTATAATAACTCAGAAGAGGCATTAGTAGTATTTATATAAACATAATTTGTTATTACATACACTTGTGTGTGTGTGTGTTTGTGTGTGTGTGTGTGTGTGCGTGCGTGTGTATGTGTGCGTTGTTTTCATACTTGTCGGTTTATGAAAAGGGCAATATCTTCTAATGGTTTTATATGTTTGCTATGTGGTAACTTTGATCAACGTGAGAAAATGAGTTAGGAGTGCACGACGTAGTTGTAGTCATACTGGTTCACCAGAGCAGAACTGGGAGCATTACGTTCTAGAGACGACACTGCAGTATATGTGTAAACAGCGCCCTCTGTTGTTGATTTTTCTGAAAGGAAGAGGGAGACAGTCTGAATTGTGAATCTTTTACTTTCAAATTTGTTTTTCTGACAGTGTTAATAAAAGGTTTCTGTAAGACCTACAGGTGAAAATATTTTGGAAGCATAAGTAATGGATAAATCACAAATCACATTATACCAAGGACAGCAAAGGAACACTGATATACATCGCGATTTGGAACTTTCTTCCATATTTTGCAAGAGTGATTTTTAAAGATTCTAAAGATTCAAATCAATGCTAGTCCTAAAGATGTTTTAAAACCATTATCACCCTGTCACGCCGTGCAAACTTTCTGAATGTATAGAAAACCGATGACCGTTTACCTCTTTTATTTTGTTTTTGTTATTTTGTTAATAGTTAACTGTCTAGGCATATGTACAAGACTGATATCCAAAGCTTTAATACAGTTGTATAGTAAGTAGATACCTCATTATTTTTCCATGTTAATTATGGATATACTTTTGCTAAGTGTCATTTAATTACAGCAAAATGCTAAGGGTTATATGTTTAGGTTCTTTGCGGTATAAAGTCCTTTCTAATTTCTGCAGAATACATGAAATTGTTTCTGAAAGTAATGAGCAATTAAAGGAAAACTCCTCTCTGTTAAAAAAAAAAAAAGATTTTTGTTTGCAGGTAACATCGGCAAAGTGATAGATCAGTTTCAGTGAATGAGAAAAAGGCATATTATTTCAGAGGAAATAAGATGTGCTGTAACAGAAGATATCCGTCAAGTGCCATCCTATGTATTTCTTGTGAATAAGATCCCAACTGCACTGCGCAGGTCGCAATCACAGTTGCATGAGATCTTATTCACTAGATACAGAGGGTGACACTTGATGAAAATCTGTTTTAGTACAGTTTCAAAGAAGTTGAACTATAATTGCAATTTTCAAGTTATTACTTGGCCTCACATCTGTCCCATGTGCATATACACAAACATCAAAATGTTCATCAATACCACGCTAACCGTCCTCCCTTGTAAAAGATAATGATTGGCACATAGTTGCACGTCTACGAACTGTGTAGGTAAAAGAAATGATGATTTCTTCTATTTTGATTTATTTCAACACAATGGGAAGAAGCGTGAGTTTATAACCCCCCTCTCTCATCTCTCTCATCAAACTTGCACTTGGTCGACGAATATCCGTTAAAAAACATACTTCCCTGATTTATGTCAAGTTGTAATGAAACTACTTGACTTACTATGTTTAATTACGAAAGTCAAGTCACAGATATTCACCTGTCTCGTGTACACCTGGTTTAGCCCTGGTTGTATGTCCTCAGCATAATTCAATAACAAGAACCAAATGAAGGCGTTGTAATAAGCACGTTAGCCCACCGTAACCAGAATGTCTGTTTCTGTCTGAGGTTTTGAAGACATCATCGTGTGGGTACACTCACCAGTCTTCTGATCTTGTTTTCACATTTTGCAGATTCCATTCCCCAAAATGTAGAAAGTACACTCGGCCATTACATTTATGATTGAAACGTTTCAGAGTTTAAAGTTTGTAGTCGATTGTTAGAAATGCTTGGGACTAGTGAACCAATAAAACTGGGACCGACGACAAACACGCTCTCTCTCTCTCTTTCAGAGCAGAAATAATTAAACAACAGATAATGGTCATTCAATCGTGCAATACCTCGTAGCTTAATACGGTGTCACTCCGCTAAACCTTCCGAGGCCTCTTATGACGTTTGTTGGTCGACAATAAGTACAATACCATGCCGTTTTATTTCTGGTCATTGGTTTTCAATACATTTTTTGGACAGTTGTCCATGAGCCTTGTGTTACGATACCCATTCACTTTGTATAAAGAGAAATTGCGTTTCACTAAAAAATTCTTTAATCGAAAACTATCCACGACAATCATTTAGTGAGAAATGCTTCCAGTGGAATTTCGAGGACAACCTCAGTTTGCTGTTTGTGTGTTTGGACCAAATTTAGAACAGCGTTACTCATACTCCACCTTGCATCGATCAACAACTAGATCCAATTTTAGATATTTGCTCATTACAATCATCGTGATAAACATAAGTTGCAATCACATAGTACAAGAATTGTCTTTGTTGGTTTGTTCACCAAAAACAACAAACAAACAAACAACCAAACTGAGAAATCTTTTTTTAACTTGATGCTTCTGGAAGTAATCGCAGTGCCTGTGTGATAGATAAATTGTTGTGTTTCCTGATGGAAAATAATAGGACTTGTATGTGCCAAAGAATTTTTGATAATGCTCGATTTCAAATGTGCCGTAACGGAATCAAATTATTATCATGTACATGCTATACATAGGATTATAACTCACTATGTACTGCGTGTGTTATGTCCGGCCAGCGCTCAAATTGTGGGTTTTGTTGTAGACATATAAGACAACGTAAAAAGATATTGCTTGTGACCTATCGCGTATATGTACTCAGATAGCTAAGATGTACTCGATTGTTTACCCCATTTTTATAGCCACGGTCACACTGGCAATAGATCGAGATCTTAAAGTAGACATTCAAAGAAAATTACATATTGGCACAAATTATATACTGTGTTCATGTTAGAATCTTGGAAATTACATAATGTACATGTAATATTTCTGCTCATTCCAAAACGGGGAATGCCACAAGAGCAAAGAGAAATTCATACGATGCCTGCGGTAATACAGCTGAATTTGGGAAAATTCGGCGAAATTTTTACTGATGTAATAAAATGGACCAATCTAACAGCGGCCGACGACGTATCATAGCTAAAGCAAACATCCATTGCTACTGCAGAAGAGGTTGAATTACTTCGAATTAGGCTAAGTGTGATATTCGCGAAAGAAAAAGTGGCACAGAATGCTATTATACCAATACCCAGCTTAGAAACCATCACTGGAAAGGCATATTTCAGTTTTTGGAAGGCAAGGGCCGTCACATTTTCGAGTTCAAAAGCCCGCCTAAAAGTGGCGAATGTGAATGAACAGCAAACCACCCTGCACAGTGGCAAGGTCAAGCGATTACTGACAATGACTTTGACCAAAGTATTCTGGGCGGACAAGTGCCTGGGAACAACTTGCTGGGAAACATGTAACTTTACCCCCCCCCCCTTTTTTTCTGATAGATTGTCGTTACTGTTGATGTTTTGTTTTGTTTTTGAACTGCAGATCATTCAAATGACACGGAAAAGCAATAGATTCACTTTGCATTGGTATGGCATTTATCCCGGCTAAATACCAACACAACGCTCACCTTGGAAAACAATTACACCATTGAATCTGTGTATTGTCTGCAGGACATAGTCCGCTTTTGCTTAACTGAGTCCATTCAGTGACGTCACAAATATCAGGCGTGTTCGGCGAGTTTCGGTATGCTTTCGAAATGGAAAGGAGAATGATATTTTTCTCGCTTTATGTTGCACAATGGTATTTTTCTCGCTTTATGTTGCACAAATCTTTTCATGAGATCGGGAATTGTAATAACTGGGGCTGGCTTAAACTATATTTGCAGTTTAATTAAATATCATTCATATTTAATATTTTTGCATGTACAGATTAAAGACCGCCGTGTTAAACTTCGCAATCTTTTGCCAGTGTGACCGCGGCTTAAACTGACAATTCTTATTTAATTATTTTGCTGATGTTTTCCTTGTATGTATTTGCTTTGAGAACTACGCTTGTGTGTGTTATTGATTTTTTCATTACCATACTTAAAGATACATGTGTGTCCGGGGGAGACACAGAAGCTACTGGGCAGGAGTAATAGTTTCCTCCCCCTCCCCATATTTTTGACACACATGTAATTATTATGCCCTTTCCATGAGCTTATTGTTATACTTTTTAGAAATTAAAGGAAAAATTAAAAAAAAAAGTACTAAGGGGTTATCTTCAAGGATAGTGTACTATACTTTGCTATATCATGCTATACTGCACTATACTATACTATACTATTCTACTATACTATACTAGTATCCTACATTGTGTACTATTGTACAATACTATCATCTTTTAAGAGAGAATTTTAGTTAACGTGAGAGCTACGATAAAGTGGAGGCATGTTCTTCTGTCATCACCGTCAGAAAATCCCCTCAATACAACATACAGTACAGTGTATGTGATAATGAGACCTACTACGTTTTTATGGCCATGCCAAGCATAATTCAATATATAGACACTGCATAAAACTGATGGTCAGTGACTTAGAAAAGACAAGCGAGCGATCATGTGGATCCAGGTTTATAAAGAGAGGAAAAGTAACTCTAAATTCATAGTCGTGCATGTGGTAAATACTGATGTAACGTGCGTCATGCAAAAAACAATAGCCCCATCTTTTGTGTCTTTACTCGTCAATTTAACTGATACTGAAATCAAGATAAAAGAAAACAGACTTGATCGTGAGTTCTAATCTAACAGTTTTTGTGCCTTAGGCAAATCCTCGTAATTACGCTCCCTCAAAAAGTCACAGGTTTTGAAGTGCAATTGATTAGTTCACAATTGTCACGTCCCCCTGAAAGATGTTTGCATGACGTAAAGAGTTCTCATGTAAACTATTTTTCTCTCTTATACTTCCTTGTCACACAAGCACTCTTATTTCTCGAGTAGTCTCACTTACACGCTGACACTGGATGTTAGTACTGTGCGTTGGCAATGTTGAGTGTGCATTCGTCCAAACCACTCTGTTAAACAACTCTGGTTGAAATAAACGTTAATAATAAATATTACACAAAAGCATTCATTTTACACTTGTATCATTTTCGATCATTTTGGAGTGACTTTATTTCATTTCTGCATTGTGTCGATAACAATGTGAACAAAAAATAAAACAATGACATGACATACAAATTGCAACTGTGACAAACAGATGACAGACAAACAATGATAAAATGTAAGTTTTATTGATCTCATGAACAATATCATAAAATGCATTGAAATCTTAGGAAATTTGTGGAATATTTTGATGATTCAATTTCTTTCTATAAGAAGGAGAAAATATGCAGAAAACCGACACCAAATTCATCATTTGACTAAGATTCTGAATAGCCTCGGCACATATCAAACAAAAGACTTAAAACCCGTCTTAATTTGAGAAAGAAAATCAATAACTAATGAATTTTCATTTACCTATATAATCATTTCGTGACTTTCTCTCTCGTCTATTCCTTCCACTTCCTCCAAGGGAGTTCCCCTTCTTGACAACGATTGAAAGATTAAAAGTATGAGAAGTATTGATTAAAAGTTTGCAAGTATTAGCGAAATACTGCCAAAGCATATTGAATTAAATAAAGATGATAGATAAGTGTCTGAAAACAAACTATACTAATTGAAAATAATCACCACCTTCGTTATGGTCTGCGGATCAACTGCACACTTTAATTTCCTGGTTGGCATAATTATATAAATAGGCCCTAGTATACATGGATATGTCAATTCAAGGAATTAGTGGTGTTTACTTTACGCCGTATTAGTGCAAACTTGACAAGTGACGTGTATACACATGAGATATTTCTGCGTTGTTAGAAAACTTCCGTAATTGTTGCGTGTGAATGTTACATGAGGTATTGACCACAATAATCACAACAATCTTCAGGCATACATCGTCATTCGAGCGAGCTTGACGACCAATGCCAGTCCTTAGTCTCATGCTGATGAGATATAACATCCTTTGTGATGCTGATTGCCCTGGTATAAAACTCTGTGTCAGAGACTGGAAGTACAATGTATTTGCTGTTTGGTTGGAACCATGCACAGGGTATCACGGTGTTTGCATTCATAGCGCAGCTAATCATGCTCCCTTTCTTAAAGGGGAAGTCCAGGCGATTTTCATAATTTCACATCGTGTAGTACATAAATCGTCAGCTCCATATTTAGATTTGTGGAAGAAATTGTCATCCTTGAGCAGACAAACCAATACTATGAAAGCCCAAAACTATTTGCACTGTATAAAGAAGGTATAAGAGTTTCACCATAAAAATGCATAAGTGGGGGCTCACCATAAGAATGCGTGAGTAGAAAGCTCACAAATTTCAGAAAAATGTAGGAATGCAATTCCATTACAATACCACTTGCTTAACAAGGTTACCTATGTAGAATTTATGCCTGTTTTCTTATTTTCCTCTGCTTCTTTTAGCCCCCACTCATGCCTTCTTATGGTGAGGCTCCTACGTCATCATCCTCCTTCATTGTGATTTGTTATAAATTTTGAAAACATTTTTATTCCATATCCCAATCATTATAAATTCTGAAACTCTGTACCCAGTATAACAAATTAATAGTTGTTCAAATGTAAAATTCTGAAAATCAGCCGGAGATCTCCATTAAGACCCCCCCCCCCCCACCCCCTCGCCCCCAGGATTAGCTTCAATCTGCCTATGTATGATCGTTTAGCTGAAATAATGATTGAAAATACAATGCGGGGGAAAAAAGCACTGAAACTGCGTTCCTTTTTTATTGTTTGCGCTAGAGAATGAAAACAAAAGAGCATTATCATGTGACGGAATCACACACACACACACACACACACACAGATACATATTGTATATATATATATATATATATATATATATATATATATATATATATATATATGAACATGAACATGAAGGTTGATGGATGGATAGATGTAGATGAACAGACAAGGAGAAGATGGATTTCATGGGTACTTTTATAGACGAGGGGTAAGTTAAATACAAAGACTAGATTTCAGACATTGGAAGCTTCTCACGTCAAAGATCTTAGTAGAAAAAAAAAGAGAGAACAGTAGAACAGCCATGCCAACCTTCCATCATGAATAAACAAATTGTGATAGGCATGTACCCCCTTGAATTCAGTAGTAACAATGATCCTGATTTATGGCAATGATGTCTTTATGCCCACGATCGAGGACTCAACAGTTTTAATGCCATACATTTCACATGAATTTTCATTATACCTCTCGCGGCTTTATTACACCTACCCTCGCCGCGTGTGATTCTTTCAATACATTTGAAGACATTCGTACCTGGAGACGCTGCCACTGAATAGACCCCATGCGTAGTCATCGAAATAATGCTCACATATCCATCGACCTCCTCATTGTGTGGCATTCAGAGATGAAAAGAAAGTAAGAAATGTGAGAAAACATTAATTTCTTGCAATGAATGCTTTTTTTAATGGCAGTAACACTCCGCATTCAAGGGGGCCATTTTCCATCTCCAGGTGGGAGATTATCGTCGACTATAAACTTTGAATGGAATTGACTGTGGGTTATTTAACAGGCAAACTTTTTTTTTTTTTTTTTTTTTAAGTAGAAACGCGTCAGATTTTGAAATACAGCCTCAAGTGCAAATCCCCTCTTTCGTATTAAAGGTCCTGTTTACCTTTGGGAGCAGTGATTAAAAAAATGTTAAAGATATCATATTTGATGCATATGTGTAGGTAAGTTTTATCACAAAAACATCCTACCGTATAAGATTTTTTGCAGTAAAGCCTATAATATAAGGAGATATCACTGTTTTTCTCAGTAAGCCATAACTGCAGACGGTTTTATCTGGAAACGTTTTTATTATAACTATTATTCACATTTCATATACTATTTTACATTACTTAACATTGGTAATACTGATTCAAATATTTACATTGGTTGTTTCTATCCCTAACTCACATTTTACAACTATTTTGAAGCACTAATGCTGGGTTTTTGTTTCATCTGCAAATGGTAGATTATGCCTTTAAGCTGCATTCCTCCTGTAGTGAGTGTCTGAAAAACAGATCGAGGTGCATGCACCGTGTTGCGTTTTCGTTGCTAGGGATTCTTAACAAAAGCGGTAAGGATGTTACCAGCCTTTTGTTTGATAAAGCTGAATTCTTTCAAATGATAGAAACAAATGTGTGGGTTTTTGTTTACGTTGACTATAATATCAACAGAATTTCCAACAGTTAAGAGTATGAAAGTATGTATACTCAGTAGAACTAAAATACCAGTGTCTCGTAAGAACTGTGCCTCTCAAGGTCGAGTTGAATGGGGAAAATATTGCAAAGTCAGATATATAATCTTTTTACTTCTAAGCCGTCAGAAGGTAAAAAAATATGGATCGAACCCTCGACATGACTGTTGGCTTAATGGGCCATGGCACACTTAAACTGACAAAACAGATTATCACCCCGGGGCGAACACACGCACACAAGTACCGGAAGACTTGGTGCTTAATGTGGGATAAATGACATTTGGGAGATACAATGTTGATACGGTCACTTACGGATCCATGTTTTCTTTCTCTCTTTTTCAGTACTTTTTGACAGGTGTGGTAGTATAAAAAAAAAAAAAAACAAACAAAAACAGGAGGTCCTGCGACGTTGTTCTTATAAAATGTCTTTCAGAGAAAAGGGGGAAGAACGGATAAAAGTCAACATTGATAAGTGCTCATATAAATAAAAAAAACATTGATAAGTGCTACTCATTAATTCAAACGCATTTGACAGGCCAATTTGCGGTATGTGGTTTAATTGAGGAAAAACAACAGCAACAACAGCGAGACAGGTTAATCGCGCTCTACTCGTGGTACAATAGATCCCTCCTTTATTTCTGAGAGAGAGGGAGAGAAAGAGGGGAAAAAAGAGAGAAAATCTGCTTTGTACATTCAACTGGCACAAAGGATAATGACACAAAGGATAATGACGATGAAGGAAAAGACCTGAAATCTCTGTCCGACACACCTCAGTAAGCCCAAAAAAACATCAGTCACCACAGGGCAGTGTACAAAACGCTGGCTCAGTCACACTATCCTTCCACAGTGCCAATGATAAGATCCGTGGACATACTTTGGTACCGAGCATTTTCATTTCCTTGTCAGTCAAAGAACAAGATAGACCAAATGTATGCTTCGCCCCTGGCCGCGGACTACGAATTGCTTGTCTCTTCTGGTGAGTAAATTCTTGCTTTCTGTTTATTTCAAAATACGACTTATAAAAGACTCCCAAACAAACTCATAACCACAGAAAAAGTATAACTCCTGTTAGTGAATGCTAAACTCAGTCACAGATTGACCCCCAAATTTCAACAAAAGCGAAGCTACGGTAGTGAAGACAGCTCGCCTACATGTAGTACCTCCTCGATAAGACAAGAATAACTGAACGATATACAGTACATGATTATCATGATCAAAATGAAGACGTGGGGCGCTAGCACGAAATAATATTGATATGGCAAACTTAAGGAGTACACGTGTGGTGGTTCCGTCGGGGTGTGAGTTGACTTGCTGCTGCGCTTCGAAGCTAAATAACGGTTTGTTGATCCCTGACACTGGGTGCACCATGGCGTGGCGCCATTCTCTATACGCTCACTGTAGAGCCGCCATGGATTGACTTGCAAAAATGCAGTGCTTTCAGTTGGGTTGAAGCCTGTTACATGACACTCATTAATAGAGTGTTTTCAGGAGTACTGTCACCATCTACATTCCTCTCTTTCAAACTACTGCTTCCTTTACACTGCATGTCACTGTTGGGACCTGTAGGGAGTTATAATGCTTTAAATATCTGAAATGCTGAAAGTGTTGATAAGTTTAAATCATTGCTGAAAACTTATCTATTTACTCAATCCCAATTTTTGTTGTTGTTGTAATATTATAATTATTATATACATAATGGTGTATTTTGATTTAATATTTTTTCCGTATATGCTCTTAGAAACGTCAGTATTAAGCGCTATATAAGTGTGATTTATTATTGTTATTATCATCGTTATTATTATCATTATCATTATTATCATCATCACCATCATTATAATAAGAGCATTAAAAGCATTCGAAACAATCAGATATTACATGTATTACTGGAAATGGATAAATTTTTTTAGTACTGTTGTCAGATGAAATTACAAACCAAATCTTGTGTAGTAGAATGAACCTTCAATCTTAGCTGCGATCATGGAGATGATTCATCTTTGTCATTCCGACATCAGAGATAAGGTTGGATATCGGTTTGTGCTGTCACTGGCCTACGGAAAACGCCGATCTGCTCGAGCCTCCAGAGACGGATCACGTGCACAGGAAGTCTGGTGCAGAACGCCAGATTATTTATAACAATTCAAGCAGCTATGTTGGTATCACCAAACAGTTGTTAATAACACCCTCTCCAAAACTAAGTTTCCCAGAAGGGAATCACACGGCACTAGTGATATTCAGTTATTCTGCACTGTGTCTACTATCAGACCACATGTGTGTACTGTATACATGCACCTCTTGTTTCTTTGTTTTTTCGTACTACTATTGCTTATACATGTACATGTACAACTGTACCTCGAAAGAACGTAACTCGACTTTTCTTTTGTGGAAAACGTCTTATTCCAATGTCACTCCATTAATGTACAGATAGAAGGAAAATAAATGACCCAACGGTAACTCGATTTATCCGGAGGCAATCAAAAAGTAAATGAAACTAAAATCACAGTCAGCAGAGTCCTTCCCTGCTGGTTACATCTTTTAGAAGGCTCAGAAAGGGCGACTTCTGCCATAGTGACTCCCAAGTGCAGATAACATTTGTTCTAAAGTCTTTTTGTCACGGAAATATGCACATTTCAGAGTTTGCATGCACAAAATAACAATCAACATACATTGCTTCTGTCACCCTAAAGCATAGAGAACATTCATATAATTCATGTCTATTGTATGAATATACATACATATATAATTATAGTAATATATATATAAATTATATATACATATATATATATATATATATATATATATATATATATATATATATATATATATACATATATATACATATACGTGTATAGACTACAGGTGGCAAGACAATTGCTCCGGTCTTATTTTCTCCAAGGAGTAAGGGTTTCGGTAAGAATTGAGATTTTTGGTTTATATACAGTGTGTATTGTGCAGTTTGATATGAGGATTAGGATCAGGGTTAGGGTTATGTTTCGGGGTAGAATTAATGTTTCGCTGAGCGTGCAGATATTTCATGGGAACTATTGTCGCAGGGCCAAACGTCATGAAACCGAAGTACAACATGACGCATCCTGCGTGTGTATGCAAATCTTTAGTTACTATCAGGATTTATGAGTATTTCTGATTATAATGTCTACTATCATACACCTTTTAATGCTCTTTATAAAATGCAATGTATCCCTGAAACGGTCCACTTGGCCTTGATAAGCGGACGAGGAGTAAAATCGAGCGAGCATACTGGCAGAGGTTTCGTCAGAGTCGGACCTAGAATGAGAGGGGTACGGAATTCAACGTTCACAAACTCGCTCCAGACAGCTGCAGTAATCTACTTGTAAACTTTCCATGAAAAATAAAACATTGAGGTGGAAATGTCATAAATATGGCCCCTACCAGTCCTCCATGACCTACGAGCAGACTTTCAAACACTTTCCTTTGTGTGTGTTGCATAAAGATTTTGGACAATGATGAATATAACTCAGATTTTAACCCAAAGTACCTAGTGGTACCTAAAACTACATTTCCGAGGTTTGGAGCTGTAGCTTTCTATTTAGCATTCTTCAATTCATATTTTGTGTTTCATACCGTAGCGTTAAAAAAAAAAGAAAAAGGAAAAGAAAAAAAGAGTTTGTTTGTTTTTTCGTACACAATATTTATTTATTTTTTCGGTTCCAGAATTGCAACAGCCTTTGAATCAAGGTTTGAGACTGATTCTTATACCTTGGCCACGCATTCAGCAAAATTAAATTCACGTATTTTTTTTTCTCAAATTGTTATATTTATTTTTCATTTTGAGTGGATTTAATGAATGTCCCCAGTACCATTTAAATCTTTCTCCAAATAAGTTATATCAAAAAGGTGCAAATTTCATGATGAAAGATGATAATTCATGCAGCAAAAATCCAGCCTCCTCTCCAGGATTTGATGAATTGAGGGGCAGGGCTTGTATAGTTGCTGAATTATCAATGCCACAAGTGATAAAAAGTTACCTCTGTATAATAAATATCCACTGCAGGTAATCATGTCCAAAGTACATGAAGTCGCCTGGCATCCGACATCACATAGATATCAGAATATTGATCGAAAGCCGACGAAAATCCATTAATCATTGCAAAATCACGCTGCATGTACATTTGTAAAAATCAAACAGAAATTTAATGTATCAAAGTAAAAATGATGACAAAATGATAACCTATCAGACATGGGATGAAACGTGATTATGACTGTATCATCTTTCCAACCCATAAAAGATAACAAATTATATGAATTCATGATATTATTTTTCGTATTTGCTTGTACCTGTCATACATAGCATCGACACAGCAGCCTTTGGTACTGTATCATAGTGTGTTGTTTATGCTTTAGACCTATATACGGACTCAATGATAATCAGCCCTGAGGCTACATGTTAGTGGGGTTTTTTTTTACCGTATTGAAACGAACATAGCAAACAAAATAAAACAGATGTGTGCTCAGTGCTTTTCCTTTGTATTCGTCCGTTGCACATGTTGTTTTTTGATAACATTCATAAAGGCAGCAGGGGAAATACCAAGACGAAAATAGATATGAGCTGGGTTAAAGGGATCGTATTGTTGTGGCTGAGACCTAACCTCAGGTTTCTTACATTTTTTGTGAAATAATGAGAAACCTCTTATGAAAATATGAAAAAACATGTAATTCCAAGAGGAATTCAACATTTATTTGATGACAATTGCTTTTGAAATGACTGAGATACCCAAAACAGAACAATTGTAAGAAAAGGTGGGACCATCTTTTATTACGATTGCTCTGTTTTACTTTATTTTTGGATGTCTCAGCCATTCTAAAACTGATTTCAATCAAATAAACTTTGAATTCCTCTTAGAATTGTATGCTCTGTACTATTTTGCAAGTGATATCTCGCAAAAAGTTAAAAACCCAATCCTCACCTCTACAATACTATACCATCTCGTTAAAGTGTCACGTGTATAATCAGATTAGAAGTACTAGCAAACAAATTGTTCAGTCGTGTGTCATTATCATGAAAAAAAAAAAACGTACAGACGAGCGAATATTCAGCACGTGACTTTAACATTAAATAACAAGGAAATGTTCACCTCCTCTTAAAAAAAAAGAGGAAAAAATACTTGGGTTGTTTTGTCAGATATAGACCTGAAAGTGCAGTGACACCGTCAAGGTTAACAATGGTTAAACAATTTTGTGGATTGCTGTGTAAGTCCCCCGCTCTATCGCTATTGTGTGATACAAGACAATAAACCCACGTTCCATCGTGGGACTGTATAAAGAAAGAAAGAAAGAAAAAAAAAAGAAAGAAAGAAAGAAAGAAAGAAAGAAAGAAAGAAAAAATTGGGTAACTGAACCGAAACAAACAATAAAGCTGGGTCAAATTTGTCTGTTGGACATTTCAAGATTTCATTAAATATTCCTGGAATCTTTGTGTGTGGGTTTGTGGAAGAGAGCTATGCATGCTGTATCAAATTAGAAGATTTGCTCCCACTTTGATACCAAATCAGGTGATATTTTGAATTAATCGACATATCAGTGAAGTAGTCAAAAACTGGACATGTTCTGTAATCAAAGTTTCCAGCCAATTTAAACGTCAATTAAAAAAAAAAAATCTCAGTTAAAAAGGATAGTAGGAACTGTAGACACATATTTTCAAGTTGCATAAAGCCTAAGGTAAAATGGATATTAGGTTGGAAATTCATTTCTTTTATTTCACACTATTTCCTGTGATTACCTGCGGCGTCTCTCATATCCTAAACGCGATCTTGTTTTGAGACTATGAATGAAATAGCCGATCATTATATCCACCTTAATGATTATATTCAGTTTGGTATTTCAACTCTGACTTTTTTTTTATTGTTTATTTCAATCATATATCTGCCTGAAGTAAAAATAAGGGTCATCATCTAAGATGATTGCATACGGTATACAATAATGTGGTTAAAATCGTGAAAGGTGAATTTGAGGCTTGCACACCAATTTCACTCGTACAGACAGAACCCTGTGTAATAACGCAGTGTTAAAGATTATGCGGGGAAAGCATGTTGTAACCTGCAGCTTATTTACATGCTCTAAATCAAATCATAATGCTTTATACATAAGCTTTTATTTTACATGAACTTACAATAAATTTATCTAGTTCATTGTTGGTTTGCAAACTCATGACACAAAGACTGATGTCCTACATGTACATTGTACCACGCCTTTACCATGACCCAATTTTGGCCTACCATGAAGGACAGAATTTTCTTACAGAGATACGATGTTCATTCTAGCCGGGGGTGGGGGAGGGAGGGTATTATAATCACTCACAGATTTACAGGTAATGTACATAAAAGACTTTGCATAATGTCCACATTTTCTACAAAATGGTGTTGTGATGGGCAGCCTGATGGGCAAATCAAACAACCCAGTGTCTGTTCATGAGGACTCTCTTTTGTCGCCCACAGCACTGCATAGATGAGTTTTATCGAAGGACATTACCTTTAAACACACACACACACACACACACGCATGTGGAAAACTTTACGATGCAGAAAGGAGCAGAGACGATGTCATTCAAATTCGCTAAAAGTCTGAAAACACGTGTCAAATTGTTTATAAACAAAGGCTCATCTCTGTAATCTCATAGACTTGATAATAACTGTCACTGAAGTATTGGCGATGTTCCCGAAAGAGGAAAAAAAAATGCGGAAGCGGGTGGCGCTTCTCTACTTCTGGAAACGCCTCATTCCCATTGTACTCCCGCCTAGATGAGATGGCCCATTGTTTACTGAGGCAATAGCGGCTGATGTACGAACTTTTCTTTTCCGGGTATCTAAACAGGTTACCCTGCGACATCCACTCATACATCAAATGAATGTTTGTGCACAGTAAAGTGATTGTATCTCTTCCTCTTCGATCACTAAAAATGTGAGAATGTGATCGTAATTGATATTGTTTCTAAAGATTCTCAGCTACATGTAGTTCCGGTGATAGCTTTCGTGCAGCTTCTGAACATCAATGAGCAACTCTAAAGCTTATGCAGTCCAGTTTTCTTAATTCTCTTAAATTGTGCAACACCATCATCTTTGTCATAATGGAAATTTCCGATAGCTTGTCACCGTCTGATGAAAGTTCGTTGGTCGGTCTTTGCACCACGTGACTTCTTCCTACTATAAAAGTCTGAGTTCCATTCATACAAACTGCAGACTACCCTGGACGAAACAGAGTGTGCAGACAAATAGAAACCGTAAACCGGAAGTCATAGGATACGATGTAAGCTGTGGTTGTGTTTGTATGGCTCAACCTAACATCCTTCCACATCCGACCATCCTGCAAATACATTTCCTAATCACTTGTGTGTGGATAGGGAAAGCACATGTCTAAATGACACTCTCGTTAGAATTTTGAAACCAAAGTAGTGATGGTTAGTACACTCTATTTTCCCTTTTAATCTTTTCTTTTTGTATAGGCATTGCGTAATACATGATAATTCGGTGCGTGCAAGACATATAGCTTATCATGATTATAGAGGTGACATCAATCGGAAACCTATATGCACACACAAGCAAAGACAGGCATGGTTGCACACATACACACACACACACACACATACACACACACACACACACATATATATATATATATATATGACAAATCATATCACTACTTTGATTATAATGCTTATACATGCATATTCATACGTATTCAAACACACATACACACAAACATACACAGGTTACTTATGTGTATATCACACTTAATATTTATAGTTCCCGGTTAAAAAAAAAAAGACAAGAAAGAAGACAAATCTATAGTTCTCCTGGTTACCATGGAAATGCTTTCATGATCTGATTTCCATCTTCCACATGCAAAAATACATATGAATATATAATTGTTGTTCCTGAAAACCATTTAAACAACTGTGGTTTCTGCTGTAGCCTTCACTTGTGTTTAAGCGTAATGGTACACATGACAGTAAGGATTGCACATTTGAAAAACATACTAGCTGAGTTATGGCGATACAGTTTTTATCTCACGCGTTAACGCGTGGTTAAGTGATCTCTATCTCACTAATCGCCAGTACACAAGTAGGACGTTCTAGTGCTATCTTCCAGATGCCACTTCCGGTCTGAGTCTGCAAAACTTTTAATAGAAAAAAGAGAGTTACTGTGCAGGTAGTGACAAAACGATTGGACACTTATCTGCAACACACATTACCGCGCGCTCGAGTGTTGATAGCATCCGCTCACAGGCATGCTTTCCGGCTTCACTGCAACTTTTCTTTTGTTTTTGTTGTTTTTCTATGTGTGTATGTGCTACCAGTGAGAGGAAGTTGATAATACATTCAAAGTAGAAATCATGGTTAAGTTGACCACTGACCTGACCTGAATAAGTTTATGTTTTGTGCTTTGTACATCCAATTCTATGGTAAAATATATAAATAAATTGTACTTGTTTAAAATTACATTTTGAATATTTCTTTTCCTCTCTCAGGATATTAGACGATAAAACTTTATGGATCAAAGATGATGACAAATGTGATAATCTATTCATCATATCTTATTCAATATGTTAAATAAAGTGAGCAGGATTTTATGATCACATCTCAATTTCCAAAGAAATGGCATGAAGAATGCGTTATCGATCATACCTTGTGGCCAATCACGATCAAGCAATCAGATACTGCCTTATCACTAATTGGAAGTAAAGATACGTTAGCGAGGTAACTTCACTCTTTGTAAATTTATACATCTATGCGTATATTTATGGTTTTGCATGTGTGTATTTGTGTGTGCGTGCGCGTTCGTGTGGGTATATTTACAGATCTGTACCTGTTAGTTAAAGAAGACAACAAAATTTACGCGACTCAAATGGAATACATTATATTCCGTTTACTGAACTAATTATCCAGTCACCATTCAGTCATCAAATCTGACATTTTTATAGCAATAATAAGGGAGTGAGATTGAAGAGGAAGGGTGAAAAGAATAAATCAATGCTAGACAATTTTTTTTTTTCATAGATTAAAAGAACATTTCAGAGAATGTTATTATGTAGGAAAAGGAAATCAATTCAAAGCGCAATTTCTAATGAATCACGATCCCTGATTAAAACAATGACAATGTTTCTTGACATGCTGTCATTGTACGCTGTAAGAAAGTTTCCCTGTTGGACTCTCTAGTTTATGATACCTTTTTTGAAAGAAGCATATCAAATATAGATTCCTCCTTGATCGCATAAAGAAATGACGGTTTGCCGCCAAACCCACCCATCCCCCCCCCCCTCCAAATAAATGAAGGTTCGGAAGCACATTTCCCTCAAAAAGCGGGTTTCCCACGTGTGTCAACTCGCCAGTATTTGGGCAGGAGTTCCTCTGAATGGGTCAGCTAAAGTTTAGGTTAAACTAGGTTTCATTCTTAACATCACAAAGCGAGGCCAACAAAGGTCGTATTACTCTGATGATACAGTTTTGCTGGCTCAGGTTTGTTTTCTCTCGTCAAAGACATATGAGATTATTATCTATCGACCTAAAACTGACAAGCAAATGTACGGCGTATTTTAGGGATTAGGTATAATAACGTAGATCGATTAGAATTGTTTGAGCGAAATGTTACTTGTTGGTTCCTGATCTTGCAAAGCCACCCCTCTCTTCCATGTTGATATGTTGGGTTTCTAACGGTAATCAGGACTATCACTTATTTTACACTACAAATCAAACATAATGCCTAACATCAGTTGAGATGTTCAAATTAACATTAAATCATAAAGACGCCACTTTCCAAACCGCAGTGGCACTACAGTACGCCTCTCTTTATGAATTGTGAAGTATAGTACTCATGCAAAGGGAAGCATTGAATAGTATCATTACATGACTGGAATGAGGAAAATAATTGACGGCATTCAGGCGAATCAAGTCCGCAATCCTGCGTCTTTCAGAGCTGGAAAAACCCATTTTTTTTTATTCACTTGTTGTACTCAACAGGATATGTCCTCGTGACCTCTGATGGTAACGATATCCAGCGGGCAGAAATAACTTTTTTACCACTATGAACTAAATTCATTGTAGGCGTGTAGACGAGTAGGCGTAAACACTGGTTGTTGTTGTTATTGTTGTTATTGTTGTTGTTGTTGTTGTTGTTGTTGTTGTTGTTGTTGTTGTTGCTGTTGTTGTTGTTGTTGTTGTTGTTGTCATTGTTGTCATTGTTTAGGCGCAGTGAAGCTATGAACAGTGGATATCGTGTTCAAATTGAATAAAGACACCCTCATGCCTACCTACCTAACCGCTGCATATTTTATGTGTAAGCAGCCTCCTTACCACGATTTGTATCTGAACTACATGTAATGCCTATACATACAGAGCAAAATCTTTTCAAAGTTACACTATAATTTCGAACACTTAGGTAGGACTGACTTGCTCAGCACCCCCCCCCCCAAAAAAAAAAGAACCGACACTCTAAGCAAAATAAAATAATCCAATTGCAAACTAAGCTACGTGACCTACGTGCATTCTAACCTGCATCCTATCTTTCTCAACTATATGTATATTTGGTCTTGTGTCCGACCACCTGGCCAAAGATTTAAAATATGTCACATTTTCTCCAAATGATATTGGTTTGTTTTGTTTTGCCTAGTCTTTTGTCCACATACCGGTATTTTACAAACAATTTCGATGAGTCACTCTCTTACCCGAACACATGAACACATGAGTGTAACTCCGCTCTGTGCACAGACTAATCTTCATAAATAAAGTACAGATTGCACATCCGAACAGTTGGAATTTCTTTAATATTCAAAATAAATTTTGATATAATAATAATAATAATAAATATATAAAAAAAATAATAATAATAACAATAATAATAATCATAATAATAATAATAATAATAATAATAACAATAACAATAATAATAATAAGAATAAGAATAAGAATAATAAGAATAATAATAACAATAATAGTGGCCTCTTACAATGCGCTGAAGTCCATCCAGAATGATGCTCATGACTGTCAATATAGATTTAAAACATTACACTTACGACTTTACGACATAGTGACATCTGTCAAAATTTAACACGATTTTATTTTCAAGGAGACTATGATTATGATTTCATTTTCTCGTATAAGTCTACATAGTCCGCGCTTAGCCTTCGCATTCATTTTGTCGTATTGAATTATGAAAGTTATGAAATTATTCCACTCTTACTGATCAAATTATTCTAGATCTGCATTGATCATTTCATTAAACGTAATCCATAACATGGGAAAATTTCTGAATGGTATGGATATAATTAGGGAATAGGGAGGCGTGTATACCATACAGATGGGTTGAGTTGTTACTAGAGACAATTGGATGACCGTGATTTCGTTACATCAACAAGATTTTCCAGTACTCATCCTATTCTATGTTTCATTTGTTGTTAACTGTGATACGGCAGGCTTCCCATGAGCTGGGCGACCTTCCCACCCAGTCTCAATGACACGGTGTCTCGATCCCGCTTGAATGAGAGTTCGCCTCACAAACCTATCTCGTTCTGGTTTAATCCTTCATGTGCCAATGACTCAAATGTGCACAAATTTCAAACACATGCCTATGGACATGATGGAAAGGAAATAAGCGTGCCACACAGAGGGTTATTTATTCAAGTCTCAAACCATCGTTCGTCGTAAGATAATGATATGTGTGTTAGAGAGTAATGTAAGGACCAAACCCAGATTACATGAAAAGAAACAATCTAGTTCGTAGGCGTGTCAATTAAGTTACACTTATAGTACTTGTAGGTATACTGCAACGCTGATTTACTCGATGAATATGACACCCTGAACGTCTTTAGAAGAGACTGACTTGAGTGTCTAGAATTTTCTAAGAATCCGAGAGGGAAATTTCCCTCCTGAGTCCACGTGTTTTTGTGGACTGAATTTGGACTTACTGTGATGTCTAAGATCGAAGTAGACAAACGGAGTAGAGGGTGGGGCGTTTTGTGTATGTGGACCTTGCTAAACTCAGTGCTGAGTTAACTTGTGAATGGATATACCATTATTTTGTCTGGCTGTCCTTAGTTCTATACAATGTCGGATGTGGCAGTTCCACAATATCCGCTGCTCACTGAGAGCGAGTGGAAAATTTTTCGAAAACTCTAGATCGCTGCTCAGATCCCGATCTGTTCGCCTTACCTAACGGTTGGTTCAATTGGGTTGCTCCGTGATTAGTGGTTGGTTCATTTGGGTTGCTCCGTGATTAGGGCAGACATGGCGTCTAAACTTTGTGTTACCCCAACTTCGTGCCGGTCCCAGTACCTGGATGTTGATCTTCTCCAGAGCCTGGATAAGCCCAGATTGTGAGTAGATAACAACAAACCTGAATTTTGCGTCTTGTTAAAGAAAAAAAAAATGCTCTCCTAAAATTAATGATCAATATCATAACAAGAATAATCATCAGTGTCGCTTTTATCATCATCATAATCACCACTACTGGCTTATAATCATTATTCTTTTGATCACGATCACCAATAGTCATTATTAGAGTGATTGTGTGCATGTAGTTACAGTACGCGCAATAAGAAACGCCTCCGTCAATTTCGTTTTCCAACGAAAGTTCGTTATCGATCGAGTAGCAACGAAATCTGGACGAAATTTGGACGAAATTTCGTTATCGATCCATTAGCAACGATTCTGACGCTTTGTGGACGCTTTGTGGACGCATTTCACGCACGACCGCCCGCTCAATTCCGTTCGGCAAATGCGTTGCTCGTTCGGAAAATGCGTGTTCGGAGCTCGGCAGTTTCGTCCAAATTTCGTTAGAAGCGTCCGTGATCCAAGGCGCACATGGAATACAGTACACACGTGAATCACTGCAAGATTAGACTCAACAAGTAGCACAGCGGTCGGGAATGAGAACAGTAGACAGGCGTGGAATTCACCTGATACACATAATAATATTAAAAATGGTAACATGTATACATATATCGATGCCGTTTTCATTGAAGCAATTTGTAAAAGTTTTAGTTTCCCTTACCCTAGCTGTAAGTACGGCACCGTTAGCAGATTATTCACTGCATTTAGTGAAAGTCACCTGATACATCACATGGTGGTATGCGGGCTGCATGTAACCAGGGAATGTGCACGTATGGGAAAGGCGAGTGCGCCGTATGTGCGTCGCCATTGCTATGGCATGGCTCGCTCGGCTGAACGAAACAGAGATGTTATACGATGTAGTAGTTCACGTGTTTTGTTTTGTTTTTTACAAGCAGAAAATAAACAACTGTTGATCATGAAATAGACTAAATTACCAATCAGAGATCATTCGGGTTCATAGTATTTAAGAGAAATCACGCAATTTTGGCGAGGGTGAACCCACAGGAACCCACAGGAACCTTATCGTAGAATGCCGACCAAAAAGAAAATGGTTTCACTAAAATTGCGTGTACGTAAAATCCATTTGAGTATAGAAAGAAAATTAACCCCCAAAAAGAGGAAAAAAGAAATTAGAAGGATTTGTTCGCCGTTATTTGGTCATTAAATATTTTGTCTTTCTTCAGCAATTGCGCGTTATATTGCCCGTTTTTTTTTATTGAATCAGGGCCCTGTTGCATAAAACCCTTACCGCTGGAAGCTCCTTTCTAGCGGTAAGTCTTCAAATCAGCGGTAAATTTTATAATCCTTGATGCTGATTGGCTGTGATGCCTAATTTTGACGGTAGTTACCATTGAAATTCAATGGTAAGTTTTATGCAACGGGCCCCAGAAAAGCAAAAAACAACAACAAAAAAAAAAATATATATATATATTCAAAACAAGACAATACGTTTAATTCTTAGTTTGATATCGTTTATTTCTGTATTGGACAGAGAGATAATTCAGACGGTATACGTGGAATTTTCAAAGCGACTAATTCAGACTGATTCTTAGTTTGACTTGGCTCTTTCTTTCTTTCTTTCTTTTTTTTTGGGGGGGGGGTGGGGGGTTGAGGGTCATGATCGTTGTACCCATGCACCCATAAGGTTCGTTAGTACGAAAATGAAACATTCAGATATACACGCGACTTCCCTACCCGAAAAATAGATGTTCGTAAATGTGATAGTCAAATTATGATTCATAATCCGAAAATGCACGAATGTTTGTGATTGGATAGGTGCGTTTATTGTCGGATTAGCAAACCTTCGGAGTACTGTAGTATCGAGCCTGTTGTATTCACGGATAAACGAACTTTTGGAATAATGAATTTTATATTCAGAGCAAGACAATAAGTTTAATTCTTATTATAGTTTGACATCGTTTATTTCCTAGTTGTGAAGCGGGAAGCGAGAGATAATTCTGAAAAGAAGTATACAGACGGAACATGAAATATTCAAAGCAGCTATGAGATTAAATCTTAAGTTGTTTATTTGTTTGTTTGCTTGCTTGTTTGTTGTTATGCTCAAGTGTTGGTGTAATTATATATACATTTTTTTTTTCCTTTTTTTTTTTTAGGGGGAGGCATTTTTGAAGTACCCACTGCACGTAAAGTTCGCTGATGCGAAAGTGATAAAATGTTCCGGAACACGCAAATTCCCTACACCATAGATGTTCGTACCTAGTGTGAAAATAAAATGTATTACTATTATTATTTTTTTCCCCATTGTTCGATTAGCAAACCTTCGGAATGTCAATCCTTTCGTTTTCGGATAAACGAACTTCCTTAACTCACAACACCACTTTCAGAGTAACAAACTAGTCATTATTTTATTCGGGCATTGAGAATACACGTAGTTCAGGAAAATCTTTAAGGCAAGAATTACGATGGATTCTTATTTTGAAATCATTTTATTGATTTCCGTGGTGTTCATTATTCCGAAAAAGAAAACGGGTGCGCTATTCCGATGGTTACGGCGTTATTTCGAATCCGAAACACGCATATTCCTTGTGCCTATCCATGTTTGTTGATTCGAAAATGTAATCATGCTGCGGGTAATTGCTATAGGGCCATATATTGTTTTATTTCTGTCTATTGTTATATTATTATTATTATAATTCTTATTATTCTTCTTCTTCTTCTTCTTCTTATTATTATTATTATTATTATTATTATTATTATTATCGTCTTTAACATTATTAACCAATATTTTGATTAACGAGCATTTTGTTGGCTGTTTTTTTTTTTTTTTTTTGGGGGGGGGGGGGGCATTGCCCGATTAGCAAACCTTCGGAGTGTCAATCCTTTTGTTTTCGGATGAACGAACTTCCTTTCCTCAGACGAAGAAATCAGAGTAACAAACTAGTCATTATTTTATTCGGGCATTGGGAATAGTTCAGGAAAGAAATAGAAGGGAGGAATCCGAAACACGCATATTCCGTGTGCTTATTTATACGTCATGTTTATTGATATGCTGCGGCTAAGGGCCTATTGGAGGTCGTTATACCTCTCGTTTGGTGTACGATTTCTTTCGTTTCATATCACTTTATTTGTTCCCTTCATATTCTTAATCTAAAGGTAATTCTTTCAATTGCCTCGCACTGTGTACATGCATTTTCGTAACGGCGATTTCCCGCTTTGCTGCAGTATTTCGAAGGGTGTTTGATGCCAGCCGCTTCGGTGTGCTCTGTGGTAATGTTTATGTATAGTTGTCGGGGAGGTTGTTGATACTTTGTCTGTTGACATTTATTTTCGTACAGGCAGGGGCGGATCCAGGAATTCTGTACAGGAGGGGGGAGGGGCGCAACTAATATTTCTGGTGCCACTTCCGGGTTTCACTTCTATTTTTTTTTTTACGATAAATAAAGGGGGCGTGCGCCTCATGCGCCCCCTCTGGATCTGCCACTGCTACGTGTTTATCTCGAGTGATGGTGATCGTGTTTCTAAATGTTTATAAAAAAAGGACATTATCTGAGTGATGCCTGATGATAGTGCAGGTGATGATAATCAACGATGCTGATGTAAAAGACGGCTTGCTGTGGATGCTGAGCGTTTATACGTGCCCTTCGTTTATTTAAATAAGTTTTCCCTCTTTTACTCTTCTTTCCCCTCCCAAGAATGATAAAAAAAGAAAATACTGTACCTACACCTCACAACAAAAGGAACCACGTGTGAACAACCATCGTTAAGTTCAATCGAAACGTTCATTATTAGCAAAGAATAAGGGGAAAACACGAGTGACGGAAAATGATAGAAGCGACGAGATTGTCTTCTTGTGTATAATGCGGTCTCTTGGGATTGGAAAAACCCCACCCTCGGATCCCTTTGTGGAAATTTCCACAAAACCAGGTGCGTGCCAGACCCCAGGTGCCAGACGAAAGAATGCGCGCACTGGTGTAGTATATCGATCGAAGAACTCGCTGGTGAGTTGAGTTAAAGCAATCATTGCAAAGATGTTCTGATTCTTTCGCCTTTCTTTAGGCGCATACATCGAACAGTCGATTATTGCGTACTTGATCTAAGTACAATGTATTTATATGTTCCCGAGCTGTAAAAAGGAATTGATTAATCACTCAAAAATGCAATCACAGATTATGAAAGGTCTCATATGCCTAGACAAATTCACTGAGATGTCCTATGTGAGATGCAGCCACCACCCGATTAAACAGCAAAATCATGACAGTAAAATTTCACGCTCACCAAAACTGCCTATTACTTTTCATATGAATTTTTGTTATCAACACTCGTTCGTGGATTTGTTCGTTTGCATGTTTTGTGTGTATTATTCCTCGATCCTGAAAGACGTAATAATTATTCGCATCGAACGTAAACTGTTTACCGTAACTAAGCCTATGGCGCATTCGATCCATTCAACTAGCAGTAACCTCTAAGGCAGTAAGTTAGTAGCACATGGTGCATTCCTTTGAACCACGTGTTTCGCATATCGGCACATCCAAACACATTAGCGATCGTCGTTATGGCAAACTTTCCGATTACAGTCAAGGGAGAAGAAATCGTAATACTGAACATGTACTTACAAAAGTGATTATGCTTAAGATCAAATAAAATGAAGAAGTTTGAAAACAACTTGGCAACACTCAATCAAGTTTTTCATTCTCTCACACAAAAGCTCTCTTGAGAAAATGAAAGCATTCCCCCTCCCCTGCTAGATAATGGAAGTTTTCATCACTAGCCCAGCAAGTTTTGGGAGTGTACATGAATGTTTTTAGGATAGAGTCAAAAGGGACCTAAGCTTTCGATTATAGCAGAACCTTCGTCAGAAGCAAAATGGCAAATAGGCAGAAAAAGCAACCACACACATGTAAAGCGACTTCACACAACAAGATCAGTCAGGGCAAAGGGACACGGAACAAAGAAAACAAAAGGAGAGGGTAGGAAGTCATACAAAAGGAGAGGGTAGGAAGTCATGGGCAAGGAGCCCAACAGGTAAAGGGAGGGGGATTAGAGCAGGAGGATGGACAGACAAAAGGCAGGGGAAGGTTAGTAATGGTCGCCGTGAGGGCCAGGGGGCAACCATTGAAGGAAAAGGATGAATATGGAGGCAACATCAAACAAGATAAGGAACAACAGAGAGATAAAGAAAGGTAAAGCGTGAAATAGCAACAGCAAAGGGGGGGGGGGGGGGTGAGCAAACAGCAAGCCCTAGAAAGGATCTGGTACAAGTACCAAGAGGATGCAACAAAATGAAAGTGAGAGTCAATCAACAAATGCAATTAACCATATCAAAGTATGGTAATATTAATACAGTAATAACGATGATATTGACAAAACAAATTAGAATAATAATCATTAAAGCACATAAAAAAAGGGGGACACAAAGTCCATGGGAGAGAAAATGTATACTTGCAAAGCAAGTATAAATAGGCAAAATAAATACATTTCAAAGAGCTGGTTCATATGAAATCACCTTTGATTTATGATTTTACAAACAAGAATTTTCATCGCTTACCTATTTCTTTTATTACTTTCGTAATGTCATGATATTTCATGATGGCATGTGTTCTGTCTTTACATGGCAAGATAAGGTTTTTTTTTTTTTTTTCCATCCAGGGTCAAAAGAAGAAAGTGATAGAAAGATAATTGAAAGGATAGAATGAAACACCTACTCAGCAGGCTCTTGATATAACGCAAAAGCAATTCATCAGAAATGCAGTACAGTTCTAAATAATTTATCAGTGGAAAAAAGAGCAAAGAAAATGGGATTTCGAGTTCAATAGGAGTAGGAACATCACAATTTACAGACTTGGACCTGATGCAAACATATTGTCTAGCTTCTGGTTGAGTTTCTTCAGAGACATAAATTTTGGTAGCAGTAAACCAGAGTGAACAAGCAAAAGGATACAATTAAGTGAAAAAATAAAATGCAGGTCTCTAGACCACTCCAGTGCACGATCGAGCGAACAACACTAAAACAGCCCCCAGGGCCAGGCCATGTCGTCAGTGTCACTCTCGTCTTAGATCATACAGGCCTACATTGTATACACATCGTTTCGTACTCGTCATCGCCAACGTCATGATGGTCGGTCACACGAAATAAATTGCATCATCATAAGAGCTCTTATATCAACACCACTAGATAGTAGAATCATTATCATTATCACTATCATTCCAGTCAATCTCATCCAAAGCGAAACCCTCAAAATCCTCAAAATCATCGTGGTTAATACTCTCACAAAACACATCTGTAAACGATTCAGACATCGCAGACCTAGCTACACATCTTGCACACAAAAATGAAATGGAGGTGGAAAACTACGATGAATACACAAAAAATATCGACGATGGCATTTTACCGTAGCAGAAAATACACAGAGTATCTTGCACCGGAAAAAAAAATGGATGTGGAAAACTACGATGAGGAAAACTAGGGTGAAAACCCGATGCGTGAAGACGAACGATGAAGACACTTTTACGGTAAAAATACTTACACGGAAACAAACGAGTGGGTACGATATTCTCGCACACACGAAGATAATCGACACATCGTTCAATCGAAAAACTCAACAAACACTCGAACAAAAACTCACCCCAAATTGTGGCAAACAGGGTAATCACTTTATAAAAATGAGAAAAAAAAACACTCTCAGAAGTATGATTGTACTCTGAAGAGAAAGGGATACAATGATACGGAAGCAAAAGAGAGAAAATGAGAGAAATGGACGGGAAACCTAGAGAACTTCGACGAAAGAAGAGCTAGCGATTCGCGATTAGAGCTAACTTTGTATACACTGTAGCTAGCTGTGTGTGTGATCGCGCGTACAAAGGGTTGAAAGCGTTGAAAGCGTTGAAAGCATTGAAAGCGTTGAAAGCGTCCACAGCTTCGGAAAAGCGTTCGGGGATTTCGTTGAATTCGTTGAATTCGTCCAAAATCCGTCCATGAAGTCTGGACACAAAAAGCGTTGAAAACGTCCCAGGCGAAATCAATGACGCTAAAAGCGTTGGGACGAAATTTGGACGCACTTTCGTCGGGCGTTTTCTATTGCGCGTACTGTATGTCATTACTTTTATTTCAAATGTGTATAGTTCCCTATTGGCTCTGACTGTACATTTAGGAGAAACGTGTGTAAGCACGAGAATATCACAAGATTTTACTGTTCCTTTGAGGGAAATACTGTGAAACCTTTTAAAGAAATACGGTTGTTCTCTTTTTTTCATCTTTTTTGAAAAGGGAATACACATACTCGAATAATGAATCATCATGCATTTCGGATGTGGGCAGTGAAGCTCTTTAGTTTAACAGTTAAGTTTCACGCATTGGTAAGGTTCCCTAATCCGCTTGTAGGGACACGTGATTCCATATTTGTTTTACTGCCAAAGTTTGTCTCAGATGTAAAGTTTTTGTTTCTCTCAAACTGCTTGAACAGTGAACGATGAAGTCTGACTAACTCTGATATAACTGTACAGCGATCGACCTCTTATTTCGGTCATTATTTTGAACTATACTACATGATAATGTGTTGAGTAAGGTCAAAGGTCGACATTTGCTCATGTTTGTTGATACGGAGAAAGTAAATAAATTGTGTAAAAGTTCATGCAGTTTGGCACAGAAAACCGCATGGCACTGTACACATCCACCGTCCAAAGTCCCTGACACAGAATACAGAAAGGGTGACTGGCATATCGAAACTACGCATCACATTTCATAAATGCAAGCAGGAAGGAAAACCTGATATTATTTCCAGCCATGGTGACGGCATGAAATGAAACTACACTACGATAGTAACAGGATGTTTTTGCAAGTGTATGCTTAATTTTGCTCTCATACAAAGTGAACGTTGTCTTCGGAAAGTAGAGTACAGTCAAACAATCGATTTTAAGAAAAGTTTCTCTAAATCACGGAGAAAATAGAAAATTACATGTATGCTAATTTAGTCTTTCACATCTAAATTGTCTCAACCTGTACTGTAGGGCAAGGTAGATGAAATCATAACATTATTGCTTTAAAAATCTGCCGTTGACTACACTGTGCACACACAAAATTTCGTTGAATTTCTTCTCCTGTTTTTCGAGATTGAATACTGTACAATGAAATAATGTAGATGTACGGTAGGCATTTTTTTTTGTTGCTTACAACAATAACGTCATTTATTACGACATAATGTCATCATCACATTTAATTCAGATACAGTGTACATTATTTTCACCTCCATTTTTAATAACATAATGTGTAGGTAAAAATTTTGAATTTAATAATTGTCTTGATTTTATGTCTAAATGTACTATTGTTTACTTGTTTATCTATTTTCATTTTATTAATCAAAATCATTTTGAAGGCGAAGTGGTATTGCGCTCAAGACATACATGTAAAACTGGAGAGATTTATGATGGCCGGGTCTTAGGCGTTTACATATAGATGTGAAAATTGTGATGATCATATATATAGCTCGAAGTTACAGAATCAAAATGTATAAAAGTTGATTCAAGATCTAGGTGGCTGCAACCACTATCTAAGTTCCCGTTGGTCAGTCATCCTGTCAAAGTATACCTGGTCGAGACGATGAATACGGTCAAATCGAGTACCCAGGCTCTGGCCGAGAGATCTGATCGGTCGTTCGTTCGTTTCAGGAAGTTATCCCGACTGCTTGATCTTTTTATGGCGCGATAGCATCCATGAAAACACAAAGCAACGGCAAAAACAAAATACCACCCAAAAAAGCTCATAATCAGATTTTGCAAAGATGAATTCCAGCACACATAATGGTCACGCTTATCTCTGATGATGTCATGAAGTGTCATGGCGTCCTCACGTATAGTGTACTGTATGTATTCTACTACATACTTCACGAACATGACTCCACAGGAATAAAAAAAAAAAATCATACAATAGGATACCAATGTGAATGCACTTCTCGAATATTTCGAGACAGTTTACGGTACTGTTTACCATTGGGGGCAGTGATTCTAAAAATGTTCGAGATATCATATTCAATGCATATGTGTAGGTCAGTTGTATCACATATATGCCATATAAAAGTTCGCAATATAGCCTAAAATATAGGGAGACATCATTATTTTTCTGAGTAAACCATAACTGTAGACGGTTTCATAGGAACATTTTAGAACTATTTTGAAGCACTAAAGCTGGTTTTTTGTTTCGTCTGCAAATGGTAAATAATGCCTTTAATGCTTGCTTGTAAGTGGGATAGAGACCTAATCATTCATGGATTAGGATTTTTATATACGAGTTCTTGTGAATGTTGGTTTTCAAGCCCTTTTATTTCCTCTTGCAATGAAGGAATCCATCTTCACTGCAATATTGGACTACTTCCTACCGCTTTGTGCTTATCTGTTTCTCATATCACCGCCATTACCACAGTTCAAGCTGTGTTCAATTCACAAAATGACATCTTTATTTTTTTTTGTTATGAAGCAAATTTCATCAATTTCAATCAATAATAACGATAATAACAATAATAACATGGTACGATTGATAATAAACAATATTAGTGTATTTGACTTAAATCATGATATTAACATATGAAAGAAAAGGTACATTTATAAATCCTCCTTTCTCATACTATACCGACCAAAAGCATTGACCTACATTGTATAACGAACACTTACGTTGTAGTCTAATTATGAGCAAAAACACAAGTGGGTGGTATGATACATGAACACTTTTGAGTTGAGTGTAAGTTCCGCCTTGGCAGGGGAAAAGATATTCCCTCTCACCCAGAATATGACGAAGCGCGCAATATGTAGTGTTAAGCGTGCTTGACACTATTTTGAAACTAGCAACGACATTGATTTGAAGGTCATTAGTTTATCAGAGTTAATCTATAGGCCTATTGTTAAGCGACAAAACATGCATCCATCTATACGGATTCTGTCATTGCTATATTCTTATCGATTGATTTTACTACACTGCATGATTATTAGATTGTTTAATTTGACTTCTAGTAACACCCGCTTAGGCAAAAGTGTAATATTGTCGCTCACAAACGACCGTTTCCTGTAGCTGAGAGGGCTTAGCTCTGAGGGATATTCCCCGACGAGCGAGTCACTTTGTTCTCATGTTTTGCTTTTTTTTTATCGAGTTAGCATTTTGTCAGTGTTATAGGTTTAGTAATCAAAGGGGTGGGGTGGAAACCACACCCTTGTGAAGGTCGTTTGTCTCGTCACTTTGGTATTGCATTCTGATGTTTTACAAATGTGTGAAGACAATACAACTCTATTTCACGCTATGGAATTAAACTATCACGTGCCTTGTTCTCTCCTTGCCCTCTATAGGCTAGAATTCCGGTCCCAATACTTACCATTGTAAGCAGAGATTTGTTGAGCTATAGTGAAACTCTTTTGGAAACACAGGTATTACGTAACAGAGGATACAAGGGATTATGTGAGACTGTTTGATAACGACCATGATAATAGAAGTGAGCTTCAATCGCTGTGCACAGTCAACATTCAATTAATTGTATTGTACTTCATTGGTTCTACAGGTACATGTACCTGATGAAGGGCTCTGCTCTAAAAGCTGTTTATTCAAGCGGAAAAAAAAAAGATCAAGTTGACACGTACATTGCGAATCATGTGATTATATGATTTAAAAAAAGGTAGTTTCAGATATAAATCCGGGAACCTTGATGTTTACAATTACCAAGAGGAGATTGCTCTTTTGTGATATATGTACTTTGGAATTACTCTCGTTGATGTGTTATGGCACAACTTTCATGTGGATTTGATAAGTGCTGAACGTAATAAATATACACGTATAATTATGTGTACATACGGACTCACATTAATGCAGAAATGTATTCATATAAGTAATCAATAATAGCAAGGAAGCAGATTTATCTGACGTGCTATATGGAGTCACTTAATTTTCGTCAGGCGCATACCTGCAGGGTATACTGTGTGTGTTCGACCGAATATTTCGCCTAGTCTGCGGAGTTCATGTATTTCTCTCAATGTTCTTAGTTTCCCACGAAATACTGTTCAAGGTAAATGGGTGAAAGGAAATGGAATGAGATATACAAAAGTGTAGCACTCCTGAAAGGAAGCTAAAGAGGAGATTGGTGTGAATGAATATGGACGAGCCCTCGGCACTGGCACCTGCAGTATTGTGTCAATTTCGGGTCAGTTCCGAGATTCAGTGCTGGAATGAGATCGAAAGAGGCTGTGGCTCGGTCTATGTCTACGAATAATTTTGCAATATACTGCAAAGTTTATGGTCATTGGGATCATGCCGTAATACCTTGAATTTCATTCATCAGATGAAATTCATACATTGTGAGTGGGACACAGTGTTAGAAAATAGAAGAAAAAAAAACCGTTCCACTTCAGACAAAAATCATGATTGTCCATGGAATCCTTTACAGGATTGTAGAAGAGGTATTACAGCATTATATTCCCCAATTCAAACATTCTGCTAGATACAATATCGGAGAATCTTTTACTTTTCATTCTTTTTATTTTACTTCTAAAATACTTTTGTTGATAATTACTTTGGGGGACGTCACTTTCATTAAATCACGTGAAAGAAAATACTGGCTACATGCCGTATTTCGTGGCAAAGTTGTAACAACAAATTATTATGACCGAAAACATGAAAAATACTCATCACATTTTAGCAGACTTTTCATACTGTTTCTAAAAGACAGAAATCATACTGATTGGATCATTATGAGGTTTTCTTTGGGCTCACGTTGTTGTTTTCAATGTTTGATGACAACGATAGAGCAACAATGGTATACCAGTGATAAACATGCTTTCACTTAGGCCTTAGGTTCGAAAACAGTTCCGTTGAGGGGCAGCCGAAAATTGAATTTATTCACGTCCGTTCGAGAACCTCAATGAGGAGCATCCGGCTCCTTGTCTTGGCAAGAACTAGCGTGAAAATGCTGTGTGTTGTGTGGTTTTAGGGAAGTGTAGAGTTAAGGGATGTATATGAATACAGAGTAAGGTTGGGTGTCTCCTCAATCTGCATTTAAACGCGAGGGAGAGTCCAAACTGCTTGACTTCCCTGTAGTCGATCAAGAGTCAAGAAGTAAAGTTACTAGCATAGACAATCTTGATCACGTGTTTGTTCTCTTTGCTGTTCTCGATGTTAAGGTATCCTTCCCACGTCAACCTCCTGCACACCTCGTGCTCTGCCAAGATGGAAGATGACGAGGACAAGGACGAATCCGTGGCCGGAAAGTGCGCTGACGTCGTCCGCTCCGTGCTCCCTCACTCACTGCTGATCATCGTCTATCTCATCTATCTCGCCGTCGGCGGGATCGTCTTCTCCGCGCTCGAAATGCCTCACTTCCATGTGCTCAGCGATCAGGAGCACGCTCAGCTGGCCGAAGCCAACCGCACCAGACTGACCATCCTGGAAGCCTACCACAACGTCTCCATGGGAATAATGAAACCCGAAGAGCTCAACATCAGTCGCCTGCTCGATTCCCTCATTGATACGGTCAATCACCCGGACTGGAAGGCGGGAAGGCAAAAGGCTCTGATGATGGGTCGAGACTGGTCATTCCCGAGTGCCATGCTGTTTTCGTTGACGACTATCACTACTATAGGTATGTGCATGTTTCAATCAGATGATAGATTGGTGACAAACCACTGGTGACATAGTATAAACAGCAACAGTATTTATGTCTAGTTAGCTTTGGGTGAAGGTAGGTGAACTAATCCTCTCTCTCTCTCTCTTTGTAATTGTGATGATTATGAACATTAAAATGCAAAAAAAAAAAAAAAATCATGCTGCAGAAACATGGTGAATGTTTTCGCTTAGCAAAGTGACCTTCACAAGTTTGTTCAACCAAGATTGGAAATAACTAGATGTGTATGTCTGTGTGTGTGTGTGTGTGGGGGGGGGGGGGTCATTAGCATCTGATGCATTTAAAATCATGAGCCTGACAGAACGAAATACCTCGCATAACTTTTTATTTTTTATTTTTAGTGACTGCTTATTTTAAAGTAGGCACATCTTGCAATAAATCCCTACACTATTGGTTAAACACCATGCAATTATTCTGGTAAATAAATATATAATATATTTTTTCTTCCTGAGTTGACATAGAGAAAAAAAAAGCCAAAAGAAACTTCAATGGGAATGACAAAGTTTTCATAATATGTCGGAAGACAATAGTAACAGAATCACATGCACTCACGTGTAATTCGGCTTCTATTCATCAACAGTGTCGTTTTGCTCTAAATGCTGCCTTGTCCAGAGCACAAACTTGATATTGAGTCACGTGGGAAATTTTGATATCAAATCTATTTCCCAGAGAAATCAAGGCAACGGTACGTGTATGTACACTAAACTCCTCAAACTGTTTCTAAACGCAGTGATAAAAACCCTGACCAATTACACCATTATAAAGAGCATGTACTTACTGTAGATGGGAACTGGCCTATAGAAACGATGCCATTTTGATGAATAGATAATTTCCACGGCGCCAGAATGTCATTATCTAAAATTCTCCTTTCTTTCTCTTGTTTGAACAGGATACGGAGATCTTGCTCCTGACACGCTGTGGGGAAAGATATTTTGCGTGGCATACTCGGCTGTTGGCGTTCCTTTCTCCTTCTTTCTATTGGCGGATATCGGTCAAGTTCTTGCGATCGCCTTCATCAAGCTAGTCAGGTGTTGTTCCTGCAGAAAACAACAAAGCACGTCTGAGAACAAGTCGTCGCAGAGCAAGGAACAACGTATGTACCCGACGCTTCCTAGTGTCAGAGAGGATACGCCTGATTCGCAAAGGAAAACGACAAAAGAGGGTCGGAAGGGAGCCAAGCCAGACGTTACCATGCGCCACCTTAAGTCCATTCGTAATCCCATGGAAAATTCAGGGGACAAGCGGGGGCAGGCAAGTCAGCGGGGTGCACAGCCAAAAACAGATCCCGTCGACGATAAAATGATTGAAATGTCCGATTTGGGAACATGTTCTGTGGACTCTTTCAATTTGAACTCGAATAATTCTGGCTTCGACCGTACTAGTCAAATGAGTTGCTGTGACAACCCTTCAAACGGAAACGCGACGGCACGTGAGGAGAAAAAAGAACATTTACATCCGGAAGACACGAAGATGAAAGACTCTAAGGAGGTCAATGATAAAGAGGAAGAATTCAGCAATTACCATGAAAACGATGTCCCCATCTTGCTCGTCTTGTTTGTCTTAGTGAGCTACATGCTTATCAGCGCATACGCCTTCAAGGTTGTCGAAGGCTGGGACTATGGTACATCGGTGTACTTCATTTTCATCACGTTGACCACAATTGGCTTTGGTGATGTTGTGCCAAACGAGCAATACACCCCTCAAGTCTTCTTTTTCTGCCTCCTTTTTACCATCTTTGGCTTGGCGGTGACATCAATGTGCATTGCTCTTTCCCAGGATACTGTGGCGAGGGCAGGTAAGAGACTGATGGGCGCAATCAGGCAACGAATGGTCATGGATGACAGCGACAAGGACCCCGAGCAGGGCCACGGTCGGAGCAACCAGGGGTGAGGACTGTAAGCCGTCCCGGTGGGCGGCGCTCCTTAAAAAGAAATGCACCGAGCTGGTACAGAGACGAGGACCAAACAGGCGCGCGTTCAGCAAAGCCAGCTATGCCAACTGCAGCTGCTTCAGGAGTCGACGAATTTTTTCATCCTCCTGTTGTCTTCTATGGTCTCTTCTGCCTCCTATCCTTAAATATTCCACTGAGGTCGTCTTTTTCTATTCTTTTCCATCTTTGGACTATGATCTGCGTCGATCTCCTTTCTATTTAAGCCAGAGGCTTAGTATGAAGAATGAATGCTGTATGTCTTTCTTTCTACTACTTTCCAGTTCACCTTCTGGAAGATTTCTATTCTTTTTATTTAAAAAAAATAAAATCCTCCAAAAGATGCTCAATAATAGAATTGCATGGTAATTGAAGTTATCCATAAGAGCTCTTGAACCCTAAATTTGAAAAAGGCTATCTACGCGTGCATCTGCGCATATTTTAGTGCCTGTTGATATGCCTGTAACGTGCGGAATTGGTAGGAAGCCTACTGCCATAATGCTTGCCGCTTTGGAATTAGCGCATTTACCACTGCTTTTAAATAGAGTATTTTTTTTAGTGAAATGAACTTATGCACTTACGGGGAGAGAGAAGACACAGTCTTTCATTAAATTGCTCTTCGCATACAGCTGGGCTCTTCGCATACAGCTGTAGTTGTCTAAAGACAAACCGAATGAGAAAATAAGAAACAATCAGGTTAATAATCATGTAAATGAATGTTATTGCTTGGTTTATTGGTGAGTCATGTCGATGTCCCGTTAACCTGGGACGATGCTGCCTGTAGTGGTATTCTTGCCAATCTTGGCTCATGTTTCTCTGCTACTCTACCGTGGCCTACATAAGCAAAGAAATGCCGATCTCTTTCATCGTTCATCCACCTCAGTGCCTTAAGAGAATTGTACTTACCATCAGTTTCCCTTCGGCATTTTCGGACAAGGATTTTGGCAAGGTGTGATTGCATTCCTTCTGCTAAAGAGTCTACTATGCCACTTCCGGTGGAAAAGTGTTTTCAGGCACCTCGTTTTCAATGAGGTCAATTTATGTTCTACCTTATCAAAAAAAAAAAAGTCCCTATGGGGTATTGTTAACAGTCCATCATTCTAAAAGTAAATCAACATCTCATGGAATAATGCCCAAAAAAAAATGGTTTATCACAATTCACGTCATTTAGGGAGTGATGAAGAAAATAAGCTTCTGTCCAGTGACAACTAAGACTTAGAATGGGAATTAGTGATTTAAATTTGTATTATACCTAATTATATATATATATATATATTACATATATTTTAGCCAATTTCGTTGATATATTTATACTCAAACGACTCAGTCTTCTCAAGTGATTAAACTTGCTACAAAAGACCAAAACCAAACTCAAAAAGAAAAAAAAAAGAAAAAGAAAATACTTTAGGGCTGACTGTCTGCCTCATTTCCTTCCTAAAAAGAGGAGTATTTGGTATTTTCCAGCCCTTAAACGTATTGCATTAGTTTTGTTCATGCACTCCAGTAAACATGAACTTCATAAGCCAATATGTGTGTGATTTTTTTTACATGATGTTGAAATGCAATCACCTATTCCATGAACACCTGCAATGTGCTTCCAGTCTATAATTACGACAGTTATTCATAACCAATACAGGGTAGGAATTTCAACTTGATAATGCCACGCACAAATAACTTGTTTGTGAAGTTCATTACCACGTTCACTGTATTTACTGTGTAAATAGGGCGTCGAAACGAAGTTCAAATATATCTAGTGACATTCACTTCAAGGTCGGTGTAAGTCCAGATCACAGAGACTACACGCATTATGTAAAGGCAGGTCTGTCTGATTCTTCATGCTATTCATATTATATGCAATGTATTACAAAAAAAAAATACACATCAACTGTAGGATTTGAGATGATATCTGAATATTGATGTTCACTAAAACCTTGAAAAAGATGTAAAGAATGATAAGACATGTATTCTAAGTTTCCCATTTTCCATGTGAGTTAGATACTTTTTTTTTTCAAATGTTAGTAAAATAGTTAGATGAAGAAAACTCCCAGAACAGCTTAAAAAAAAGAAGAAAACCTTGCGTCAATTTTCTCCAGATATTCATTTAATATGCGTTGATATAATAACGCATGATATGACGTGAAACACACTTTATACAATACTATATAGTACAATGTATAGGAATTTACAAGAGGGAAAGAGAGGCAAAAGAGAGGCATAAACGAACAAATGGAAATGAAAAAAAGGAAATCGAAGTGGTTGAAAGGAAACAGTGATGATGGCGATGATGACAGCGATCAGTGATTGTCATCATCGCCTTCAAATCACCAAATACAGGACTGCAACAGTATGACTGTCAGTATGTAAATTCAAACTTATAGTGGACAATTAACATGAACTTCGAAAAGCCGGCATATCCAAATCTGCTTGTAATGGTTTGTATACATTATTTATTCGGACAACGGAATATTCAGTATTCTATGGTATCGAGGGTGTAGTGTAACATTTCATGATATTTGTATACTTCAAATGGGTGTGGAGAGAAAATTGAAAATTATGTGCTTGGGCATAGTAAAAACAGCATTTTTTATAAGTAAATTAATGCTTAATTCTGCCTTCTGATGTCATCATGTGCAAACCGATATCTTTAATGCGAGAAAGGACTGCTTTAGCGATATTTGATTTGATTTAAAAGTGAAAAGGTGTATCAGATATCAAAAGAGGAATTCGTTATCGCATGAAACTTGCTTTTACCACCAAACTAGTAGAGGTATTTATAGTGCAATAGATGGATATAATTTGCTCATTTTAAGTTTATTTTCTTATTGCTGTGGCATAACGCTTTATTTACTTTGTCATAACATAATAATACTGCGGAGTTTTCCTCCTTATTCTTGGCAGGGGCAAAACTGTCAGGAAATGTTAAACATATTGGCCCGAATTCACGAAGGTAATACAAAATTAATGAAACCATGGTTTAAACCATGGACAAAAACCATGGAGAGCCAAGTGTCGCACGGAATATTTCGTTACGAAATTGTTCATTTCGTCGAGAAAATGACCGCTTCGTTATCATTATCATTTCGTGGACGAAATGTTTATTTAGTTACAAAATGTTGTCATTTCGTTACAAAATAGTCATTTCATCGACGAAATGACTGATTTCGTAACGAAATATTCCATGCGACACTTGGCGCTCCATGGTTTAAACCATGGTTTCATCTGTACCACCTTCGTGAATTCGGGCCAAAGTGAAAATCAAGTATAATCTGGTTGAGGTGTGTCGTATTACTCAGATTTTATTAGATTCTCTTTTACGCTGTAATGTTACAAGATGGTACCAATGCCATGTAAGATTGTCACTGATTGTCTTTTTTATTTGATATGATACTATGCAAGAATTATAATCATGCTTAAAGGGATGGTATGGTATTGGCGGAGATGAGGATTGGGCTTTTAACTTTTTGCAAGATACCAAGAAACCACTTATGAAATAATACAGAGCATATACCATCCTAAGACTAATTCAAAGTTTATTCGATGAAAATTAATTTTGGAATGGCTGAGACATCCAAAAACAAAGTAAAACAAAGCGATCGTATTAAAAGGTGTGTCCCACTTTTATTAGGAGCGCTCTGTTTTGGATATTTCAGCCATTTCGAAACCAATTTTTATCAAATATACATTGCATTCCTTTCGGAATTACACGCTCTTTCACATTTCATTGTAGGTTTCTCACTATCTCACAAAAAAAAATGCAACAAACCTGAAGTTAGGTCTCAACCAAAACTATACAATCCCTTTAAGGGTTTTAGTGACACTGCGTAAGGGCCGCATAACGCCTCAATACGAATGCTTCAAAGCTCATGTTTCTTCCAATTTTCTATTGAAGGTAGTTAAAGGTGGTGTAGGTGACGGTATCAAAGAACTCACTGCCAAACGTTTTCAATCTGCATCTTCCTGTCAATTCTCCGAAATACATAAACAGTAAACCTACAAAGTTATTCAGGGAACTGATTAGCTGCCCAAAAATACATTCGCCTCGTTTTTTAACGAGAGCTGGAAGAAGAGTCATTAATTTTATCAACTTTACGTGCTGAAAAACAGCTCTGTTGGAAGTGAATTCGTTTTCTTTTTCCTATCTTGTGTTTCTGTTATATCAATAGTGCATTCTAAGTGTTGCAAAAGAATGTCCTACGTCTTTGCTTTGCAATTTAATATAAAGTTCAACTCTTTCAAGAAGTCAAGCCAAAAGTATTTTTAATATTGTATGATGACTTTGTTCAATGTTTTGTACTTTCCCGTCTTCCATGATGTATTATGTGCCCTTTAAAGGGCATAGTCGGTGATGATAATAAAATGCTCAAAACAAGTGCATAATTCTTGCCTTTTATGACGTGGTGCTTCATTGACTGCAGCTACTGTACATAGATGACAGCGACAAAATATCAGACTTGCAGAACTTTATCTGACATGCTCCGACGATGTACTATATTCCCGAACAAAGGGTACATGGATGTGTTTCGTGAACTGAGCAAAATCTATTTACTCTCCTCGACACCACGATTTACCGAAGTTGATTTGGGATTTATTGGTAGACCGCACTCCTTCCATGAGGCAGAGTGCAGATATAGAAACATAATGAGAGAGAGAGAGAGAGAGAGAGAGAGAGAGAGAGAGGGGGTAGAAGTTAAGCTAGACAGGGGGAGGGAGTAGGGAGAGAGTGAGATGCGTGCATTCATAGAGTAATGCGAAATAGAAAGAAGAGGGAAAAAAAAGATAAGTAGCAAAAAAAAAAAATGCAGAGAAAGAAGGGAAAGTAATTAGACTTATTTTAGAGTAAGCGGAAATGGAGACTTCAACTCTTTTATCGAGAACGGAAGCTCTAGACCATCCTTTGGTCAATATTCTTAGGAAACCTTCTTTCCTTGTCTTACCGCTTTTATTTTGCTTCTGCAACGAAACAAACAAAACAGATAGGCTATAGTAATAGTGTAATGGCTCTTCATTTCTTATTGCGGGACCTCAAAACGAATGTACTCAGCCACATGTGTTTTTTACGTCTAACTAAAGATAAAGAAGCTCTAATAGCTCGCATGAATGCTGCATGCCGTGACGTATCCCTGGCTTGGACTCCGTGGGTCCGAGGCGGTGACTATTAGGAAATCATCACGGATCCGTTCTGGCTTTACGCGTCCACCTACATCCACTATGTGTTTTGGGTACGTACGGAACAATTGGCGGTTCTCCCGACGACGATGATGTCATGAAATTATCTGACGAACAAATAGAAAGTGCTTACCCTAGAAACCAACAACAAGCCCCCCTCGAAACTTTTCTCTCATCATCGATCCGCCCCGTCGGACTCTCCTACAGTCCAGCGGTCCGTCCACAAACAGCCCGACCTTTTATCCCTTTCCCGGCTTGGCCCATTGTTATGCAAAACACGTAGCTAGGGGTTTGGCATTGATGTACCTCTATTCTAAACAGGGGGCTTTAATGTATGCACTTTGGGGGGTAAAGAAGTGACCGACGAAAGAAAGGGGGGCCCAAATATAAATCGACGCCATCTTGCCTCCACTGGTCCACTCGGAAGTCTTACTTTCGGAATATTAACTCAAACACAAGGTGAGAATTTTTGTTTTTTCTTCCTATTTTAGTTGCGCATGAAATCATCAAACTTTGTAGATGGGTGTGTGTGCTTTTTAGAGTTGCTACGTAGGTATTTTTAATGATTTCATCTAGTTATGTATAGTTCTTTCTCTGAAAGATCACCATGACGTAAAACTCGAAGCCTGGGCCACATGAGCTTCATGTTACAGCTGCTTTCGTGATTTAACAAAGTTTTCATAACATTGATATGACACCCATGCAATAATCAAATAGCTCATTATCATCACATTTAGCACTTATTCCTGACGGAGGTTATTCCAGCTTACAGTCGGAATCAACATTTTGTAATGTACCTGTTTTTTCAAAGTTTTATGATAGAGCCGAAATTTTTTCAAATGCACATTGTAGTGGATTCGTTTGTTTTGCGAGTATCTCGGCTAAGTACGTCAAGAATGTGAACCAAAAGTGAATACATTTGCAGTTGATCTATGGTTGCCTCGAGTATATACCGTTATCATTATGACATTCGTAAAGGGCAAAGCCTCGGAGTCAACAGGGTTTTTGGTGGGTTTTTTTTTTTGACAAATACAATGTATTTCAGCTCACATATCAAATATGAAATTACAATACAGCCGAAACGCTGATTGATGTATACACCAAAGGCGTTTTTAAAGGGAATTTCTTCATCATAGGCTGTAACAAATAATCCTCGCAACACCATTACAGACACCCTCTTTAACTCAAAATTTTCGCCGCCTCACATGGAATGGAATGGAATGGTTTATTGATCAAAGCCGAACGGCTGAATTGTGTCTGATTTACATCGATAAAAATACAGTTAGACAAAATAAGTTACATATACAAAACACAAACAAAATACAATCATTACGACAACAACAAAACAAATCATCAGTACATCAGTAGTGGAAATACATTCAGTATATAAATTACATTGCAACAGAAACAGAGTTGAGTGAAAAAAAAAACCGTTTTACATATGATTATATGTATCTTATATCCTCCATTAGTGACGTATCACAACCCTTTAAGCTACATGGCCGCTTTGTTTGTTTGGTTTTTTTTTAATGTGGGTAGTATAATGGTTCTAATGAGAAGATTCAATTGAAAGATAGCAAAGTTATAAGCATGTGGCATAAAATGCCATTATCTAGAATTAAGTTTCCTTTAATTCAAGGTTATAATCTTAAGGTTATAAGCGGTAATTTCACTAATAAACTTTAACAAACGAGAAGAACGTTGATAAGTTTAAAGAATTATACACCAAAAATGTACTCGGTCCGCACAAGACAGTTAATTTAGAAATGATTTAGAAATATAACCAGTAAAATTCATATAAAAATTTAGGTTTAACACGTGATTAAATTATTGTTATAGAGTGCAGGTGCGTGTACGTGTTTTCGTTTGGGAAATGCATGTCGAATATCCGAATAGTCGAATGTGATTCATGTCACAATAAAAATTTAATCCGCTTTGGTATGCAGTAAAAAGATACCCTGGGACAAGGTGTTCGTAACTGGAAAAAGAAAATAATGAAGTGGGTCCTGATATTGCATTTCAAATATGACAATTTTGACTGGAGGTGTCCCCGCGAGTTTTGTGATGGCCCTTACTAAATGATGGATTACGCCCCTAGGATAATCGTCTTAGAAATACAGTTTATGCCTACATCGCAGAAAGACATTGCTTACTCAGATTCACCTTCACTAAGTTTATGTTACGAAAAAAAGTTTGGCCGTTTTAGAGAGATGGAAATATCATTTGAAGATCGCACAGACAGGTTTTGCAAAGACATTTTAGGAATTCAAGCATACAGATGTGCAAGTGTAGGACCCTACATGATGGTATCATCAACTTTATTTCAGAGGGACTGATGTTTGACAAAATCTGTAAACGGTACAATGTCTTTGTTGACTTCTTTCTTCGATCAATATACATGTACAAATGTAGAATGACAGAACATGTTTGTGCGTTATTTAATCTAGGGTACCACTCTACAATCTCTCCATGCAAAGTACAACTTTTGTATAGGGCATAGAAAGAGAGTACAGTTCGTCCAAGGCGTTGTTTAAAGTGGCTGCGTTATCTTGTCTCGACCAATGCCACTGACTGGAAAACAGATCAAATCTGACGGTCCATAGCAGGGATTATTTCTTAGCAATGTGCAAAATGTATTCACAAGTAGGACACTATCATGACAGTTTGTATAGTCACTACTAGTATATGACGTTTAACACACAACATCTGTATACTGTATAGTGTCACATAAAAATAATATCCTGCTGTCGACAACATTCGTTCAAAATACTTAATGAGTTCCAGCTCTGATTACAACGTATGGTGATATTGATGATGATAATAACTGTGATAACGATGACGACAATAATGGTAATGATTGCAGAATGAGTTATAATGTTAATGAAAACAGTCATAATAATGATAATGCTAATGATAGCAATGAGTATGATAACAATTATAATAGTAATAAAAGTAGAAATTATCATAATAATATATGACATTGATTAGTACATGTACACATGTATGTCTTATTTACAGAGGGTATAGCCTCTTGAGTATTTGAATTATTCTCCAGAGGTCCTTGATATTACCATTATTGAATTGTATATGACAGCATTGCCAGTAATCTATTCTAGAACCTGGATCAAGAGGACGATCATAATTAAAAAAAAACAAAAACAAAACAAAAACAAAAGATCCAATTCCAGATGGTAAAGTACATGTACTTGTACATGGCAGAAGTCAAACTCAGGATAACCCATGTTAGACACGAATTTCAATGTAACTATATTACCACAGAATCCACAATAATCGGGAGGTCTTCTGTTTCTTTCTACGCACTGCAACATTGACTGCAGCAGTCTTTACATCGGGAAATTTCCTCATCCGAGAATTTAGCACCTCTAGTATGATCCCAGTCCACTGTGCGTGTACACTTGTATTGGTTTGTTTTTATTGAAAATTATGTGCGTTTTAAGAACACGTGGAAACACCGGTATGTGTCTTATTGATAACTGCTAATTCTGTTGATCTCCCTCTAAAAGAAATTAATCAGAAAAAAAGAATAAAATAAGATGAAGCACACTAAACTTCTTCCGTTTTCCGTCATTAGGATTATGAGTACCGTACTAAGAGTAACAGCTCTGGTAACGATGCGCTTGCTCTAGTAATGTGTACAGTGTACGCTATAAACTGGTAACCTAAGAAATTTTGAAAGAATTTTGTGCAGCATATGTGCGCAGTGTATCATTCATTTAATTTCTTTAGATTATATAGAATAATAACGGTAATTAACAAAAGGATCCACTTTAAGCGTATCTACGTAAACTAGTTTCTTTATATAATAAAGTATAAAATATAGTATGATAATAAAGGTTATTCTTGTGTAGTGTATATCATTAACTACATGGTGTATAAAAGGCAGCTCTTAACATACTAAAATTAACACCTACGCTGTACGTGCAGGTACAAAGCATTTTTATTCATTTATTCATTTATTTCGGATATTTGTATAGCAATATCGCCCCTTTGCATTTCATTTCTCTTGAATTCTACGAAATGACAACTGCAAATTATACAGTATAAGAACAAAGGTTATTCTTGTGTAAGTCCCACACGTACGCATCTTCATCTTCTGGGGATTTTGATCATAATAATAATATACTGCTGTCTTAAATGTATATTTGCCTAAATTTCGTACTCTGATACCACATCAAAGAGGCAAATTGATATCGATAAGAAGAACTAGATCAAAAGGATACAGTAATTCTCCCTTCTTTCACCGGGAAAACTTAATTATTACGGGTAAGTTTTAGAAATGATCTTCCAACAGAACTTGCACGCCATAACATTCCTCAAACCTACAATATGTACCTCAGCCGTTCTTGACAGGCACCCATCTTTACATTGTAAATGACTTTTAAAGAAACTAGTTTACGTAGATACGCTTAAAGTGGATCCTTTTGCTAATTACTGTTACCATCTAAAGAAATGAAATGAAAGAAACATTCGTGTGCAAAACCTATAATCTGTAAAGGCATGGAACACATATATACTTAAAGGGCAGGGCATCTGTAACATTATTGAAAAAAAAAGGCGAAGTCTTGGCTTCTTCAAGAAAACTGTTCGAAAGGGACACAAAGACAGTATCACCAATAAATTCATATCCTGTTCATGAAATGTACATTATTGTAGTTGCAAAGAGTGTTACCATGCAGTTGACAACTAGGGCCATCCGACTCCACACATACTGTACGCCGTCTGATCTTAATACAGCTGAGTTTATGAAGCTTCCTTAATGCGTGTATAATGTGTAAAGATACACGTAACATTATTTTTTATAATACATGAACACGTTGATACATGTACATTATACAGGGATACAATACGTGCTCGAACATACATTTCTTTTCTTTTTCTTTTTTTTTTGTATTTTAAGTACACTAGTTCATATGCATTCGTGTAACTAAACTTAGTGAAAAATGACGCCGTATGCGAATACATGTAATATATTTGTATAATATAGCAAGATTTGAATAAAAGGATTGCTACATTAGTACAGCAGGGAGACGCTCATCCACACCATGTATTATATCCGTATATAGTTGCAAACACTGTTGTGAACTGATTTTTCGAATTGTTCTTTTATTACTGGACAGATTGGAGGTGATACCACTTGTATGTAGAAAAGAGGAGAAACCAACCAAAAACTCTTCACAAGTTTTCTACCATCGTGGTCGCAGCACTCTTAGAAGAAAGAAGCCAAGTCGAAGTCGAAAACCGAACTGATGTCGGATGCCTCGCGTATCATGTAGTGAGGTGCACACGGTCATAATTCCCGACATGGAGAAGGGAACTGGTGACCACGACTCGGAGAAGGCGATGTCGGAAGAAATGGCGACGTCGCCGTCGTCGGCGAAGAAGAGAAGAGATCGGTGCTTCAAGATTGCTATGTCTTTCTTCCCGCTCGTCATCTGGTTGCTCTACCTTGTTGGAGGTGGTTTTCTCTTCAGCCACATCGAGGGACCGCAACTTGCCCGCATTCGGTCGTACGAAAGAGAACAGTTCTCTCTGCTTGTATACCAGGTGAGGACGAGGCTCACGTTTTGCATCATGCTCGTCTATCAGGACGGCAACAGATCTAGGCAAAACAAAGCACTGATTTCACATTATTACAACCAGTGGCGGATCCAGGGGGAGCGCACATCCCCCACCCCCCCTCCCCTTTAATTTTGTAAAGACGCCCCCTCTTTATGGAATTCCTGGGTCCGCCCCTGGTATAACGTTTTGCAGCTATTGTACCTATATTAGCAACTACTTCTTCATTTTCCACTATTTATATGTCCCAATTTGCATGTACTACGTTTATGATAAATACTGGTACTAGTACAACTGCACCACCACTAACAATACCAAAACTACTGCCCTACTACAATGTACAAGTACTGTAACTATTTCAGGTTTTAAGAACTGCTGTAACTGTTACGATGGACCACTATACTCCACCACAAGTACAACATTGCATAAACAATGTATTATTACAAGCACCACCACAATAGCAGTTTGCCTTTATGCTATTGCATGCACATTACTCGATCTTTCCTCGTCAACGTATTGGGCCTGATGCTGTTACATCTGGTGCTTACACAATTTGTATGACCAATGTTAATATATCTGTACTATTACTAATATGTTAGAATTGAAGTATCCATCACAACCTTCCGCTGCTGCTGCTACTTCTACTTCTACTACAACCACCACCACCACTACAGCTATTACTACTATACGACTACTACTACTACTACCACTACTACTTGTACTACTACAACTTCTACTTTTCTGTTACTTATGTTACACCACCAAACCTTTCTAAGAAGATATATATATATATGTATATATATATATATATATATATATATATATATATATATATTTATATATATAAAACCCTATAACTGCCATCTTCTACTATCACTCTTACTACTACCACTGCCACTAATAATATCACTACCATTACCACTACCACTACCACTACTGCCACTACTTTGCCTCAAGTATATCCTTGAGAACAATTTCTGCTATTTTGCTTTGATATCTCTGCAGGCGTGGGAGAGAGGTCGGAATTGCAATATCAGCAATGTAACGTATGAATCGATGGATCAGATGAACGTCACAGCGTGCCAAATTGATGACATCATGGACACAATCATGAGGGAGGTCCACCAAGACAAGGGACTCGAGTGGAACTTTCTCGGCGGGGTCCACTTCTGTCTGACGGTCATCTCCACGATCGGTTAGCAAAATTCATCTTCTCTGCGTGTGTGGTGTTTTTTTTTTGTGTGTGGAAAAAACAAAGAATTTATGTCATATTTTTGTTGCTTCGATATCTTAATTGAAATACATGTACATAATTATTAATGTATTATGTTCACGCTTATTGGCAATCCATTCCCACTGTGAATTGATGTTTAGGCCCTACGGGTCTTTAAATGTTTTACGTTCTTGCAGCTTGTTGTGTGTCTTGGTGATCTGTCTCCGGTAGTAAGCTGCTTTTTTGTTCTTCTTCTTTTTCAGTGATTTCGATGATAACGAGCCGGTATAATAGTAATAAAAATGAAGTGATAACTTATGACAACCAATGTTGATTTTCATCCTTCCCTCCCTCCTACTCCAAGATCTTTTCTTGTAGCCTCAGATCGATTTGTGCACCCTTTGAGCCGAATATCTTAATACGAAACAAATGTTGATATGAGTGTCCTGTGCCAATTTCATTTTTGTTGCTCATTGCAAAGTCTTGTCAGATTGTTCACCAGGAGTGAGGATTCTTACCTCTCTGCCTTCACACAGAGTGGAATCTTGCTACTATTTCTCTCTCGTTTGCTTCCAATCTTCCCTTACAGGATACGGCATCCTCGTACCGAAGACGCAATTGGGCCGAATCCTGTGCATTTTCTATGCCATCGTGGGCGTGCCGCTCAACATCACCCTCATCGGATGGGTGGGACGGGGCATTGTCTACGTCATCACTAAAACGTATCAGTCACTTTACAACCTCTGCCAATCCTGTAAGAAGAAGCGGGCAAGACATATGGACGTGCGCCCACCTCGCTCAGTGAGCTGCATCAGCGTCATCAGTGCTGCACGCGTGAACAACGCGGGAAAACGCGACAAACCCAGACGCAGCGTCGCAAATACGAACGACGACCGAGGAGATTTTGACAGTAGCAAAGATTGCCGCGTTACTTCTGACAGTGATGGACAAACCCGACTTAACGGAGTTACTAATCAAGCATTTAGACAAAAACAGAATGGACAAATAGGATCACCCAACCCAGGTGGAGGAAGGGTGGATTGGGGAGGAACGAGCGAGGGAAACTCAGACAAATCATCGACAGTAGGGAGCATCACCCACAGCGTACAGATGAGGGAAATATGTAACGGGATACTTTCTCAAGGAGAGAATGTGGCCATATGTGAAGCTGAGAATACTAATATTGGGACAACCCTCCAATCACGAATCAACGAAAACAACAGCAACAATAACAGTGCCTCCGACAACTCCGACGTTGATGACTCAGCGAAATCGACGTCGGTACCGATCTGGTTTGTTGGCATCTTCTTTTTCATTTACCTGTGCCTGACGTCGATGGTCATCTATTACTCCAGCTTCGTGCCGGGGGAGTGGACGCTAATCGACTCTTTTTACTTCGACATCATCACCATCCTCACGGTGGGATTCGGAGATATGTTCTACTACACCAAGGGACAGACGCTGACGGAGAAGCAGAAGACCACGGCAGTTCTCCTCTCTATAACCATGATGATTCTTGGGATGCTCATGATTTCTGCTTTCCTCTCGTTTGCTGTCGAATCCCTGACCCTCGACAACATGAAGAAAGCTTTTGATCGCACCTTCGTAGCCTGCTGGGAACGACTTTTCTGTCGGAAGAGGAAGAGGAAAAAACCGGATTCAAGAGAGTGACATTAGAGTCGTTTTCTCGTTGTTTTATTTGTAAATCAAAACTGAGATATCTGCCAAACATTGCCATTATGTCTCTTTGCAAATGTCTGTGTGAAATATTTCACCAGTGAAACGTAATATCAATTCCAAATCGTCAGTCATCCCAAAATATAGTTCAACCAAGAAGGTAAACGTACTAGGCAATACTTGATACTGTAATCCCTCTCGCAGCTCCAAGAAGCTATGTGCGAGCCTGTACTAGTACCTCCTTGGTTTAACTAGTGTCGTCAATCTGATTATCAGACAATAAAACACACACACACACACACACACACACACACATACGATAACCGGTATCAAGAACTCTTCATTCTGACAAGATCTTATGATATCGGACTTTAATAAAGTGAGGAGAGATCATTCTCTGAGAAATGGAAGACATCGATTTCAAACCCCATAATAAGCATTCTACTAGATTTCCTTTCACTGAGACTGTGTCTATGACAGACATTTGTTAGTACATGTACATGTAGAGGTTGGACAAGATTCAAATGGAGGCCCAAGTATGGATCCTAGAATACAGTTGTACTTGCAAACAATGCCAGTCGGTCCCAGGCCATGTCACACGCGGTGCCATTCAGACACATCGTCTTTGTTTTCTTGCTTTGACATTAGCTTTGACATCGCTCTCACAATTTGCTTTCAAGAGAAGTTTGGAGGGCGAGGCAAGCTATTGTAAATCAGTGCCATTGTTAATGCGGTGGTTATTAAGCTTTAAGCAAGCCAACGCATTGCATATTATTGCAATGGTTATTATTCAGCCAAGAATCATTGCCAGGTGCAGACATTCTTTGTACGTGAACGTCAGACAGACAGACTTATCACCATTAGAGGGTAATAATGATAATAATAGTTATGTTCTCAGCCCTGCAGCATTTCTACTGCCATGATGGGAATGATACTCATGCTCTTCTCGTGCTGTTGATGAACATGAAAAACTAACGATGACGTCACCTCGGGATAGTTCTTAGTGCATCATGCTCATTATATGACAAACTAGACTGCGCATGGAACGTACCCACTGCCTTTAAATGCTAATTCAAATTATTTAAACCACAGGATAAAACAACAGAAAAAGAAGACACAAAAGGAAAACAAACTATTGATTGCATAAAGAAAAGGGTGGGAAGACTTTACCGGCTCTCTTTCATTAGATCAACACAAAAGAGCCATGCAGATTTGGTGAAATGTGTTGGCGTCAATATACAAGGTCTGATTATTGAACTCATTAAACAAAATGAGTTTCGAGAACATTCTGAGGAATTACACCCAAAAGGTTCAAATCTGCTAATCGATAGTAGTTTTCTGTGCGATCTAATATTCGTTCTCTCAATAGATAAAAGAAAGCGATACAATGAAAACATCGTGTTGTGTTATTTTTGTGATATAACTGCATTCTAAAACTGCCTCGTTTTATACTTCAAGACGCTGCACGAATAGGGGTAAAGGGGTCGCACAAAAACTGCAATAATGTGTTTGTTACACACTGTAATAGGGATGACCTGTAAATACCATTTATGTGTAATAAATATTTATATTGAAATATAACTATTTTCCCTGTCACCTTGTTTCATATCTGGAATAGTTACCTACCATGTCATTTGTGAGATGGTAGTTCTTCCGTACTAGTGACGGCTGCAAAAAGCATCATTCACGGTTTATTTGAATCTTAGTATCCTTGGCGTGTGCGAGTATTAATGAGCTTGTGTGTTTGTATGTATATTGTGTGTGTGTGTGTGTGTGTGTGTGTGTGTGTGTGGGTGGGTGGGTGTGGGCGTGTGTCTGCTGGCTGTATGCCATTGCAGGCAAGTTCCTGTTTGTCATGCCGTTCTATTTTTATCTTTCTCCCTTTAAATCTCTATTTATCTATATCAATCTTGAAGAATTAATTCACGTCTTAATACTAGATTAAAGTGTGTTTCTTGTATCACTGTGCGACCTTCAATGTTTTGTGTGTTTGATCTGCTTACTTTTGTTCACGGTTTGATATATGCTTTTGCGGAAATTTCAGCTGAGGTTCTACACCCCCTGTACAGATATAGCTAAGCCTGGAACAACGGCGATTCAGAACAGCCTATTGCACTGTATCACTTTCTTCTTTTCCTTTCTTTGATATCATTAGAGTGGAAGCCTCTTCAGCGTACTGGTCCGTTACAAAGCACACCAAAGTCCTATGTCACCAACCACATGACAATAATATATTATCAAGATAATATTGATCAGAAACAACAGCAATAACAACCACAGGGGCGACGGTGAAAACAACAACAGCAACAACAATAACAACAGCAAAAGAATGCACGCTTTTGACAATGAAAAAAAAAACCCCATTCAAATAGGGAGTGTAAATTCTGATTCTAGATGATCTGCAGTCATCTACCATGGCAGTAAAACTGGTCATCGTGGTAATCTCGCCCACAAGAATGATACAAGTTACAGCAACCTATAATGCGTAATGTGTAAGCTAAGGTCGTAGCCCCTGAACCGGTCTGTAGTGCCTTGGAAATATCTTGGTATATTGTATGTGATCATCGCATAATATTGGTTATCAATACACGTGGAGATTTTATGACATTGTATAGGATAACCTCAGGTTTAAGGCTACCTATATGGATTGCATTCATTTGTCGTATACGCTATAGGACCTTTCGATGTTTAGATTATGGGGAATTTAGAGTTGATAATATAAATTGCTTTTCCTTCATAACTCACGATAAAACTGTTCTGACGATAACGATGACGATGTTGATAATACACATTTGATGGCCGGGCTTTCTCTGGACATTTGGGTCTAATGAGGGTTACTACATAATGTTGAACCCTCTGCATTATCGATTAAAAATTCATGTCCTCCGATATTACCGTACCTTTCCACGATACACATAATAGTCCAGTATTAAATGTTAACAGAAACAGTGAACCGAATATGGAACGTAATTAACTATTGAAACTTTTCGGCTACAAGAAACACAGTTCTTGTAGCATAACCCCCTTCACCGTTTATGCGCCAGGGACTTTGAATAATATGTAAAAGGCTTTTTTCTTTCAATTTCTGTGCAATCGGCACTCAAAGCACACAAAGAGTCAGGAATAACAAATGATACAATGACAGTACTTCTCAGTGATTGATTTCTATGTAGACGACAGAACGAGAAGACAGGCAAAATTAGCATTCCTAGGCCGCTAGAGAGCGCTAGACAGTTTTGCACAACAGGAAGCATTGCTTCAATGTAGATTAGAATGTTTGTGCGTCAAATGGGTTTGATCACCTCCCTGCTCATTATTATGATGCAAATGACACCAGTCTGTAACCATGACACAAGGATGCATTGTTAACTGAAAATTAATGTCCTCCGATATTTCATACTTTTCCTGGATACGCTTTTAAGTCATGCATTAACTGTCAATAGAAACGGCGAATCGAATATGGAACGTAACTACCGATTAAAACTTTCGGCTCAAGAAGGCAGACACGTTATTGCAAAATTACTTTTACAAGGCCGCTAGAGAGCGCTAGACAGTTTTGCTCAACAGGAAGCATTGCTTCAATAGTATAGATTGTAATGTCTGTGTGTCAAATGGGTTTGAACATCGCCCTTCTCGTATTGATCTCTAGTGGCATACTACACAGATCAGTATACTTCATTTTCCTTGGATTTTAGCTTGGAATATATTAACATTGATAGTTAATGCTATGGGGAAAAAAGAAGAAAAAGAATAGTGGTTCGACCAGAAACGGGTACCTTTACAGCCAGAACGAAGATCGGCTGACAGGGAACGGGTTGACGCTATCATGACGCAAATTATAACTTTAACAGGACTTTTACTCGTCTCTCATAAGCATCAAAATAACTTCGGAGATGTATTTACCAGCTCTTCCAAGGTCTTCTTAATTCAACATTTCAGTCGTTCTTGCTGTCAAATCCAAACTAACGTGACTGTAAAGTGTGTGAAATCATGAGAATAGTTCGAAAGGTTACTGGCATGAAACAGAAAGAGAAATTCTTAGGTTAAAAAAAAATAGCCAGTCAGTCAGAAGAAGAAGTTAATGAGTAAACATACAGATATGTATGCATTATTCATCGATTTGTATCATATGAATTAAACATATCAACTAGGCACCTCTGTGAAAGATTTTTTTTTTTTTTTTTTTTTTTTTTTTTTTTTTTTTTTTTTTTAGATCGTAAACTCCCAACCGAAGTGAGGAATTGTTTATGGAAACCTCCCGAATATTACATAAAAAGATGAAGTTCATTTCTTAAGGAACAAATGTCGAGTTTCGAAGCTAAACTTTGCGCACTGGCGCCTTAGGGCACACAACATGTCGTGCTTGTTTTAGGGAGAACCAATTAGATGACAGTCTGAATGCACGGCCTGAGCTGACAAACTTGTCACGTCGAGCTAAGCTTGACGTCAGGCCTGCTTTTAACTCATTACAGCTTGCTGGACACTTGAACAACAGTGTAAACCAAATAGCCTTCAGCTCCCGAAGAGTTTTTCTTTCCAAAACGTCATTTTGTGTCTTTCGTTTTAACTGTCAGAGAAAAATAAGACAGCAACCAAAACAGCAAAACGAGGAAGAACAAAAACAATGAATTCCTTAACGGAAAGAAAACAGCGGAAAGCAAATTTGGACTGGTTTTACGACCTGTATCTACTTGAATTTTGAGAATGCTCCGGTCTTAAACTTGACGCCACTTGTAAATTCAGATTACAGCCAAAACATCACGTAAAACTTACCACGTTTTTCACTTCCTAGTCAACGTATAAGAGTTTAGTGTTCAATAAGAATTTGAAATTGTCTGAACTGACAAACAATCGTGACAATGATCTAGCTATTATTTCATTAGAAAATGACTTTGCTATTAGAATATTTGTGACCCTGCATCACAAAACAAACAAAAAGTCGCCAGACATGGATTTTTAGTTAAGTGCAGATTCTGAAAGAGCAGACTCTAAGCTTTAAAATAATATATAGCTCAATTGATATGGACTCTCCTAACCTATCTAAATATTGAAAAGAAAGCACACACTCTGGAAAAGTGTGAACCGAGAAAAGAGGCTGTGAAGTACGGGGTCTATCTGTCTATTCAAGCGTTTAATCTTTACCAAACCGTGCTCGTTGGGTGATGAATGGGACAAAAAACAGGATGTAAACCACTGGAGTAACAACAATGAAGGGATTATAAAATTAAAATGAAATTGAGCATGCTTTATTAACACATTCTGTCCATGATTAATGCCAACTTTCAAAGCAGTAGCGTTATTCCTTCTATAGTTATCAGACTTGAAAATGAAGAGTGTGCAAAGGGTTTAATCAAGAAATGAATAGGGGCCTCTAAGACACACCTGATCCCACTAAGCTACAAAAAAGGGTTGTAGAAAAAGTGCTGAAAATCCACTTTCCTATCCATTTTATGATCCCAAACTTAAGAACAATGTAGAAGAAGGGTATAGCTCTTCCAGAAAATATGAAAAACTTAATATTGACTTGGTTGATCCATGTCACCTTTTTTGAGTCCTCACGTAAAAATCAAGGGGTGCGACTTTTTGTTCGTTTTGTGATGCACGGTCACATTTAGACATCACCCATAGCCAAAGCATCACAAACAAATATTGATTACATAATAGCAGAAAAGCAAAAGAAGTCAATTGCCCTAAGTTTATGCTTTCAAAATAAGTCACCCTTCATATTTATATTCAGAATGAAGTTGATTCTATGTAGGTGTACTTATTGCAAGTCGGTTACAAATTGTATTGTAACAAATAAAGACAGAATAAACTGACCAGAAAGAATATAAATTATTAGTGGAAAAGTGAGCAAAGAAAATGGGATTCCATCGGGATTCGAACCCGAGACCTCCGGATTGCTAGACCGGTGCTCTACCGACTGAGCTATAGAAAGCCCTAGTGCAGTGTTCGTCCCAGAAACCCTTAATTCTCAAACTCAAAAAGCTGCATCACTTCGGTGATCCCTCGCATTTATCCCCAAGTTGAATTATCCTTCGGGTTTATGCCAGGTTCAAGTGTGTGCGTGTGTGTTACACACAAACACACTGCTATAGCTTCTGACCACCCGAGCATTGAGAATTAAGGGTTTCTGGGACGAACACTGCACTAGGGCTTTCTATAGCTCAGTCGGTAGAGCACCGGTCTAGCAATCCGGAGGTCTCGGGTTCGAATCCCGATGGAATCCCATTTTCTTTGCTCACTTTTCCACTAATAATTGTATTGTGGTAAGAATATTGTGGTATTTGTTGTATTCTCATTAAGAAGGTACCAAATAAACATTAACACAGCAATAACACTGTCAAAGAAAAAACTCTGACTGCCGAAAATCTTAAATTCTGAAATAAATGCTTCACGTGAAAAATGACAAGCGCATGCCCCAAGACAACCGGGGGGGGGGGGGGGGGCGGGAGGGACATTCCCAGTATACATTATGTGAATGTTTCGCCTCATAAGTGGCCAAGATTGATCAACTGCTTGTGAGAACCATTAATTTCAGCTTGGGCCTGTTTTAAAATCACATTGAGAGGTTCGTCATATGAATTACTGAGTCATCTTTTAATGTGAGATCAGTCACTGACAAATGTGTCTAATTTTGACATTGTGCGTTTGATGTGATTTCCGCCCTTTTTGACTGTTTGCCATTATCACTTGACATTTCTCTTAGATAAAATAAGATAAAAGAAAAGAAAATGGTAAGATACTCATCAAACTGGAAGAGAGTAACGACAGATCTCGGTCATACATCGAATGTTGTGGATTTTGCCGAGAAGCCAGGTGTGCAATAGTTTGAGATTCATGAACTTTGATCTTTTCGTCGAGGACTTACATACTACATTCTATTTGCTTTTGCTTGTATTGTCAGTTTTCGCTGCAGCGTTTCACTTTGCTTCTCTTATCTATGTCTATGATTGGAAAGTAAACAATAGCTACCACGGTAACTACGGAAGCACGGATCTCGCTCCGAAAGTACGCAGAAATCAAAAAGCAAAGGAATTGACTTTCATACTGGACACTCCTAGAGAGCGTTATAGATACGGTTTGTGTGGTCGGATTTGTGGCTGCACAAACGCGATCGCATGAACGCAATATCATTATTTGACAAATCAGCCGTGAGGATTTGACGAACAGACTGGTGAATCGCTTCCAGAAATGAATCTCATGTCTCTTCGTCTATCATCTCCCACAATGCTGAAGCAGGTCTTTGCCTTGACCGCCACAAGTCTCATGTTTCTAATCCTCTCGTTCCCAGGTAAGATTTCGCGTTCAGTGCACCGGAGTAAAAAAAAAAAAAAAAGAAAGAAAGAAAGAAAGAAAAAAGAAACATGCGCAAAACCCAGTAAAGCGAAGGAGATTCGGGAGATAACATGGCGCATATAATGTTTCTCACCAGCGACGTTCAACAACAGGTTCTCAAGAAAAACGACGGCGGGACTAACAACAGAATAATCAAGGAACGATGAAAATTTGCGAAAGGGAAAAAAACGAAAATGTCAAAATTAAAGCAAAAATAAAGTTCAACGTAGTTTGCATACGCAGATGCAGTCCATCTTGGTACAAAATGCTAAATGTTAAAAATAATTCTGGTTTACTCTTTCTCTGTATAATCTATAGATCCGAGCCTTGGTGTTGAGAAGTACACGCTTTGTTCATTGTGTAGGTATGATTCAAATCAACATGAATTTAAACTATGATATTATTACACTAGTTCTCTTTGTAGGTTTCATCGATGCCACTGGAATAACGGAGGTATATGACACTTACACAAGATTCGGTAAGTTTTTCTACTACTGCATGACGTGACCAATTTTCACATCACTGTTTCTTTAGCGCAGAGAATGTATGTTTGCATGCTTCTCTTTCCAATCGCGTTGAAGGAAATTCTTGCTAATTAGGTACCTGTCCAAATTGCAAGAGTGAAAATGTATTTTTTTTTTTTAGATTTTCTTAGCCAAATCAAAGCTATTTCTAAGACTGTCTTTTTAGTAGTGATTTTACACGTTTTTTGTTTTGATATCTGATGACCATACTCCTCTGATGTCTTCACCATGATAAATTACTTTCTAGATGTTGTAGCCTGCAAGTCGTACATTGTATCAACTCAACAATTTATTTTTTCCTTCATATCCATATCAGGGAATATGAAATACATTGAACCATCTTTAGAGGAATATACATAAATATACATATAAAATCCGTTTCCATTCAAATATTTCGTACTTTCGCTTTGTATAGATGTCGATCATTCCACAATCGATAATAGTCATATAGTATAGTTTGACCAAAGCCTGAATTTCAAATCAACAAATTTATTTTATTGCGCTGATTTAGAGGAATTACTAGCATCCGAATGTTCTGCGTGATCGACATCTTGACTTTGTGTGATTTAGTATAACGATTACAATGTTATTTAAAAATCGTATGCAAAGACAATGTAAGGAATTGTTTTTTGAGCACGTAACTTAATTTATTCAGTTCAGACATTGTGGCAAAGGGGAAATGATATTTGAATGTTCCTGTCAACTCTTACATTCCCTGTAGCTGAGAACCTGTTATTCACTACTTGGTTTTATTATTCATTTTAAGTGCCTGAAGTCAGCCTTGCAGTGGATCGGTTACTCTTAACCGAACCATCCGACAAATCGTTCAATTTGAGCAGTGACGTCAACATTCGGGCCACCATCCGGATTGGCACCTTTGTGGATACCGGTTACGTCATCGGGGATGATAACTGGCGTTTCGTGTTTTTTGCCGCGAACTCGTCGAACTACAGGCTGACAGGCCAGTTACAAACATAAATATGCAATTCATAGTTGAGACTAGATTGACAGGTGAAAATAAAAGCCTGGAATTATCATTTATGACGGTGAAATTATAAAGACTACATACATTGTAGTGTGGTTGTTAGAAATGTTTGATCAGACGAAAATGCAACTGTTTGCTTCATACTGCACGATTCGTTAATGAACACATGACTTCATGAAAGTGCGAGATGAAATTATAAGAACATTTTTAACCCGTTCCATACTGAATAATGAATGCCCGTAGACTTAAAGGGCCCCTGAAATTCAAATGCATGTTGATTTGTGTTGATTTATGATACCCTCAACATCACTTTTGTGGTGAAACGAATATCTATAGAAACATTCCATATATTTTGAACGATTTTTCTTCTATTTTTCTTCAGATTACTTGGGAACGCCCACCAAAAAAAAAAAAAATCCTTCCAAACCAATATTCTTGAGATGACATCATCTGTCAATCAGTGCTAAATTACTGAAATTTTTAACAAAAGACATTGGAATGCACCTTCCTCTCGACTCAGCATAACTTGCATGTTCCCTCGCCATGTCTTTTGTTAGTCACATTAATATCACAGGGGAAGGTGCATTCCAATGTCTTTTGTTAAACATTTCAGTACTTTAGCAACGATTGACAGATGATGTCATCTCAAGAATATTGGTTTGGAAGGAATTCTTTGTGGGCGTTCCCAAGTAATCTGAAGAAAAACAGAAGCAAAAAAATCGTTTAAAATATATGGAATGTTTCTAGATATTCGTTTTACCGCAAAAGTGATGTTGAAGGTATCATAAATCAACACAAATCAACATGCATTTGGATTTCAGGGCCCCTTTACCACACAGGTCACCAGGTTCCCGTACGGAACGGATTAAGATGGGAGATATTACCATTTAAAGAAAAAAAAAAGAACAATCACTGCTGACATAATTAATAGTAATTTTACACTCCTCTGACTGGAATTATAAACTACTTGTTCACTGGCAGTTAATAGGTGGCAATATGTTATGGCCATGTAGTTATAATCGACAGGCTCTAGTTTGTTCACTTTATTGTTTTATGTCTTGTTTGACACTGGCAGTTAATAGGTGGCAATGTGTGACGGCCATGTACTTATAATCTACAGGCTCCCTATAGTCTGGTCACTTTATTGTTTTATTTCTTGTTTGACTGCAAAACCAGGTGAATATGACGTTTCGGTCCGAAATGGCATGTCGATGCCACAAATTATTCTGGTGCAAGCTTTTGCTCACTGCAGAAGAAAAGTGAAATTACGATTAGATATTACTGCACTGATTTGAAATGATTTGACCGTATTGGTACACAGAATGATCTCAACTCATCAAAATGTCAATATATCAGTTTGTTAATTTGTTAATTTGTTAATTTCAATCACAACAGACGAATTTCAAGCAGAGCTGACAGCGGGCCAACGCGGATTCGACCTGTACGCCTCGTCCACTTTAACTTTCACCCACGTACGTGGCGTCCTTGATCTCAGTACGCTTGACTGTGACTCGTTCACCAGGCTCTGCACACGCGTGTTCGATAGCGATGCTGGTCTGTGGGTCTTGGCCGAAAATTCGCTGGATGTTGCCTGCACAGACATCATGTGTAACACAGGTAAACCAGTGTTCTTTGCTGTTGATGTGTTAGAAATGTCAATTGTAAGATTACAACACTAAGGTCGCAAAGGCAGCAATTGACCTAATTGGGCCTTCATGTATCTTCTGGGAATTTGCCTCGATCAGCCACATTCGTAGTCCTTCTTGGCAATTGTTGTAAAGAAGAAGAAGAAGAAGAAAAAGAACAAGAAGTGCGTTGAAACAATGCAATAAAAAAGGAAAAAAAAATTCAGGACTATCAAATTGAAAAAAGGGAAAACAAAACAACACACACACGCACACACAACTATACAAAATCAATCTGGACGAAAACAGAAAAGCCTTACGTACTCTGATGCCACGTACAAGTCACTGTTCTGTCTCGGTAGCAATGTTCAAGCTAAACCTGCTCTAGAGAATTCTGCAATGGAGCCGTGGGTTAGAAAGCAGGAGCTGTGAGAGGGATGGCAGTGTCCCAGCCACAGCCATGTTCGCAGGAAATGAATCAACTTCATTGATTTGTTAATACCGATTGATTCATAACACTGATTTTACAGTGCCTGACATGACTGAAACCTGGCTAATTGGTTGTTTCTTTGATGAGAATGGTCTTTTTGTATATCACAATATTTCCCATGGTAGATGAACAAGCAGCAGCACAGTAATTCGGGATGAGATGCGATTCTCTCACCTAAGTCTAATCTCGTTCCCCATCATCTATACCCATTTCTAAACATCCTTAACTCAAGGTTACCTTTGATGACCTATCGCTGCACTAAATCAAGTGGATGATAATTACGTTGCTATAAGAGCCTAAACTGCACAGATGACTTCTAGGATAAATTCCACGGAAGTACTGACGACATCAAAGCATCATTCTGGCAAGAGACCTCAACAATTATCAAAAAGCTAAAATTGCTTTCTGTGTATGAAATTAATAAATTAATAAATTTGTTACCTGCACATTTGTATATTCCTATATTAACAATATCTTGCCACATTTTTTAGACAACTGCTTCATTGAAAACAATACTCGTGTTGTATACAGTACTCGTCAAAGTAATAAGTTATATATTCCATTTTATAAATACAATGCTTCTAGACGTACTATAAGGTATGCTGGCCCACTTTTGTGGAATAACTTACCAGACAACATTAAAAGTACCATTAGTCTTTCGTCATTTAAAAGAAAGTATAAACAATTTCTTTTGATTTAGTAATCTCGTTTGACACACGCATGAATGACTTAGATAATATTATTGCTTGCCTAATCACTTGTTTATTGTAATGTTTTGTCATCTGTATAGTCCCATGTATTCTGTAATGTTTGTTCTGTGATAGTAATTAGTAATCGTACCATTTTTAATTGTCAGGGATCAGACTTTGAAAGGCCTTTATGGCCTATTGTTGATTCCTCCACGTGTTATACATTTATTGCATTGAATCTTGCATGATGTAAGTTGCGCTCACGTAATGTTTGTATGTCTTTTTATCTACCCTGTGGAAATAAATGAAATGAAATGAAATGAACAAAATCTGGTCTCAAAGGCACTTTTGGGATGCTAGCAGTCCTCGTAACATCATCGACGGTGTGAACCTCAGGAAGCTGATGAAGCAAAATAAGTCTGATCTGATTGTATTTGTTTGATCCAACCTACAGCTTCACCAGAGCCTTCACTTCAACACCTTGTCTTGATTTCAACGCTGGTGGCTCTTATCACGGTGATATGACGATGTGATACAGTATTTCGGCTTTGACCCCTGTGTTACATCTTTTTGTGCCTCCACCACTAACATTTCGGTCCGTCCATCTGTTCGTCCGTCCGTCCGTCCATCCGTCCTTTCGTTTGTAATCGATTTTACGGACGGCGTAACTTAAGTACCACTTGAGGTATCAAAATGAAACTTGTCATATGTAGTGTATGAGTGGACGAAGCTGCCCCTATCAACTTTTCGATGAATGTACTCACGGTGAATAGTTATGGGTATTCAAGGTCAAATTCTACAATTCCCTTGTATTTCTATGATGATGTGTTCATAAAACTGAGTGTATACCTGTATTACCGGATTTCCAGACAAAAAGTTATGGTTTTGGTTGATAGCATCAAAGGTCAAAGGTCAACTGTGGAAATGCTAAAATTTCACCTTGTTTTTTTTCTTCATATCTTGGAAATAGCTAAAGGTATATATCTTTATGAAACTATCATGTACTTGTATTGTCTAACAGTGATTCCCTTGGGAAGGCTTTTTTTCCCATTGTTTCAAAGGTCAGGTTAAAAGTGCTAAGATGGCATTATTTGTAATGCCGAAATTACACAATTTTCTCCCTGCTTCTGAAATTATTGAATTAAACCTTGTAAGTTGTATACATGTGCATTCATTACCACACAATATTTCTGTAGGAAAAGATCTGGGCCTTAGGGTCAAATGTCAGGTGAAAATTCTAAACCTTCATAATCATATTCCACATTTTGAAAAATGGCTCAAAGTATTGTCATGAATATTTGTACAATTCTGTATAGTCTAGATACCGGTGTAGTGATTACTTAGAGAAAGTTGCGGCCCATATAGGATCAATGGTCAAGGGTCAAGTGTCAAATGAAACTTGGTTCAAGGAATGTATATATTGTAACCACTCAACGTGTTTTGGGCTTGTGCCATCAAACTTTCAAACCTGTCATATTGCCAGAGCGAATTTTCTAGTTGCCCATAATTTTTGAAACTTTTACCACAGGTACCTAGATAAGAGAGGAGAAACATAATTATAGTGTGTAAAAATATGAACACAAATAATCATGAGAATTGACAATTCTGCTTGTCAGCGGATGTAGAGGTAAATTTTAATCCTTGGCGCTTCTATTTGATAAATTTGGATATTCTTATGTGTACAGTAACACAAACCCATGCCTATGCTTATGTGTGTATGTATAACACAATATCGTATGAAGATTTCGCACAGAGGTGCAAACATCAATATGATAATCACACTCTCACACGCGCACCTACGCAATAGTGTGAGTAGAAAGTCCCGGAACATTGAATATCGATCTAATCATGGTGTATTTCTTTTTTTATCGGCCTCAAAGCTGTCCACTGGTATCTAAGTTGTAACACTTCATTTCAAAAAAATTACAACTAAAACGGTCAGAATGGTAAATTTATTCAATTAAGTTGTTGATAAGCTTTGTTATCTTGGGTTTGAATATGAACACTGTATATTTTGTGTGTGTGTGTGTGTGTGTGTGTGCATAACCTTTATCACATTGTCGACATTTTTGTGTTCCCGAATATTTCGTCATTTTTCGTCAATAGTTCATTGTATTAAACTTTTAAATCATTACTATAGAGCCTACATTCTACAAGCTTCTGCTTTATAGTAGGTTCCTCATATTACACGTTATTCATATTTGCATCCGTATTTCCGTCCAAAATTGACTATTTTGTGTTGTACTACTCTCTTGAAATCAAATTTAATGTAAAATTGTATGAAATGTGAAATATGGAAGAATTTAAAAAAAAAATGCTGACCGGAAGGTTAACACATTCGCAATAAAAAAAAAAAAAAAAAAAAAAAAAAAAAAAAAAATCGGTAAAACTCATTATAAGTGCAGTCAAGTGTTCAGTGCGCTAAGTTTCTCATTTTAATTTCATTATACTCTGACTAACCACTCTCGTTGAACTGAGAAAGTCACAACAATTACATTTGAAGACAGATAATTTGTGAGTACCTCATTAGAGCAATGTATTCGGAATTCATAAAACGTTTATCCAATCTTATAAGCGTGGTTTCCATAAGTAAAGTTTATGCCAAATATTATATTTCTATTTAACGAATTACTTAGCTTAATGACAAATAGCTTTCTAATTTTTTTGTAAATTATCTTCATTAAAGCATCACTTCAGATGTCATAATACATTTATCTTCACTGCTCAATTTAGTCTCTGGTTTGTAGGAAATAGATAAATCCAAGAGTGTAAGGTATATTGCTTTCGGCGCGCGCGCACACACACACACCCACACGCAAAATAAAGCACTAATGTCTCACTTTGTACGGTGACTTAATAAAGAAAAACACACACACACACACACACAGAAACAACAACACAAAACTGTAAACGGGGCCACGATCTTACTGAAGAATCCCCGGAATAAGGGCGCCATAACTATGTCCTTGTTGGGTTGAATCTGAACACCACCATTACGAGTTACCTTCGTGCCAGCAAAAATCAATTATCTCAAGGGCCCATCGGAAGTTATGCTTGAATACAGTCAGTAGACACCCTCTAAGTGAAAATGTTTCAATTAGCATTCATCGACTGAATACCAACTGCTGGTATAGAACACAACTTTCTTCACTCTTTCTAGCACTGTCTTCTTACTGCCTGGCAAACCAAGGACCTGGAATAAAGTCCCTATGGATCAGATGTCGTACTAGAGTCCCTGTTCTCTTCTTACATTTGGGGTCGATCGAAAACTTTCAAATTCACGATGTCGGAAGACAATTGACTACGTGCCTCCGTGCATGCGTACTGCGAGGTAACTTCAAACGTGTCTGTCTTATTCCCTTACTTTTGTCGTTCTCAGTGTTTGCAAACCACAGATTGGGGGTGGAAAGCCCCAGAAGCATCTTACATGTCTGATGCTCAGGCAACAATTTTTGCTCATTTTTCTAATGGGCCTTGCATCCGATGCTGCCACATCCGTCAACGGTGCCGCCTTGTGTCTGTCGTCTGCACGGAAATCAGTCTTGACAATACAAAAGGCATATATTCGGCGAAACCCTCCCTTTCTCTTAACTGTAGACAATTACAAATTAACATCAAATGACATGCGCTGTCACACTGAGGATATAGTATTCGCCCCTGGCTTGACTGCATTGTCTGTTTTGAAAAGATGGATGGACAAAGAGAGAATAGAGAAGAGTGAGAGAGAGGAAGCTCCTGAAGTACATCTTAAGAATCAAGGGGGGCATACAACTGTCAATTGTAATTGATTGTTTGCTTCTGGAAATTATTATTTGAGCAAGAACATCTCAACATTGAATGTACCATCTCAGGTTTAGACGACATATCGCGCGTTTTAGTTTTTATTTTCCCCATTTTATTTTGTTTTTGAGGGGATGTGACTATAGAGGAATAGGAATGTCCACGTAAATATATCAAAGACATAAAAACAAAAAACTTTACATGACAAATTGCACACTGATGAACAAGTCAGACTCTCATTTATCCGAACAAAACATTGCTTCTTATATTACTCCGACCGGAAGAATAATTGACGACCCACGCCTCGTTATATGCCGATGCCAGTGTAACAAACAGTTCATTCTCTACTAAATCAATAGAATGTTGTCTCCTATTACCTATACTTATGTTTCTACAATCGAGTGCTCGTTGAAAGAGAAATGCAACGATCGGCAGCACTGCAATTTGTAAAAGATATGATCGGAACCCTGGGAACGGATGGTCTGTTGTTTATTTTAAGGGGGTATATCTACTGTCTGATTGAGTGTCAATGATTGAGATTGCAACAGCAGTAGATGTGGAACCTTTTACATTAAGCACTTTCAAAAATTGTAGCTACTAGGATATATGGCAACAGTCAGATTGCAATCAATGAACTGTAAGTTTTACAGCTATTAAACGAAAAAAAAAATGATGTCATCCAGTCACTGTTATCTACAATAACTGCAAGTCTCTTCATGAAGAGAGAGAGAGAGAGAGAGCGAGAGAGAGAGAGAGAGAGAAAAGAATGTATGGATATACCCTACGACACCCTGCTTAACTCACACCTGAACCTTCTCCCTTCTGAATAATATCTCTCTTTCATTGGAAATAACGTGTAGTCGCGTCGCAAACAAAATTCGGTCAATTCCTCGCAATTTATTCTGATCGACAATTAAGCAGCCCACAAAAAAAAAAAAATGCAAATTTGCAATCAAAATCTCCCCATGAGAAAACCATCATTGTCAAGATATCACAAGCCAGCGAAAATGACTTGATGTGAATAGATTTTAAAGGCACTATTTACCATTTGCAGATGAAACAAAAACTCAGATTTGGTACTTCAAAATAGTTCTAAAATGTGAGTTAGGAATAGAAACAGCAAAATGTTAGCTAATATAATCAATGTTAAATGTTGTTAGATATACAAATGTGAACAATACTTCAAAAAAATGTTTCTAGAATAAACCGTCTACAATTACGGTTCATTGAGAAAAATAAAGATATTTCCGTATATTCTAGGCTTTACTGCGAAATGTTTATATGGTAGGATGTTTTGTGATACAAACGACCTACATAAATGCGTCAAATGTGATAACTCTAACATTCTTTTAAATCACTGCTCCCATTGATAAACAATACCTTTAATCAAACTTATAACTGTCAACTGCTTTAATTTGACGGTCCTTGCCTCTTTGCTATGTAACATTCTTCAAAATAGGATTCTAAGAAACAGTCTTGAAAAGAAAATGTGGGAAGTAGTACTTTTACATCAATCTGCCTGTATATGCGCCCTGATGAATTTCTTCACGTAATACTCTTAACAGCACATGAAATACCTTGTAACCATAATCATTCCTATAGATAACGAATTCATTAAAAAAAAAACAACAACTCAAAATATTAATCTTTACAATAGCCTTCAGGGGTGATGATTTAGTGTAGTAGGTAAATACAAATACCTTTTTGAAACATTCTTATAAAAAGATCATCTTCTTACCGGTCTTTATACTGGAGTTATTCCATAAAATTTTTGTGATCTGAAATTTTCGTTTTCTTTTACAATTCATATCATTTCATTCCAAAATATGAGTAGAACTTATCTATTGTTCGTGTCATAATTGCAATTGAAAATGATAATACCGCCGTATTGGTCTAGATGATATTTTAGAACTTGATACCATACTTTTGAATTTTCAAGTTTTTTCTTACCTCTCAAGTCCTCTGTTGTGCATCAATAGAAGATTTTCCATCAAGCATTTTCAAACCCTCCTTGATATTTTTTTTTTTATTCATAACGTTGCGAGTAACTCGATCAACACTATTCCAAAGGTAATTATATATATATATCAGTCAGATTTTAATTCGACCAATTTTTCAGTTTGTAATCGCGCAGAATTATCAATTTCATAAGATTTTGATTATGTCTATGTAGGATTCACTTCGTGTCTTCAAACGTTTTTAGTCTATTACTTCTCTGTATCACAAGAGCGTTTGACTATCAAAATTTCTGTCCTGTCCCGGTTAAATCTACGGCTCAAGCATTTCGAGCGCTACTAGTGCACGATAGATAATATTCATGATAGACTCAACTCTTGAAAGGATCTAAAGTGAACATCCTATTGTTAGTTAAGAAATGGCCTCCTGATAATTCGAGGGCAAGGAGTGCGTTAACAGATGATGTCGTCAGAGAATATTGTGCCAAAGAATCTTGTGCCAAAGCTCTTTGATGTTTTATCTCAGTATGAGAAAGCGGTGGAGGAAAATTTTTACGGAATTAAATGTAATCATGGAAAAAATGATATCGATTACTAGGAAGTGAGCACCCCCCGAACCCAGAATCTTGTGCCAAAGCTCTTTGATGTTTTATCTCAGTATGAGAAAGCGGTGGAGGAAAATTTTTACGGAATTAAATGTAATCATGGAAAAAATGATATCGATTATATTGATGCTGAAACAGTGACAATGATTTCATTGTCTTGCAAGGGTGAGTGTGTGTTGTGTGTGTATGTGGGGGGAGGGGGAGGGGGTGCGGCCCGATTGGGATATAGTGTCAATGGCACCTCCCCTCCCCCCCCCCCCCCGTTGTTGTTTCTTTTCTTTCTTTTTTTTTTACAATTTTTGGCGTTGTATTCAAAATTCGTTCCCGTTTCTCGAGGGCCCCTGTCATATTTACCAGCTTTATACAACTCTTTTGTACCTGCACCGGGTTTTTTTTTTGTGTGTGTGTGTGTGTGTGTGTGTGTGTTTTTTTTAGAGGGCTGTGCGCACACACCAAAGTATTGTCATACAGATACCCAACTGAAACGCCTAGATCAAGCAGATAAACTAGGAAGTGAGCACCCCGAACCCAGAATCTCACGTCTCTAGAGCCGCGTTTACCACATCACAGCCCCTCCATAATCATAATGCAACACAACAAGAGGAAAAACAAAATCCAATCACAAAATAAATAGGTCACAGTTCGTCACATTGCAGTTGCCTTCGGCTAAACTGGGTACTGCGAATACTGTGAAGCAAAGGGTGTGCAGAATTCGTCGCACCCTTTTTCGTTGTGTTTTGATTAAGACCAGAAACAAAAACAGCGCGCAAATTACTAGAAATCGATACATGCCAACAATTCGAACCCTTGAGGATGGAGAATTTCTCCATCGAAAGAAGAAAAAAACTTTGTTGATTTGATTGATTTAATGTCCCCCGAAGGACGGGGGTGATATCTCGGTAACTCCTCAGAGGCTCAGTTATATTATAAACCGATATCATTCCTTGGGTCCTCTAAGGTTGGCCTTCTTGACAGTGAGGGAGAACGAGGTACCTGTAAGAAATCCATCACTGTTTAATCAAATGTATGCTGTACGTTCATGTAAAACCCCCGTTGTTTGTGCGCACTTTTCTTCACATTTCAGTCTTGCCGCTTTCATATTTTTTTTTTTTTATGATCATGATAGGTATTGGAACATGAAAACTTGAATGCACGTCATGAGACCGACACCCACGAGTCATACACCCCACGAATCATACAGCACATGAGTCATACAGCCCACGAGTTATACAGTCCACGAGTCATACAGCCCATGGGTTCGCCACAAAGCAAACAAGGCCCACGAGACTGACATATTAAGCCCCGTGCTGTGATGTCGAACTCGTGGGCTGTTTTTATCTCGTGTCGAGCTCATGGGCTGTTTGACTCTGTGGCTGTTAAACTCATGGACCTTTTTTTCAATATCGAACTCATGGGCAGTGTTACTCCTGGGTGTCGGTGTCATGGGATGACCACGAAAATCTCGCGTGGAAAACATACGACAAACATATCTCTTTTGATATTTAAACGGTCTTTTTATTGAGGAAATGTGTATCCCTTGTAGTTAAATTTCCGAGAAAGGGATTGTTCTGTGTTTATCAAGGTAAGTTTCAGTGCAACATTTTTACCTGATAAGAAGAGGCATGGAACCTTGTACAGCCTCCGGGTACAGCCTGCATTAGAGAAGCGATGATCTGATTCAAACTGACTTTCCTCTCTAAAAGACATTTTTTCCCCTTTCACATAAGTTTAGATTCAGGAGTAGGTACTGTTGTTGTTGTTGTTGTTGTTGTTGTTGTTGTTGTTGTTGTTGTTGTTGTTCATTTTCCATCTGTGAAGATGGCTGGATAGCCCATATTCAGCTACACTAAGCTGGTCTTCCATGGGGTCCAGTTGGATGTGGGGTGGGGCCACTTCACCGGGTTAGACACCCTACTCTTTGCGATGAATGAATGAAGCGGGATCTTTTACGTGCATGAGCTGTGACTCTCTCATACACGGGACCTCCATTTTATGTCCTATCCGAGGGACAGAGTGTTTTGCCTCTTGCTAGAGGGGACGGTATGTTTACACACAACATTGCTCAGTCCAGACTCGGGTTCGAACCCGGGCCGCGTGATCGTGAGGCAGACGCGCTATTGACTGAGCCAACTCGCCGCCCACTCGGAATAAGTAGCGCGAATTTTGAACCAGCCAATGTCCTTACAAGAATTTAAGGCCTGTTGCGACTGGTGCTCTCAGATTTATCAACATGACTCTATTGTGTAGTTTAATATCAGGAATAATGATTCTGTAAACGTTACTACAAATTTATTGCATTTCATCTCTTAAAGTATATATATATATATATATATATATATATATATATACATATACAGTATAGCCAATGTAATGGTTTGGAGATAACTTGATTTGATTTCTACTTTTTCACACACACAAAACAGTCTTCCATGTAAAATATTTCATTAGAATACATTATGCACATACAAATCAAACAATATTCATAAAATTTAGTCATAAACGTGCAAACGATTAATAAAAAACAAATCATACAAAGAAATGAAGGAGACCTCAGTCTTAAGTGAAAGCTCGACTTTGAGGGCGGCCTGTGAAAAGAGTTAATATGGGTAATTAAATATCATTGCCAATCAAATTCACCAAGATCTATCGTGGAAAAAAACAACAACATCTAGTGAGTATAAGAAGCATTAGCGTGTAGGTAAGTAAGGGTGCGTCCATAGATGTGAAGTTGTTTGAGTAAGGATTTAGTATGAATTGGTATGTAAGTGTTTGTGCTTGTGCGTGTGTGTGTGTGTGTGCGCGTGTGTGTGCGTGTGTGTGTGTGTGTGCGTGCGTGTAAATATAGGCGAGGAGAATGGATTAGAATTATTGAAAGAATGAAAATCATAAGGTTTAACTATTTTTTAGGAGAGGAAATGGGAATATTGGTGACATCTTTTTAATGATATATTATAGGTATAGGTGTTTAATTATGGGAACGTTATTCTGGATTTGATGGTGGGATATGAGGTAGGGTTTTTTTTTTGTGGTATAGGTGGGTATAGAGGGTTTTTGTCGTTTTTTGTTTTGTTTTGTTTTGTTTTGTTTTGTTTCTTTTACGAGAAGTTAGAAGTCAATTTTGTTTCATGCAAACTTTCATCTGATCACGATAATGAGTAGCAAAATCAAATTAGATATTTTCACTTATTTTTTCTTTTTTTTATGTATATGTATGTATTATATATATATATATATATATATATATATATATATATATATATACATCTTGGAATTTTCCACGTGTTGGACTTCGAATGTTGTAATTATTAGAAGAAAGAGTCTCAAGTACGCCATGGATCCAACGATTACAAAAAAAATTTTATCACAAAATTTTCGGTCTGCCTCAGACCTTCGTCAGTGCAAAGACAATGATGGACAAGCATCCATCATTGTCTTTGCACTGACGAAGGTCTGAGGCAGACCGAAAATTTTGTAATAAATTTTTTTTTTTGTAATCGTTGGATCCATGGCGTACTTGAGACTCTTTCTTCTAATATATATATATATATATATATATATATATATATGTATATATACATGCATACATATATATATATATATATATATATATATATATATATATATATATATATATATATTTATTCATTTATATATATATATATATATATATATATATATATATATATATATATATATATACATGCATATGAATATATCATTATGTATATGTGTATGTGGGAGTCATGTGTCGTTTTGGCGAATAAAGTGCATATAATGTCTGCATAAGCTTCGGGGTTGTTTTTTTTTTCATAGTTTATGTTTCTAAAGGGGATGCTGCCCTTGTGGAGAAGAATGGGAATTTTAGTTTTGATCGGGAATTACTTTATAAATTAATGTTGCAATTTAACCTTCTGATATGAAGCGTCAGTCGGGAATAATGATAAAACAATGAAATGGAAGGCAAGGTGTTGAAGATGTTAATCGAATTATATGTCATTAGCACTATAAAAACGACGAAAATCGTGTTTGCCTCATAAGTATGACGAGCATCGTTTCATACTTGCTTTAAATGAGAACTGACTGGAGCAAAATCTAATAGAGTTAGGGAGATTATTCCACAAATTAGGATCATGATGTCTTATAGATTTGCTTGTTGTTGGCAATTTTGGATTTGTGAGTTGAAAATATCCAGAATTGATATGTTTGGTATGAGTGAATAATTTCGATGAAAGTGAATATAACCTCAGAAGTTGAGGAAAGTCGTTTGTTTATATACATTGTATTTAAACTGGAAGTTGAAAGCATTAATTTCAGTCACTTTTAGCGTTTTCAACCTATGAGACAGTGGATTCAGATAAGCAACATATTACGATCCTGTACAAGTGCGAACTGCTTCTTCTTTTTTTTTTGTAACCCACGCAGTTAGCCCAGACGATATTGCAGTAAGATATGCACATACCACCGTGTTATGTAACAAAACAGGGTTCTTACCATGGGGGTGGAATGAGGAATTAGCTTGGGAATAATTTTGGATATAGAACTGGAAACAATGTGACGTATATATGATCATTCCAGGTAACATTTGAGTTTATTAATTTAGTCGATTTTATTCTGTTTCTGTTCAGAGAGTATTCATCAATCTGAATGCTTAAACATTGGTATCGTGGTTTTTTTTTTTTTGATATTTGAGTTTTTAAAATGCAATATTGGTTTTATTGATGGCTAGGTATAGTTCATCACACCTAAATCACCAAGAGACTCTTGGTGATTCAAAATTTGTAAAGAGAAAAGTTCGTATTTGTTCATGACAACTGCTGAGAAAGGCGTAGTCTTTTAAGCTCTGACAAAAAAGAAATCCTAAGATTTAACGGAAAAAAAAAATGGCAGAGGGATCCGTATTCCAACAACACCGCAGTATATCTATTTTTGGCTGATGGATAATTCATCCTAAAATGTGCATACGCAATTACAGCATAAATTGGAGTACTCTTTGCAATAATTCCAGGACATTACACCAGCGAGAATCCCTTTTGTTTTCTATCGGGAACACTCCACTTATACTAATGTCATTTCCTTGCGTGTCACATTAACAGGATATTGATATCAATTTTGCAAGCAATACATTTTCAATCGCAGCGTCAAGACAATTTTCCTGCTACCGTGTTTACTCGAGGGTAAAGACTTACCTCCTAAAAACTCATGCTAAACAGCTCACATAATTGCTCTCTTAACGTTCTTGTTTTCTTTTGACACATACAAATATGTATTCTCAAGAGAAATGTGACCTTCTGGATCCTCTGGCAAAGTGTCTCTTTTCTCGTGGCTCATGTAGATTCGAACAAACTCCAGCTTGCTTGCAGTCCCCAACGTTGTGCGTGAGTACATGTCTAGACAGAAGTAGACTCTCGGGACAATGTGAGAACCATTCGCCTGACTCGATCATTACCCATCCATTTCCATTTCTCGGTTTGTAGTGACTATACCATTATAATTCGCCCCCTCGGCTATCTGTCAATTTACTTTTACGTAGATTTCCACGTCAAAAACAGTTACGACATTTCCATACTCTCGCGCTAAAAGAAGTTCATAACATGAAGGGTTGTCATCACGTTGCTTCTTTCTCCCTTGAGATACAGAAGGAAAAAAATGTAAGAACTGTAATATTCTTGTTGTGAGAAGAGTAACTTTACGTAGGAGTGATTTTTGTTTTGTTTTGTTGTTCTTGTTTTTCTGTCATCTAACAAGGAGTTCAGAAACGGTCACTGACATTATACAGCCCCGAGTGATGCTGGAAAATGTTCGGTTCATAAACTTGAGACAATAAAAAAGAAAAATCCTCACTATTGATGGAAAAGGCTACCCATATTGCTTCTACATGTCTGCTTGAGCTTATAAAGAGGAAGTTCAGCTCGCTGTAAGATTGTTCACTAGTCCAGTCTTTGACGTCCAAGATAACTCCTGATAATAACCATGAGATCTTCACTCTACTTCAGGAGTCGCTGGTTTTGACTTTTCAGGTCGCATGTCAAGGTATCGATGTGGATATGCCATGGTGATGGCTGGGTTGCAACGCTGATCGGGCGAGACTGAGAGCCTTCTGCCAGTGTTTTAAAATCGTTGGTGAGTCGACACGGAGGTCTGTTTGCTTCGATTGACTTCGCGACGAAAAGAAAGCGGGAAATAATCCAGTCCATTATAAGACAAGAGATATTGGTAACATAGCCTTCAGTAACGCTATCACGTGTGGAGAGGGCGCCAAGCTGCCTGTCACATTCTGATGTGAGAAAAACATCGGGTTGGGTATTGTTTAGCGATGGGCTAGGCCTGTATGATGTGTGTGTGTGTGTGTGTGTGTGTGTGTGAGTGTGTGCGCAAGAGAGAGAGAGAGAAAGATATATAATGTAGAAAAATAGATAGATAGACAGATAGATAGATAGATAGATAGATATAGACAAATTAGAGGTGGCGGGATGTGTTTGATTTCATGCATGTGAAACGAAGAAGAATCATTAATGTTACTCAACTTATATATTATTGCGTTGCGTCAGAATGCATTGTTAAGTGCTGATGGTAAGGCAAGGACCCTCATCAGATCGTATCAGGGGATAGAAACATTTTCCTGTTGATCACACACGAGGTTCACGATTGTCGGTATAGTGATGAGCGCATGTGGCGTGAGTGCAAGAAAAAGGAAACAGAAAGAATATGATCTTCAAGTTCCGCTTTCCTGCATAGCGCGACGTTGCGAGACATCATGATATTGTACTCAATGTTTAAAAAAAAAGACAATGAAAAATCTACATCAGCGCCAGAGAGGTTCAATGTCCTGACGGTAATACGAATCTTGGAGCAATTTCGTTTAAACCGACACCATAACCATTATCTTACCGTTACATGTTATGCGGGGTTTTTTTCTGTTCTGAAAACGCTGCCTTGGCATTTAGTTTCTCCTTAACTGGCAGTAATTCATTTTCTCAGAGATAGAGTATCACGTATGAACCGAAAACAGAACAGTTCAGCTATTGAAGTACAATGCTTATACCATATCTTCCAGAAATGTCATTACAAGACAAAGGCACCTTTACACAATCGATGATTTGAAGAGGAAAAAAAAAAGTGAAGAAATACATGTAGTACAAATAAAGAGTATGGATAACCGTTATTCAAAAGATGTTGGTGGGGAGCCACACACACACACACACACACACACACACACACACGCACACACACACACACACTTTTGCACACACACACAAGCTCTCACAAACTCCGAATCATCCTTTTGCATTATACACTAAAGAAAGTTCTGATGGAGAAATAAATATTACACATAAAGTGATAGTCTTCACAACTTATCTAGTGATCATTCCACGTAATATTCTTTGCCTTTGATATAGCGCACGGTCATGCAATATAACCATGAGTTCTTCTACGGAAAGACAAGTGATACACTTCATTAACCCTATAAAGCCCAAGCTATTTCGACCCCTTCCAGGGCCCAATGGGGGGGGGGGGGGCACATTGTGCCCCACCTATATAACTTCTTTATTATAATGACCGTCATATTTGGCACATGGGTAGAGCAACTCGTACTCTACATGACTCAACATTTGAAATTTCTCAAGGTCATCCACTGAGGGCGCTATTTACCAAAATATAAAGAAATACATAGGAAATACGCTAAAATCATGTATTTTCTCTTTATTTCTTTATCCCCAGTATATATCTTTTTATTTCATATCAATCATTTTCATATTTACCACAAAGGAAAAGCAAGTCAACCATCACTATTTGTTATGATTGAAATTTCTCAAGGTCAACACATGGGGGCGCTATTCATTACAATATACAGAAATATATAAAACCTATGATGTATTGCTTAGAATTAATACATAATATTGGTATCGTCTTTCATATTTCCAAAATATTGTGATTTTTAGTTTCCAGATTGATAATATGATAAACAAATAATATTACAGGCAAAGCTTGTGTGAAGATAACACAAAATAAAAGAGTAGTCTTTGGAAAATGCTGTATTTTCGATCATTTTTATTATATCTATTGTTTGATGCCTATGTCATATAGAAAATAAAGGAAATAATAAGAAAACCATTTCAGGGTAATTCACAACCACAATTCCTTCATCCTTTGGTCCTTCAGCAAATTACAGCCAAGAAAACCCCCATTTCATCCATTACTATATTGTTAACTGAAATTGGAACAGAAAATCATTCAAAATCTGACAAACATGGTTGTCAGTTTATGGTTGCCATGGCAACCAGCAATATCGGACATAGCTAAATTATACATCAAAATGTGCGCAATAAGATTTTAGGAAAAGTCACCAAATTTGGTTGAAATCGAGTAAAGGGTGTAGGAGCGGTATATGAAAATATGGTAGGGGGGCGCAATGTGCCCCCCCCCCCCCCCTTGGGCTTTATAGGGTTAAACGGTCTGCATAAACTCTGGCGGGTGATTGCAACCACGTGACTAATGCAGCCAGGATCGAAATCATTATATCGCGAGAAGTGACGTCACTTCAAGTAATATAATGTTCCATCCTTTGGCTAACTACCGATGGGACTATTGAAACCATCCGAAAGCTGTGACTTCACGCTATACGATGAAATGATTATGTGCTAAATACGTACGATATCCCTTGCATTTTGTTGTAAAACAGCACTTGGCAGTCCCTAGAGACTTGTATTTTCTCGTCGAAACACTATAAGCTCTTGTGAAAATAAAACTTTCCACGGGATTCAAATGTTACATTGCACCTCTATCAAAAAACACAATATCTGTATAGCGTTTAATGTGAGAAATGTTGCATTCTTTTCTAGCCCAACCAGCACTTTTGCAATTCTTCTTCAAAATTGCAGCTTTGCACTTGGGCTAAATATTTAGTTAAGGTACATTAAAAGTCCCGTATTTGATATATTACAGACAATGAAATATGTATGAGTTAAATGTGCGACATGCGTGGTATCTATTCATGTACCCCGCTTTCGAGCCATTATGCTAGTCATGACTTTACAGTCTCTGCGTATTTGAATATTTTTTTCGAAGCATGTGTAAAAATTATGTTAATTATATCATGTTTATGTCTTGGTCATGATGCCTTTTGAATACGTTTTTCATGTATTTACATATCATCGTTGATTTGTTCAATCCCTCACATGAAGGGCTCATTAATTCATTAATGTATCTAAGTACGTGTCAATATATCCACAGTCTTGTCAATGTATAACTGCTGGTACTATACAGAAACAGCAAAAAAAAAAAAAAAAAAAAAAAAAGCCTGGTGCACATCTTTGATATATTACATGTAACCGTGTTTTGCTTGGGTAGGTTTTATTTCTGTATATTTTCCCTTCAGGTACAGTAACCTTATTGTTTCAAACAAAACCAAACAAAAGATGCCATCAAGTTAGAAATCGTCAGTTCCATAACATCAACATTAAAAGCAAACATTGTTCCTAACAATAAAGCGTATAAAAATATAGTGCTATTGCATGTTGCATGTACAGCCATAGGTAACAGAGGGGAAAACAACATAGGGGACCACCATCACTAATCAGAACTTGGCTTGGCTTGGCTTGGGACTCGACAAGTAAACAAAACACATATCCTCTCTCCAACGTATCCAAAATTCTAGTTTCTAGTTTTCTAGTCTTTTTTGTGTGAGTAGCACAAGTGCGTAGAAAGACCAGTATAAAGCGCCATATAAATGCAATTATTACTATTATTATCAAGGCGTATTTACCTCTACATTATATAACCATACTGCGCTTATCACTACAAAGAGAACACTCATTCAGAGTATAATGATTATTTATCAAAACTTGACTACGTCATAAAGAGTGATAAAACAACACTAGATATCCTGAGGCAAATCTGGTTCATGAAAGTATACATAGACATTACAGTGAGGCCTCATGAATCCATGTAAACTATGGTGGATCCAAATGAATGTGATTTTCCATTCATTTTGCAGCTGTGAAGTGAGCCGTGGCAAAGACGGAGACACAGCCATTATCATCCTCCACTAATGAGTGTCTGGGGAATTTTGACGCGACAAACAATAATATATTGAGAGAAACAAACAGCATTCCTAATCTATTAGACATCGCTGTCATCTCCTTAGCTGGAGTGACTAATTTAACTTATCACATGGGAAATACGTGTCACTTTACGTAATGTTCTTTGAGCCTTTTAGGCCATCGCTTGCTGGTCTCCCTCACCGTTGCCATGACAACATAGATTGAAGTTTGACTCATTAAACTCACATTTTGTTACGTATGCTTTTTATTTCATTTCAAGATGTTGTTTACGATTACATAATTCAAGTTTCAATTACACATGAATTTTCGTTTACTTGTGAAGCATGAAAGCCATAGGATCAAAGACAAATAACACCATCATTTTAATTCATCTAGTCATAATTCTATTATTCTTTATTCTAGAATGGCGGTGAAACAGATATATATATATATATATATATATATATATATATATCATAGGAAATCATAATAAAAGAAGTCATTGTCCTCTCGCATGGGACATTTAGATGGGTTAGTGTTTGAAAGTTTAGTAATTCCTTCTTATCGTGCTTAGTTTGGGATCTAAAACCACTCTGAACCTTTGGGTCTGTCTACTCAAAATATACGCAATAATTGTAATGAATACCAATTCGGTTGATGCACTCATCTAAGGGCTCGCCTCTTGATTTTAAGAACTTGATCAGACTTGAGAAACTTACAGCGGAAGAAGGAAAAGTAAATTGAGGAGATTTACTTAAAACATATACAGACATGTTTCTTTACATGGAGCCAACACTTAGCCTGTTCTGCGAATCCGGTTTGTGTGATAAGTAAAGAATAGAAATCGAATCCAACCGGGAGAGTTTCGCGCCCTTTGGGCTTTTCGCCGATTAGCTAACGCGAGGGGATCGCATCAAGTGGTAATCAAAGCCCATGCGAAGGACACTAACGGAAATTCGGAGTGCGCGTTGGTTGCTACGGCATGTATACACAGGAGTGCTCTTACAGAGGATGACAATAACTTGTCCTTATGGTTGACCGGTGACGAAAGACACTCTGGTTCCAAGAAAAAATTACTGTAGTCTACGCGCTTCAATAACAACGCAGCAGAAGAAATGCAACAACCCACACTCATTGCTGCGAGCATGGGTGAAACTATGTTTATTCTTACGTAGAAAGGGAGATGGTTTCAATGACGGTTCAAAATGATTGAGGTCGTTGGGACCACCATTACAAGACGGAGCTACATTCAGTTGCGAATTTTTATATCTATTCACATGTTCTGCTGCTATTCTCAACAGTGAAAACATAAACAATTGCAATGCAATGCAATTACAAATGTGCCTAGGGGTATCTTCGGGTACAGTATCTCTTTCAAGAAATATGTATGGCGGAACAAACGTTCGCTATAGTCTACCACATACGATAAAGACAGAGAGAGAGAGGGAAAAAATGTCTCTTCCAGGTGAATGGCTAGAATCAATGCATTATTCCAAACCTATGAAAGAAAAGGAAACTATACTGATTTATACGATATAAAAAAAGATGAGAAAAAAAAATGAAGGTGTTCGAATTGTATAACACATCTTCAGCTCATTCGCATTCTAAGAAAATGATGAGAAAGCTGTTTCACAACGATGTGATTGTTGAGGAAGATTTAGACCATCATTGGTGATAATGCCGCTTATTCACAGGCTCGCGGGCCACACTGTCTACAGACTACTTTATATGGTACATTAACCCTGTAGATATCCTCACAATTTATCATTATGTCACGATCGCAATCGTCATAGAGTAGTCAAGCCAATATCAATTCAAATGAATGGACTCACTCTTCACTCGCTATATCTAAAGAAGTCGATAAAATCTTAAGATTTTTTTTTTCTTTTTTGCACTTTCTGCTAAGATATATCTACTTTTGTATTTGTGTTGAGTTGTATTATATTTGTGATTACTGATTCCATTACTGATAACTAAATGAGAAAAGGAAAATAGAAATCATAACAATGTTGATGAAGAGAGGGAGTTTTTATTCATACGAGAAAGTTGCGAGGGGACAAGATCGACGCTCAACGCGCATACTTCGGAATTTATGACCAGCGTACCATTGCGATTTTGTTGTCATTTCGTTGATCCCTAAAATTTGTCACGTTTTGATGAAACATTCATAGGTTAAACGGGCATGACTGCCAGATTGTATGGAATCTATTTATTAATGTAGATTTTTATATAGAATTTCTATCTGCTTTTTATGATCGTGGGCTTGTTGATTAAAGTCCTTTCTGGCAGAGTTTTTACATTCCTTTTGTACACCAAATGGTCTGATTGTGTATATAATCTTGCATCATTTTATTCACTGTTTTAATATATCCTTTTTTATCATATTGTTTCGTTATATCATACATAGATCTGGTTACTACTGATTTCAATTGGACGTATTGCTCCTTTCAGCTCTGATTGCTTGTTTGTAGTGGTTTTTATGCTTATATTTATGTAACATGATTTTTATTTTTATATAGTTAGATTGTACAGGACCTTGATGTAAAACAGCATTCACTTGCTGATCTTGTTATCCTGTCAAAATATGTTGAAATAAATAAATAAATAAATAAATTGCTACATTTCTTGGATTATACGCTACCATCTGAATTGATATTATAATTGGACATAAAAATATAGTTTCACTTTCAAAGAATGTAGCTCTTATCATGGCTGACAGCATGCTAGAACCCCACGAGATGATAAGCTGACATGATGCATAGTGAGCTTTTGGAAGTATCATAACCTACTTAGGATCCAGTGTGCCCTTTTAATTGTTTTTCATAATTATAATATATTCCTGTGTATTCCTGCCGTATTATAATCTTAGAGTGAATCTCTCTGCGTTTGTTTACACTGAATTCCTCGTAACATTATTCTCTCTGATATTGATTTTGTTTGAACTTTTTGTTGTTGTTTTTAAAATGACTGTTATTAGCCAGGAGGACACTTTTTGATGCAATACTTTTCATGATAGTCTCCGATCTCCTAAACGAGTCTGATTTCCCGTGTGTATACTGCGCTACCATTTTAAAGATATGGTATAGTTTTGGTTGAGATGGGGCTTCAGGTTTTTAACTTTTTTTGTAAGATAATGAGAAACTAAATCATCCCTTTAAAACTGCATGCATCTTCACATGAGTCACACATTCAGCATGGGCGACGTTGCTATCTACAGGTTATCAGCACATTGATCAGCAATACCTGGTTCTCTTTCTTCCTGTATAAGAGTGTTACTATAAAAAAAAAAAAAAAAAACACGAAAAGGTTATTCTTGGATGATCTCATGTTACTGATTGTCTGCAATGGTTGACTGTTTTTCAAGAAATACACTGCGGCCTCAGGCACAAAAAAAGGGGGGGGGGGTAAGTAGAGACATAGTTCAAATATTTGAGAAGACGTTTCCATCAAGGGCATCCATCTCACACTCTGTTACCATGATACAGATACTATCTCTCTGGATTCGCTGCTGCATCCATGATAGACATGGTTTCTGACTCACGTTGATGATTGCTGTGTGCTGGAGCACTCAGCGTTAGGCATCCACCTCCCTTTCCGGTGTCTGTACTTCACAAGCAACGAGACAATTTTATTGTTATTATTATCTTCTTCTTTTTTTTTTTTTTTTACTTGCCAATGAAATTAGAGTTACACATTAAAAAGATATCAGATGTTTCTCATTCTCATTTGAAAGTACTGAAACAAAATCTGAAACTGTTCCTATAGGTCAAATAAAACCAATAGTTTTGCCACCTTGTTTTGATTTATGATGCTTACTCTCTTTGAAAGTGATAAACTCCCACACAGAAAAGATAATAAAGACATTGCACTTAGCCTAATTGGAGAGTGATCATTATTCACATAGTTGTATTTCTGTTCCTTTTCATTTAGGGTAGCCGTGAAGATGGTAAAAACGTGCTAGTTATCATGGTTATGGCATTATCAAGTGCATGTTAAAAGCAGAACTTTTCTATCTTTCATGATACTATGCTAGGAGAAGCATTTCGTGATAGCAGTCGTGGCAGTCTGACCGTGTTCGCGCAGGATGCCAAAGGTTGTCCAGTGGAAGCTCTGAAGAATCACATGATTCGACATTGAATAAAGGTCAAACCTTTCGAATGATCTGAAACGCCCTTCACCCCCCCCCCCCCCCCACACACACACACACTCAATCAGAAGCAATGGTAGCAAACATTTCAACACTTCATCTTGGTGGACCCTCCTTCGATATGCTTCGGGTTAATGACTGGGTGAAATTATTTCATTTTAATTATTTTCAGCAGAAGTTCTTCATGAATGCAATCAATCTACTGCATGTTTTTCGAGACGACCAAGAGTTGAAAAATGAACCAGATCTGCCACTTTGCTACATTACTTATCTTGGCTAACCGATGTGAATCCAAATCGAGTGGGTGTTACAACCTTCAAAACAAAACCATCTCAATGTTATCCTTTATCAAACAGGCTTCTGAAGACCTCGATTCCGCTAAACTTGTGAGCCGTTCTAGATGTTACCGTCTCTAGCTCTCCTTTTGGGAGATAGATAGATCCAGAGAGAAGGAGAAAAACCTCTAACAATTGTGATAGAGATGGAGGCTATATCTCTGTATGGAATGCCCGATGTCGAGATGGCAAAGCAATATCATGTAATATACATAATGTGTATGTGTGTGTGTGTGTGTGTGTGTGTGTATGTGTGTGTGCGTGTGTGTGTGTGTGTGTGTGTGTTAGTGTGTTATGACATTATGTCCTCTAAGCTCCAGTTAGTTACAAATTTAATTCTCTATCTTATGAAATGATGGAAAAAGGCGACACAGAGAGGTCCGTCTACCTGTGCCTGTATTATGCCCCCCTCCCCTCCACCTCTCCTTATACCCCAACCCCCTTCCTCCATTACCAGTACCCCTTCCACATAATATATTTGCACCAACACAGTCACTGAAGCTGGGTCAGAATATATTGAGCTGCGAGTATTTATTTCCAAGATATATCGTTGCTTTATGATATTTCTTATAAGATGACAGATATGTTCCACTAAGACCATAATGAACGCCTCGTCAGGCGGCATCGAGCATTTCGGGGCCTGTCAAGGCTTTCCTAAGCATTTTTGATGAGCTCTATGCTTCTCTTATTTGCCTCGCGAAATGCCCTTGCCCTTTTACCAAGGTCATCCAATATACCTAAAGGTATCGAATGGACCACTAATATGATTGAAATTTATGTTCCTGCCAGAAATGGAAAGGGAAAAATAGGTACCACTACTCAAGGATAACCTTTACTTTTCGCAATTCGTTTTGCCCCACTCAAAAAGCCACAAATATTTGCAGATCTTAGGGCACTTTGTCATTTTGTAAAAACAGTCTCATTCAATAATGAATTCGTATCTATCCTCGTCGGTAAACTTGCGTCACACAGTAAGCTCCAGTCTTTTACCTTGCCAGATCTCCACTACGGAACGTGGATCACAATACAATGTGTGCAATAATCCAGCATTCGAATTGCATCAGAAGCATTGTTCATCTTCTAAATCTCAATTCATATGAAATCTCTGGCATAACTGCAGTTGGTAACCAAATGAATTTCAACACCAGAGCAAATAATTCAAAATGCCACCACACGTTAAGTGAGCAAAAATAACTTGTACGCACCTCATTTAACCCACTTCGTGTTCTTTGCCATGGGGGTTGGGTATAATAACTGCATTCTCATTTTCTTGGCTGAAACAAGCGGGACGAAACGATGAACCACTAATATGTCATATTGTGTAGAATAATTATGATGATGCCGCTGAATAAAATGCAATACCAGCTGTATAAACGAACAAAACACACACACACACACACACACACACACACACACGCACACACACACACACACATACATGCAAGTTTAGTTCAGTTCAGTTTTATATCTGCATTCCATTTCCAGTGCCATTGCAGAAATACAAAATCCAACAAAGTTTTGGCTTCATATGAATACAAAACTGATATGCAGAAGTGTGTAATATATCGGTTTGAAAACATAAATAGTAAAGATTTAATTGAAGGCAGTTTCATGTTGAAAACACAATAAAAGAGGGAACACTTCTGAGTAAAATCTCAAGAGCATAGTTGGAATGCAGGGGGACCATCTTCTTAAGTGGGAACACTTGACAATCTCGTTAGGTAATGCGGCAACATCGAAAAAAAAGTATTTGATAAAGTGAAGTGTAAATCTGGCTACTCACTGAGTGGGCAGGTATTATACATAACCATTGCTTGATAACGAAATACTCAGTTATTAGTTATAATGATACATGGTTCCATGATATATACTGTATGCTGTGAATCATCATCATCATCATCATCATCATCATCATCATCATCATCACCATCATCATCATCGTCATCATCATCGTCATCATCATCATCATCATCATCATCATCATCAATGATTAATCTTTTTTGTTTACTTTTCCAGGATGTTGGAATAATTTTGCAAGTGCTCAGAGTTTTCACCTTGTGGGTGTTTCTTATAGCACCTACCTGCAGATTAAAAGCAATCAGCTAAATATAAACATATAGATTCTACTTATAATAATTTCATACATTTTAAATCTCGTTTTCAAAAAAGATCAGAAGACATTGCTTCCGATGGACTAGCGCCCTCTCTCATGGGTAGGTGTCTCCAATTCACCTCCGTCACGAGAACCAGATTCATATCGTATTCCCCCTGAATTCATGCGCTTGAGATTGAAAACGAGAGTGAAAAAGACACCCTCTATAATGTACATTTATGTAATGTTAGTTCATGTTTACTGTCAAAGCTGTTCACATATTCCTTTTTTTATGAGCAGCAAGTGTTTCTTAGATTTTTGTTTGTTCCCGAGGAATTGCAATATACAAGGTAAACTTTTTTTTTTTACCATATCCCCACCATTTCCAACGGCCTACATAGGTACCCACTGGTTATCAATTATTTCCATATCACTTACTTTTGAAATCTTGCTACTTTTATCACATAATTCATGTACAGATAAAAATATTTGAACAAAAATTGTGCTGAGATAATCGTGTTGTGTTTATGCTTATATATAATTTTCGTTGAGAATGGAAAAACGAAAGTTTCTTGATGCTTTAATGATGTTCCTTAAATAAAGTCAAAGTGGCCAGTTTGCAGCCCTTCCTTCTCCTTATGTTTTACCGTTCGCCCAACGCCTTTTTTTATGGTTTTATGCTAATCCCAGAAAGCTGTGTCTGAATCCGGATGGTGCAACCTTTGTGTTCTCAAGATTCCAAATCTGTCATCCCTACAATTCCTTTCCACGTAGATGGTAAAAATAGAAAAATGGATGATGATTTTTAACCTTTTTTTTCGAGGGGGTTGCATTCGAAACTGGATGATGAAACGTTTGCACCCTTAGAGTTTTTTTTTTTTTTTTTTTTTTTTGAGATATTGAAGATGTACGCCAAAATGGCAGCCAAAATCCGTGATGGAAAAACAATTTACGGATGATGGTTTTACTCTACTTCGTGGGGACGAAATCCAATCCGAAAGTGGATTAGTCAAGTTTTGCATCCTAGGGATGTTAAGGTATGTTACGATCCCTTTAAGGTATTCAAGATTAAAAGAAAATTAATGCTATAAAGTGGATCGAGCGATGACCACAAGGGTAAAAAGCAAAATCAAAAAGATATGACTGAAAATCTTTTTGTGCAGAACCCCCCCCCCTCAAAACAACAACAACAACAACAAAATTACTTTAAAGATTGACGGTGGCCATGAAGTACAGAAAACCCTCGGCAATCAATACTTCACTTGTCATATATTCTTCTTCATGTACTACTTCTACTCAATGCACTTCATAAAAAGTCACCGTACTGCCTATCTATCACTGCCATAACCACTATCTTTTTTAGCCTATACAAAACCACAGGCCGACAATGAAATATGTACCTCTTGTTCATATCACTACGCATTCTTTTGTAGTGACAAATATGAGCAGAACGCATACTCAGTATAAGGATTAAAAAAAAGTCTGCTTTGCGTTCATCTGGAGTCCATTCTGCAGAGCGAACTGTGATAGTAAAACATGCCTACCTATCAGTATCTCAACTTCTATCTCCATTATCCTGAACATTCCAATGCAGGAGGACAACGAATGCCCCATGTTTAAAATCAGCACACATTCTCGTCCATTACTGTGAACAACAACAAATACAACAACAACAACAACAACAACAACAACAATTCGTCGCTTGCCCGGAAGAAGGGAACGAGCGCGCGAATACGCGTAAAAATAGATTTCGAGAAAAGACCTGCATGAGGTAAGATCATAAGCAATATCATAAAATTTGTAGATTATTCATTATAGCCACTTTAGCTAGTACCAAATTGGAATATTATCTGTTCACTTGTGAATTTTCAGCAGTATTGATATTCAAATATCAAAGATATAGTCAATTGAAACTTTAAATTGTGATTTTCTCGAAATCTATTTTTACGCGTATTCGCGCGCTCGTTCCCTTCTTCCGGGCAAGCGACGAATTACAACAACAACAACAACAACAACAACAACAATGACTCTCATCACGATGATGCTGGTATCAATATGGGCACTTCCATAGCCTTCACACTTTATAACTATGAGTGTAGTTTTCTTTTATTAGTACATAATGTGATTTTTGATCGAAACTCCATGTTCGAGTTCATGAGAATGACCAGTGTTTGGAAAAGGAAATGTTGTCTAAAAGCGAATATTCAGGCATGATCTGTATTCTTATGAACAAATGTGAGCTCACAGCGGGTACTGCGTAATTATTCAAATTCAGGAAATTTAATGAATTTGAATAATTACGCAGTACCCGCTGCATGCTATAAGGATTAGAACCAACACTTGCTGTCGGGCGGAAGCTCGGTGGTCTAGTGGAGATGACACCTGTCCGGAGATCAGGAGGTCGGAGGTTCGTATCCTGCTCGAGTACGTACGCACATGATTTCTTTTATCATGGCTGCTACTAAAACACTGATCAATTCAGTGTTTATTTACGTCGATGTAGGACATTTTGTCAATCAGTTGCAAATGTCAGCTCATCTTGTCAATAGTATTTGTGTGTGGTCTGTGTTAGATCTCAAACTTCGAGTACTGAATTTAAGAGAGGAGCAATTTTTACCTTTCTTTGTATGTGTTTAGTGTGTGGATTGGGCGTGACCCTTACAAGCATTATTACATGCTGCGTTCATGCCTGCCCTGCTTTATATATGAGGAGCGAAGGATGTAATACCTGAAGAAAGCCTTGACTCCAAACCATGGTATTCTTATACGCAAATCCGTATAGTATACCCGGTTTGGATTATCCATTACAACTCCAGTCTTTTGAACCCTAGTAAATCCTCGACCTTACTGGTGTTAAAGTTCCTATTCAGCAACGCTTACGAGTGGCTTAAAGTCTACAAACAGATGTATTGAAACTGCCATCACTATTCACAGCCTGTTGTATATACAGAATCACTGGAACTCTGGGATTGTGGCTTAACCAGGACAATAAATGGTTTGGTCTTCACACGTAAGTCCTTTTCACATCATCAGCGTACGTAATCAGATTGTACTGCTGGATACTCTTCTCTCTAGATTTTAAAGAAAGCGGCTGGCAAGAAAAGACTAAGCTATTCGGGCTGTTGGACACTGTTCGCTCTAGATTTTAGAGAAACCGGCTGGCATAAAAGACTACGGTACATGCCGTCAATCTCTCGTTTGAGGCGAGACCCCAGCCGAATTTTTCCACAGTGGGGTGCGTTTATTTGTCGTTTGAGGGTTGGGAGTCGAAGTACTTGTCCATTGCAAATCAACTTTCTGCTCGGCGTGACAAACCTGGAGGCCAAGCCAGGGTTTGATGACTCCAGCAGCTGTCGTATTACGTAAGAGCATGATAAGGATATCTGCCTGTGGCAGACCATTCAAAGTGAACTCAATTTTCTCTATCCTTTCTAAAGTTTTCAATTTTATATTCTATTGAGAAATTCTATGGTCATCCATTTTACATTTCGAACGAAAAAAATTGACCCGTAAATAACGAAAATACAGGAATAAGAAGGAGAGCATTGCCAGTTTGCCGGTGCTATTTGGCAGTGAGTTACAACGGGGAGGTGAGACTACTCCCTGGTTACAATCAGCCTGCTGACTGGATCGCTGAGAAAGCAGCTGTCGTATTACGTAAGAGCATGATAAGGATATCTGCCTGTGGCAGACCATTCAAAGTGAACTCAATTTTCTCTATCCTTTCTAAAGTTTTCAATTTTATATTCTACTGAGAAATTCTATGGTCATCCATTTTACATTTCGAACGAAAAAAATTGACCCGTAAATAACGAAAATACAGGAATAACAAGGAGAGCATTGCCAGTTTGCCGGTGCTGACAATGTGCTATTTGGCAGTGAGTTACAACGGGGAGGTGAGACTACCTCCCTGGTTACAATCAGCCTGCTGACTGGATCATTGAGAAAGAGAGAGAGAGGGAGAGAGAGAGAGAGAGAGAGAGAGAGGGAGAGCGAGGGGGAGAGAGGGAGGGAGAGGGGGGAGAGATGGGGGAGGAAGAAGGGGAGAGCAAAATGGAATGACAATAGTTCCGGTCACTACAGTACAGGCATGCTCTGTCTGCATACGCTGAATGTCTACACTCACACACACACACGCACACACACACGCACCATGGAGCTACATGGCCCATGCCAAAACCAAAACAATCTCCTCCTCTCGCGGTGCCCCCCCCCCCCTCCTGTGGCGCTGTGGCGATGACTGATGCTTAGATTAGGCCAGGGTCAAGAAACAGGTGTTTTATATCTTTGACTTTAAGTCATTGATTGCCAAGATATTCACTGGCATTATTTACTGGGGTGTAGCCTCTTGAAACGAGAGATTTGCGTCATGCTTGGGAATCAATCATGCAGAACAACCAGAGACAATAAAAGAGATGCAACCCCCGGATGGTTGGGCGGAATTCTCCCCAGATGTCGCCGTGAATGGACGTGCAGCGCAAGCTCCCAACCGCGGACACACCCATCACATAAACTCACACCACACACCACCACCATTACCGCCATCCACACCCACACCCAGCAAACCACCAACGCCACCAAGCTCCCACACATCATCGACAACCACAGCATGTACAAACACCTATCACTCGAAACTCAGCGTAGACCCCACCTATCCTCCTACTATATACAACAAAATCAACGCTTGATTCAATGATAAAATGTTAATTGTATCTTCTTCTCCAACTACGAAACCAACACGGAATCTACGATTAAATTAAGTGACATTATTTAATACACAACAAAATCAACGTTTGATTCAATGATGAAATTAATTGTATCTTCTTCTCCAACTCAAAAATAAAACCCACAGACCTTACCATTGCCAAATTCGCATCATTGTTCAAACGCACAAACCGACCAATGAATCGCCAAATGCCGTAGTACAATGAAAGCTTAACCCGCGATTCCACTCCTACATTATTTTGTATAATTTATAGTATGTGATTTGCCATTGTTTTACAATGAAAGCTTAACCCGCGATTCCATTCCTACATTTGTATATACAGTCAAACCTGTCTATAGCGGCCACCCAAGGGAGACATGAAAATGGCCGTTATAGACAGGTGGCCGCTATAGACAAGTAATCCATCTTTGTGTGCATTGCTTACATGTACATGTAAATGTATGTGTGTACGTATGCACACGTGTGTTTCATGCAATTAACCATGCCAGTGTATATGAAATTGTTGCACAGTAGTATGTGTACTATCGTGAAGAAAGCTTAACACTAGTGCATTATCATGACTGAATGAGGGATGAATGCAGCGATGGCGATTACTGAACCTTGCCCGCACGGCTACAAAGCAGAAAAACACACTGAATTATCGGCTCGGCTACGGCTCCATTAGGTTTTTGGCCGCTATAGACAGGTTAAAATCTACCGCGGGAAACAAAATTTGTGGCCGCTGGCCGCGTTAGACAGGTGGTCGCTATACAAAGGGTCTTTAACACTGCTCTTATCTCGGGGGATTTTTCAGTGGCCGCTATAGACAGGTGGTCGCTAAAGACAGGTGGCCGCTGAGGCAGGTTTGACTGTAGTATGTGATTTGCAACTTTTGACGTATACCTGCAACTATCTAAATGGATGATTAGGTTATGTAGGTTAAACAATTTCTTGAATAAAGAAACGATTCAATCTAAAAACTAAAAAAAAAAAAACCACTCAATATAATTAAACTGTCTGAATGCTATTTCAGGGACTAAAATTTAACATCCTACCTATATTTTGCAGAAAACCCCATACAATTTGGTTAAGTGGTCACAGAGAAATGTGAATTGTTGTAAATCATGTCATCAACATTGTCATGGGTCTGATTCTTCCAAGTTAAGCACTTGGATGCTCTTGGAACTGCAAATTAATGTGTAAACAGAACGAACAGAATTTGGAGGGAAGAGATTCCTGACATGCTTTACAAAAATCCTTATTTCTCTTAGACCATAGCACTGAGTCAAATCGGATGGGGTTTTCTGTAAGATTTGAGTAATAAGTTATAGTTTCATACCCTGAAATAGTATTTGGATTTATTTACAATCTTTAAAGTTATCTTTGCGGAGGGTCCCGTTGTAATTTCTTTTAATGATTATGCCGTTCATGATAATCCGACCGTCCGTTTCTCATCAATTCGTTAATATTGTGTGTTTGTTGGAATACAAATTATTTGACTGCTTTCACTCAGGCTGAACAGTTAGGCTCTGTTGTAACATGTTTGATTACGAATGGTTGTAACACTTATCTAATCAGGTAAACTTTTAAGTTGTTGCCTTCTGTAGCTCAAAGCGCTAATTTCGGCAGAATCACCATTTGACCCTTGGCTTGCCTTGTTTAGCCTAACTACATCATCTACATCATTCTATATCATGAACGTCAGTATTTCTTTCGCGTTGTTGTGGCACTACCGGTCTCACTCTCACACACATGGATGCAGAGATGCATAAAATTTTCCATTTTTACACATTAAAAAAACTGTGACGTGTATAGGTGACCTTCCCTGCGACGACACACATTGAGGCATGGATGTAGTTCGGAGAATGACCTGACGATATATTGATCAAACTAGCCCGCAGCTTGCCACGCAAATCTGCGAAACGTTTTGAGGTCGTGAGTTCGAAGAACTCCTTCGTAAAGTTCAAACACCGAGCATATAGTCCCTTTGACACTTAACTTCCGATGTTAAAAGCGAGGTGAAATAGGTAACAGTGGGTCAGGAAATCCGTACGTCCAAATGAGGCCAGTGGGCTGCGAAGGGGAATTAGGGCGTTCTGTGCCTCAAAGACGATCCATCATGGTAATGCCCATTAGGTGAAGCGTGACGATTTAACATCAAGAGCGGAACCTATCCATCTGGCATCGTTTGCGTCAAATATTCATGTTCTGTTACCATCGAGATATTTTGGATCAACTCCTCTTCTAAATCAAGTGGTTAAACTCATTATTCACAAGTTCTGTTTTCTCAATGCATTGGCCGCGGAACATTGCTGTTTTTGTTATTTTTAAAGGTGTGTGTGTGTGTGGGGGGGGGGGAGGGGGAGGGGTGGGCTGCGGGCCGAGGAAAGAGAGGCTGCATGTCAATGGTATCCCCACCCACCCCCTCCCTTTCGGAACCCTCGGAAAATATGGGTGTTATGATTTCGTCCCCATTTTTTCGATTTGTTTTCGAATTTCGAAAAACAACAACAAAGTGTGGGGATGGGGCTTCACCCAAAGCCTTCTCCCCCGTTTCCGCGCCCTTGAAATGTACCTACTGTATTATTACTTCTATGGGCGTACACGCCTACTTATACGCAAGTGCAATAATTAGGGACGTCCTTTTCAATCTGTCCGTTCGTGCTCTCGTTTTCATTCATCAACGATTGAAATATAGACAACAGATCTATATGTTTCAAAATGGAAACATGAAAAAGTGTGAGAGAAATGGTTTCAGACAGCGAAAAGACAAGCTCAATGAAGCAAAAGTCATCATCACGCTGTCTTGCCCTATCACACTTGCACACAATACATTATCTCATAAAGTCAATACATACGATACATAAGTCGATACAACCACTTTATCTGAACCACACACCCCGAACCCAGAACACAGATACAAATACATGTACATTCATTGCAGTCAGATCAACCACAAGTACAGGGATATACAGTGCTTATAAAAAAAAAGAAGGTAATCCAACTTCGGAGGGCTACTATTTTATAATTGTCAGCTATGGAGAGCGCAATGTTAATTGTTAGGAAAGAGGAACTCTTCTTCCTTCCATTGATACCTAATTTTGTTCACAAACGCCATGTGTGACTGAGCACATGAACTTTAAAGACAACATTAACAAATTGCACTTTTTCCAAGTTTGCGTGTTATTGCGAAGGAACAATGCATGTCTCACTGCATGGATGAGATCTGTCAATGAAAGTGGTCGAATCATCAGGCCAACCTGCACGACTGCAGATTGGTGTTTTATGGTATCTTTTAATGTATTTATGGTTCATAACTTTCAACATGGCCACGTTGTCGATAACTTGGTCCTTCCCATTAAGGCGAAACCATTATCCATTTTACTCTCTTCATATTCAAGACATGGTTTGTCACTGGGAGCTATGTGTTGAATATGAACACAGAAAAATGGATTTTGTGGATTAGCCTCTGTGGGAGCGACCAAGTTATCGGACAAAAGGCCATGTTAAAGGTTATGGACGATAAAATGTTAAGAGAAAACCTAAACACAAACCGTAATCACAAATCTACACTCGTACAGGCTGGCTTATTTGGCAACTTTCATTGACAGATTTCATCCATTCGGTGAGGCATGCACTGTTCCTTCACAATAACATGCAAACTTGGAAGAAAAAAAAGTGCAATTTGTCATTGTTGTCTTTAAAGTTCATGTGCTCAGTCATGCATGACAATTGTCAACATAATTAGGTATCAATGGAAAGAAGAAGAGTTCCCCTTTCCTCACAACTAATATTGTGATCTTTATAGCTAATAATTAAGAAATGGTAGCCCTCCAAATTTGGATTACCTTATATTATGCGCTCTGTATAAGACATGGATCATGACATCTACACAGCGATTTGATAAGGCGAACATGTCCCAAGAAGTTACACAAACAGGTAATTTGTGTTGGGATGCCCTGAATATAACATTACGAATAAAACTGATACAAGATTTGAGTGAACACACACACACACATACACAAAAAGAAGAATTGAAAGAAGGAGCAAATAATAAGCAAGGTACATGTTCACAGACTTAAACTTATCTACCCTGAATCAGCAATTTTGGTAGATCTTGCTTTTTACAGTGCATTAATGACAGGTAAAATCTGCTTTTCAATACATTCATCATGTTCATAGATGAGACAATAGTAACATGCAGGGGTAGTAAGTTCCACAGTTTTGGTCCAGTAAAACCAATACTATATAGGTATGACATCGCTCTATGACTTGCAAAATGTAGACAAGCCGATGATCGTGTGCTGTAATTCTGGAAACTTTTGTTGGGAGGAAAAAGGTCTCAAAAACAAGATGGTATGGTTTTCTTCATATTTTTGTTCACAAAACAAAACCTTGTTAAAAAAAAAGTTGTACATCATGAATTGTCATCAGCTTCATTTTAAGAGTTTTAAGTATCGACCAGCATAACTTCTACGGGATGCACACGCAGGCAAACAAAAAGCTTGTCATCCCATGATTTGTCACATTCCCTTACGAATATACGTATAATGTAGTAATTGAATATAATGAAATGGAATAAAATTTATCTATATATTGATATAAATGTTTGAGTTAGAAGGAACCCTATCTCAGTCAAGTTATGTTTATAATGATGGTCACTTTTATTGTTTCCCCACGATTACATGATTATATTACGCAATGTCGCCAATCTCCTATCAGTGCTTCTAGAGACAATGTTTGTTAGGGAATTCACAACTTCTATATTGATTTCCATCATTTGATTTTTCCTCTTCTTCTTCTTCTTCTTCTTCAAGGTATGTATACCTTGTATCCGTTTGTTACAACGCTTGGAGAAAAAGAAATAAAAAAACAAAGTAAAACCTAACCAACTTAAACCTGTGGGAGGTTTCCGGCTGCTTAGTCCGCTTTTGGGCACATAATTGAATATGATATTATTGTTTCTTTAAAAAAAGAGCTCTATTACGTAAATGACTTTCTTCGTTGGGGGACTTGCAGCAACATCATCATGTGGTGAGTTTGAAGCACCATCTATAATATAGCGAAATTGACAGAAACAAAGCTGCGACAAGGTAATTTTTGTTTTTGTCTCAAAAAAAAAACAAAAAAACACAAACGAGTTTGCCATGATTTAGCCAATTTATCCGCGGGGTGCTGCATCATCGCTCGTATAAATATACCTATGTTTTTAGACAATTCTAACATTGTCTATAGAAATATGCAACTTATTGGCCATCTAACCTCACTCGCTCAAACAATATATGATTTATGAGTCTTATTCCTCACCGTAAAAGAGTTTAGCTCTTCCCATTTGATAAAATTTCATGTCGCGTGATACGTTGATAAGACCATAAAGGATTCAAAACAATAAATGAACCGTAATATTTTCTCCCAATGAGTGTTCTCCATGTCACATCACAACATCTTTATAAACTACACATCAGCACAAGTCGTCATCCAAGCATAGGGGGTTACATTACACAAATTGATCTTGATTCTATTTGCCTTGCTATAGTTCAACTGGCAAGAACAAATTTTGTACATTCTAACATACAAACAAAACGAACAAAATAAGCATGCACACAAACACAATCTAAACAGGGACTTATCACATCGAGAAAGCGGTTTAATAGGAGCATGGGAATATTTAGCCTAGTTATTCGAGAATTTCAGAGAGCAATCATAGACAATTGCCTGTGTTGTGATGCAGCCCCGCTTGTGTCACGTGATCATTCGAGTATCTTTCAAAGCTTTGTGAAGTGTTTTATCTAAAATGATGTCTTCTCTTTACGTTGAGCAGTATCTGATATATCTCAATACAGAGTAAGTTTCAAGACTTGCTTTGTCTTGAATCGTGAGAGCTTTCTCATTGAGTTTCACCTAATATCATATTCAGCTTCCTCTATCTCCGATTAGTTTGTTATTACAAAGAAAGATTCTTTCATTCTTCGTACAGACATCACTGTGTCTTCAACGGGAGAAAACAAACAACCAACCAAACAAACAACCAACGTAGGATTTGGTATCAGTGATCTGTATGCCCACTGTATCATAACTACCTTTTTGGTCAGCATACTAAGGACACTTAAGAAAAACAGCCTATCACTTTTTAGTTAATCCACAATGCTGCAGTGTGAACTTTGAACTAACAGTTTAATTGAGTCAATACAAACATAACTATCATCGCTTAACTATAGTTCAGAGATGTGTGCTTTACTTACCATAACAGCACAAACATTTAAAATGTGGCTTGGCTACCTATTCCACATTCTAGCTGCAAGTATGAGATCCAATAAAAATGGTTACATTTTGCAGTGACCATACACAACTAGAATTCAGAAAATAAACAAACAAATGCAATCGATCTACGATGTATTGTTGACACTTATTTGAACTTTGCAAACAATTTCGACAAATTTGCATTGAACTGGTCAATTTTCCCAACGTTCCTCTAACCCGCTGATACATCTTGCAGTGGTAGAGACAGTACGATGATCTGATCTATCAGCGAGTTTCCCGCCATATATATATTTCCATATGTTTGTTTGTTTAATAGATACTTTATTTTCTGCAAATCAACAGATCAATCAGCAAATCAATATACATAAGGCACATGATCATGAATATGTGGAAAATATACAAAATAGATTCAAAACAGAGTCGTTTGACTTGCGTAAACAAAGATATAAAAGGTAATTAATGATACAATATACAGTATGCATGTCTATGCAGCGGGGATTACAACAATTATAATTATGGAGCGATAATGCAGAGGGCCGCCATTGTAAGCATAGCTTGAAAAGATGGCCGGCCAGAGGAAAAGGTAGGGGAGTGTACTGGTAATACTACAATACAATACAGATTCTGCTGTATAATACGAGTTTCCCGCCATAATACGAGTTTCCCGCCATATACCATAATAGAAATGTTTCGAGAGCTATCGCGTGAGTCGTCACTTAGAGCTTCAACGCTCGATTTTCCCTCGACACCTTTGTGACACCCCCTGATAAAAAGCACTACCTTTAAAACTCTCTTGATTTAATGCTTTGCCCAACATCCAATGTGTCATGTCAACTGCCAGAATTTGAGCAAAACCGTGACGCCTCGCCGCACTTCTTCATCTCCGCGAAATCTGTTAGAAGCATTAATTCTTAAAAAGGCCAAGAGACAAAAAAGAAAGAACAAAATGGACGAGTGAGATTCCTCTGGGATTGAATGCCGATCTTTATCAGCAGTCAACCGAAGAAGACCGAATTAATAACCCGGGAACGTGAACGCTGCCCATTATTCATCACTTTAAGAAAGGAACGACACAAATTTCTCCTTTGTGGCAAGGAACCTTTCACAGCCAGCACACATAACTTGGTAATCGTACAATAATTGCAATATTATTTCATACACAATGCCATATATATATATATATATATATATATATATATATATATATATATATATACATATATATACATATATATATATATATATACATATATATATATACATATATATATATATATACATATATATTTATATATATATATATATATATATACATATATATTATATATATATATATATATATATATATATATATATATATATATATATATAATTATTATTATTATTATCATTATTATTATTATCATTATTATTATTATTATTATTATTACTTTTTAGCTCTTGGCAAATTGTTTGGGGGGGGGGGGCGCTTTGGCTGATGATGGCTCTACCTGCCATTTAAACGAGTTTTGCCACTCTCAATAAGCCAGTTCAGGGTTAGCTCATGTGCAATTGAGTACAAATTACCTTTCATTTTTCTCAGTTGGTTAGGCACTTCACTTGTTTTCAAAGTGACAAAATGCATAAGCTTGCCAGACGTAACAATTTATGGAATCCATCAGTCGTGTTCAAACAAAGAATGAACTTATGTAGACCAGGTGACTAGAATGGCCCACTAATTTACACTTGCGAAAGCATCCATTTCATTGTTCTGCATTGAATATATCAACATTTTTTTTTCTTTTGATATTGCCAAATACAATTTTATTGTCGGGTGGATGTTCTGGCAAGCATGATGTTTATAAAGATTATATGGATAATCATTACACCACAGCTACTTATCTTAGTGAATCTAAATACCAATGTGCCCCATTGGTACAAAATGACCTTGTTCTGCTCATGCTAAAAGTGGAACCCCGAACTGGCTTGCTGAACTGAATAATACCTTTCGCCACACAATGATACTTATACTTATTTCAGTAGATGTCAGCAATCAAATTAGGCTTATACAACTGTCTAAACAGCACGTTAAGAAGATAGTATACGTGGGGTTATAATTTCAACATTTAGCTAACACTTTTATGCTATATTCTATTCGACCGGCGTTTTTCTACCGACAACGCTTAGTACACATTTTCTATACACTACCTTTGACAGTTGCTATCTAAGAGTAAAATATGATTTAGATCATAATGACGACAATGCAAGTAAAAAAAAATCAACTAAAGCATGCAAACAGTCGATGAGGTGGATGAGGAGTGCATTGGCCCTCTGACAAGTGGCGTTTATAGAAGAAGTTTGGGGCGCTAAGCATCTTTTCCTTTTCTTGGCAGCCGCGGCTTGCGATCGATCATCGGACAGTGTCGGAAGCGAACATAAATGCCCGCGAGACATTCAGAGAAGTAGGCGTTCAAATTCAAATGAATTCTGTGTGCTGACGTCTAAGATCTGTTGGTTTTTTTTTCTCTCTCTCTCTCTTCTGTTTTCTTTGGATTAGGGAGTCAGTCGTCTAGTTGGCATACTACTTGCTTGGTGAGTGTCAGATATTTACTGTCATATGCAAGCGCTTTACTTCCAAATCTTGTGCTTATTCTAAACTGCTTTGTTTCTATGTTGGTGATTTTGACAAAGGAAACTTCATCACATGGATTCACATAGTCACAAACTGCTTCCTTACAGACAAACACACAAACAAACACCCTAATAAATCCATATGGGAGTGGGGATACCTATGAATAACATGTTTACTCTAACTTATCACAGAGGACATACACTCCGACAAGAAGAATTAAGACTGTATCGACACACGTAACAACGAACACACTTCGATCAGTACTAGTAGAAAACCCTCCTCTTCAAGTAACTCTGACACGGGGTAAAATTAAATGCCCCGCAGACGTTCCATTATCACAATGTAATATTAATATAATATATTTTTTCATTCATTCTAAAGTTCACATGCTTTTTCGAAACAATAAAGTAGGTCACAAGCAGAAAATGATTTTGTTTATAAGATGCTAGGGTAAAAGTTATTAGGTGCTCTTTAGAGGCCTCTTCACTTGCAGACAGATATAAATCAAACTTACTTTATATGACTTCAATATTAGGAGATAAGCAATGGATTGTTGTTGAATAGTGACACAATTTATCATTTCTGAATTTTAAAGAGGCTCAGAAGTTGCAATGAATAAATGGATCTTTTACGTGCATGAATTGTGACTCTCTCACACACGTGACCTCCACTTCATGCCCTATCCGAGGGACAGAGTGTTTTGCCTCTTACTAGATGAGGGACAGTATAGTATGATTACACACAATATTGCTCAGTGGGACCCGGGAATCGAACCGGGGTCCTTTGGATCGTGAGGCAGACGCGCTGATACCGACTGAGCTAACTCACCGAACATGTATTTTCAACTATTTCAAAACGTCTGCCTGTTTGAAACCAAATGTTATACTATTTGAAAAAAATATGTCCCTTTTTTAATGATATTTTCCAAAAAATGCACTATCTAAATTTTGTGAAATGATGTCACAAAGCAATTATGACATCGCAAAGCAATTCCGTTATCGCGCGCTGCCTGCTGCTGTCGCTGTACGATCCCTTCACAACATTGCGTCTCCCATACCACTTCTCTCCTTATATTCTCCCTTCATATAGTTTTTTTTTTTTCAGTTTCAGTTTCAGTCAGCTTTATTTCTCCACTTGTACATAACAGAAAATAAGTATAACAATATCAAACACATTATTCACAAGTCATGAAAATATAAACAAAATTTCGCATTACAAATATATAATCATGTGAAATAATACATAAATATCATTACAGATCTGTAAGTGTACAGGTGGAGGAGACCGTTATCAATAAGCAAAACGCTTGACTTGGACAACGGTCTCTGAACATAATATGCCTTGTAACAATTTTTTATTTAACTAAATGAACTGAACAATTATACACTCGTAGAACAAATAACGTAAATCTTAAAAGTATTTTAAATGTCATTTGACCAAAAAGGACAACACAAGGTGGAACGTATAAAGACGACGGAAGAACAAAACAAAACATTTTCAATTTTAATCCAAATGGAAATATAACAGATAATAAACTCAGCCCGATTTCGAGTATCTTGTTAGAACTATTGGCCTCGATGCTTCCAAGCCACTATTCACTTCAGGTTGCGCCTCTCAATGAATAGTACTATTTTGAAGTCACCTCTTCCCATAGTTTAAACTAGAATTTCTCAAGGCAAAGTGTATTTGCATTGTTTAATACAATATCATTTTCCATGGATTGAAGTGATTAAATCTCTGAATAACAACAACGGTCCCTGCCCGTTTCAAGTTGTCCATGGTAGGGCATCACCAGGTTGCGTGAGGGATGCACTGTGCGCTGATTTTTTTTTTTTTTTTGCTTTTTTTTTTAAACCACAGGATGCGGCGGTGAATTCTCGATATATTCGTACTTCGATTACCTGAGCCAGACACATAAGTGGTCTAGTTTGGGCAAAGCGCAGTCTCAAGGCCTCCACCTACAGACTTTAACTTCTAGAGCAATTAAATATTCGATTTCACGGCACTGAAATTTCATCTCACCACTCTTTATTGTAAACAACATAATGAAAATACCAACAATATCGCTTTTCAAAAACATTTCGTGTTGTCAGATGGGAACTGTATCATGAAGCTCTATCGCACACATCTTTTTCTCTTTTTGCTCATCTTTTTACCAACTTTGATTGTACAACGCCAAACTGTTGGCCAGATTGGACGTGTATGTAAGCTTGTTGGAATTGAATTCAGTGCTCGTGTAACCGCAACATTGAAATGCATATTTTGGCGGTAAAGCACTGTGTCGGCTGGAGCGAGCGGACCACTTGGCGACACACTGCGGCCGATGAGGGATCGTTGGCTTCCCAACATCTCGACAGAGGCAGTCTACCATGACGGCCCGCGATGCATTTTCTTCGCTTCATAGTGTCGACGCGACCCCTCTTTAACACCCAGCATCAATAATTCACGGACAGTTAATCGAACATATCGTGCTTCTCACCCCGGAGGAGGAGCGGTTAAAAATGGTGTAAAGTGAATAAAATAAAGAAATGGTTACTGACATAATATGGCGACACAGAAAATAGCGTCAGTGACTTAGACAATTCGGCCACTTCATTTCGCTTCTTCTCACCCCTCTGTCTTCTCTGCAGTTGTATTTTTTTTTTCTTTTACGAGCAACGTAAAAACAGCTAACGACACATATGTGTCGCAGAAATAGGTTACAGGTTTTTAGCCCCATTACAGTGCTAACATAATTTGGAATAATTATTCTATACCACATTGCACTTGTCCTTCCTTGCTCATTCCTATTTAGATACGTGCGTATCAGACGGACTGGATTTGATAACAGGCAAACAATTTAGTCCTATTTTCCGGTACAATAATGATATATATATATATATATATATATATATATATATATATATATATATATATATATATAAAAGGCATTTAGGTAACCATTTTTCATCGGGAGGCAGTTGTGGAAAGACAAAACTCATCTTCAATGTGTCTATTATGTCTGTCTTATCTATTTCTATGAAGTATGAAGCACAGCGGTACGTCAAAGGGCTTGTCGCCCCCACACTTTTTTCCCCATAGTCATCTCCGTGAACTTAATATCAAGCGAATCTAAGACTTTTTTCTAAACCTGAATATACTAAGTCATTGGTTACTTGTAACTTTTAATCCCTTTGACAAAAATCCTTTAAAGAATGAAATGAGACAAGGAGAAGAAAAGTTTTTTTTTTTTTATTTACATTCTTCAATCTGTTGATTGTCATCAAGGTACTTCCCATCCTTTTCAGCAGGAAGCTGGTGGCTCTTTTCTCTCTCTCTCTCTCTCTCTTCTTTTTATGCATACCGCGTACCCAATTCCCTCTCTATCGCTTATCGCCTAAACCCCCATGCAATATTTATGAATGTACGTCGTGTACGCGCCGATGGCTAATTACATCGTGAAACGCATGCCCATACCGTGTCACACCCACAAGGCTCGGACCTACGCGGAATCGAGAAATCCAATGACAAACACACCATCGCGATACCGTGAAGCCCGCCACCTGTAAAGCTGCATTACTCCCCTGACATTTAAAAATCGTGTGTCCAGTTGTTAACGATCTCAAAACGAAAAGGACGAGCCAGAAAGAGTCGGGTTTGCACTCATCTGAGAGAGCACAAGTCTCTCGCAAATATCTGCGAATATTTGATTGCAAACATGGCGCAGGTGACGGCACACAAACACTCCGCCAGATCGACTAATCCAATGCGGAATTGAATTGCAGGTTTTGCTATTCTGTTAGGATGCTGTTTCTGCATATTAAGACTGCGTACGATGGAGCACAAACCTTTTCAGTGTGTCGGAACCCTGTTACCATATGCCGAGTTCAAAATATTAAATGATTAAACGGGAAAATGGTCACTCTTGTCACAATACCTTTATCATGTTTATTCTCATTATTTGGATCTGACAATATTGAGAGGAATTGTTTGTGTGTTTGTGTGTTTGCGTGGGTGTGTGTGTGTGTGTGTGAGAAAGTATGAGTGTGATCGTGATGCATATGCATATATATTGTTATGAAAATTGGATATATATATATGTATATATATAGATTTTTTTTTTTTTTTTTACATTTTACATGTAGTGTTATACGTTGCTTCCGTGTTCATACTAATTGTTGTTATAGATCAACTGTGTCAAGTCCACATGAATGTACGTTTAAACTGTTATTGTCATTTTCATTTGGCTGAATGAATGATAATGATAATAATGATAATGATAATAATAATAATAACATTAAATATGATAATAATAGAAATAATGAAAGTGAAATATATATCTCACTTGCGACTTTTGCTAAGTGATTATTCTGTTACGTTAGATACCAAAGTGAATTGATGTTTCTGGTATTACGATACATTTGAATTGAATTGAATGAATATTAATTAAACAAAAAATGGATATTTGCTTAGTGCAAAGCTAACTCAAACAATTGATGTTTTTTTATATTACGATGTATTTGAATTGAATTGAATAAATTTTGAAAAAAAAATGGATTTTTGCTTAATACAAAACACGAACCTGCATCATTACTTTTGAAATTCTTTCCCAGAACCTATGATCTTCAGTGGTAAATTATTTCAATATGTGAAGGACTGCATGGTATTACAAACGATTCCATTGGCACGTTTTACTGTCATCTTTCTAAAATCCTGCAGATTATTGTCTATGAGTTTATCAATCTATCAGTCCATCAGTATCTAACTTTACATAGCATTCTGTCAAATTACAGGCAAATTAAACCCATATTGATACTATAAATATCACTCGCAGACAAAGAGAACTGAAAGAAATTGTTGTGAACACACCGACATACCAAATTAATGACTGATAATTGCGCAAATTACTCATCTAATTGGCTGCAACTACCTAGGTCAAAGCACAGTAATAGATTAATATTTATCACGGCAATTACTAGATCATCTCTCCCTCACCCCCCCCCCCCCTCTCTCTCTCTCTCCCTTTCTCTCCCCTTTGTCTGCTTGTCTGTCTGTCTTTTTATCCATCCATTTATCTAATTTGTATTTCGTATTCACAGAGGGATGGCGATAACATTCTGTTTGTTCATGAACTCATCGAACAACGCCGATCTGTGGTCCCTCAAACTATTTCTTGTTTATTTATTATCATCTTAATCTGTTACTTATGATGGCCACGGTGGCCGAGTTTAAATTCTGTCAGTTGGATTACCTGCAGAGGGAGAGTAAACGGTCTTATACACAGAATGTAGCACGAAAAGAAAAGAAATAGATAGATGGATGGATGGAAAGATAGATAGAGAAAGAGAGGGAGAGAGAGAGAGAGAGAGAGAGGGATAGAGGGAGAGAGCTGTGGAGAGAGAGAATAGCCTATTTTGATTCTTCAAAACCTCTCAATTTGATTATGACCTGGCCGTAAGTCGATATCACTCTACATGATATTAGGCAGTAGCTCAAGGGAAGCTTCATTTCCTGATAAAATTGCCCGATTCCCGGTAAATCATGGAAGATCGTCCCATATAGCCAGTGATATAACGGGGATGAGCCTATTTGTCCTACAGCTATCTCCTTCATTCACCGATGAAGATTCAAAAGCGGATAGCAAAATAATCAGAGTGAGATAGCTCTTCGAACTTGTAAGCCACACATCGTGTCATTACCATCAGAACAAAACAAAACAAAAATATGGGAGATGCAGTTAACCATCTACCAGCTATTACGCCGACAATATTCCTTGTACATGGCAAAGCATTGGTAATCGTCATAAAGAAACAACAAAGATAAAAAGTACCACTCCATAGTGTATTAGTTTATTTTATCTACATAATTATTATTTTTCAAATTTTGTGTAAACAGAACTGTAGCTTGTAGTTAACGTTCATGCCGGAGCTAGCAAAGCAACATTATATACCTTTATATGAATACATGAACTCATATGGCATGTTCTTGTCTCAATGCCAGTAAATAAGTGGCTAGAAATAAAACACAAATATCTCCTAAGAACTTAGTTCTCTGCTTGCGGAATTGCGGGTGCCATGTCTTACCTTTAGGAGAATTTCATCGTCTTGGGGTCAAAGGTTACATATCAAGGGGATGTTCTTGGTCGGTTGTTTGTTTGCTGTACTTTTTTTTAGGCCTTTTCCAAAATAAATGAATGATAGAAGAACTGCAATGATCATGGGGCTTCTCGAAATATATATATATATATATATATATATATATATATATATATATATATATATATATATATATAGTTCCTACATTGTAAATAATGTAAACTAAATTACTGTTGCATCCCACTCTTATCGAGATTAATATTAATTTTTCTTTGCATTAAGGACGTTTTGATTTCTTTTACTGAGTACACAGCGATTATACAGAGAAATTAACAAGAAAAAGGTGGTATTTTTAATGTTCATTTAATTCTACAATTTGATACGATGAAAGATTAAATTTAATAGATTTAAATCTATAATTTCTTCAACAGTCAAAGATCAATCAAAGAGCTAAAGGAGAAAATAAAAAATGGAAAAGGCAATACGAGATGGGTTTATTTTATGTGGAGTATGAAATTTATGATCGCGCTCGCTGCATGTAAACAACTTCGATCTGGTTCGTTAGCGTGGCCCCTTACCAGTAGAACCAAACCATATACAAAGGAATACAGACAACAGTGAGGCTCGGGAGAGCGAATGGGTGTATATTGACATCGATAGGCCTGAGGTAAACACACAAACAGATTGAAAAAGACGGCTGAAAGATGCATTGCCATTCTTTCTTGTTTCCTTGCTCTCGATCTGATGCCGCCTCAGATTTCGCCACAAGTACATACACATTTTGTATAAGATATATATATATATATATATATATATATATATATATATATATATATATATATATATATAACCCCCTGCTTGTTCACGAAATACGGCAAGTACACACAATGTATGGTTCCAGTCTGTACATATTCAATGCATTCCAGGAGAACAAGCAGGGCATTACGATTTTATCTTTTAGTGATAACACATCACGGAATACGGAAATATCCAGGCATGGGTTTAACGCATGAGCGTAAATATATAAGAACAACACCAGCGACACATGAATTAATGCAGGAAATACAGAAAATACCCAGTGGATGATTGATCGATAAGATTACAGATTTCATGATAGCTATGAGATACGCTGTTAAGGTTGCGATATTGATAGCGTATACATGTAATTGCATAATTAGATCTATTTCTTCAGAACTTTTCAAACAAGTGTGGGCCATGCGAAACCAAACAATAGTATCATAAATAATTTTATATGTCAGGTGTTTGTAGGTTAATGGGATTGTAATTTTGGTCTGTACATTCATCATGTACTTCAGACCCTATCTGTGTTATTCGCTCATCGAGAAAGTAGACTTCATCTCTATCAGGATGCGATTAAAAGCAGACAAGCAAACATTTCACACTCATAGTTCAAGAAAAAGTCCAGGAATTGTTGAATGTCTTCGGGGATGCTCAGAACGCAACCTCAGGAGTCTTATGGCTATCTATCTCAGCTCAAAATCAAGACAAACTAACATTTTAATACCATTCACTGAAGGCGCAAGCAACCTTCGAGTGTAAAAACGATACGATGAAAATGAGACTTGCTTACATCTTTGTAAAGTGTATAAGTGATTCCCTTTTGTAAGATTATATTGTTGATATAAATTTAGAATGAACGGAAATGGTGTTGATATTGAATTTCTTAATTGCAAAAGACCTTGTCGCAGAGGCAATTGTTTGTTTGCTAGTTGTCGTTGTTGTTATCATTTTTGTTATTATTATCAATGTTTATCTGTTTGTTTGCTTGTTTGTTTGCTTGTTTGTTTGTTTGTTTGTTTGTTTGTTTGTTTGATTGTTTGTTTGTTTGCAACTGTTGCATTGGACTGGTCACCTGTAACCTGTGACCTATCCCGAAGTCTGGCTGACCGTTGGGGCACCACTGTAGATTTTACAACAATTTTCCTCAAATCCTCGCCGTTCTCGTCTTTTCGCAGTATACGCTGTTCCAATCAAGGCCAGTCCACCCTTTGATGATGTTTTCCAATTCCCTTGTCTGCCTCTTCGTGTCATACGTGCAAGAAAAGGTACTTCCTGAAGCTCTTATATGGCCATCTGACAGAATGTTCTATAAGTGTGTATAGTAAATGACGAGACCAATAAGTTTAATTCAGTCTTAAATGACAGGAGATCTTGAAACACTATGACGCGGCTGGACGAAGTATTACAGATAAAAGTGTGTTTAATTCAGATAGTCGTAGCTGACTTAGAGTTATGATTACTGGGGAATTCATACTTTTATGCTCTATTTTCTTTGTAAATGAGGGACTGATAAATAATTCACACGTTATACATGATTGTTTAAAAAAAATAAATGTCAGCCAAATAAGTTAAAGGAAACCTCCAGATTGATTAGATTTATAATTGCTTGTCTGTTGTTGATTTTTGTTTTGACGTGCAGTATAGTGTATACGTAAACTATACCATGCAAAGTCATATAGCTCAAGCAATTCATTAGCTTCTGCTGAGTACACTTGCGGCCTTCCATAAGAATAATTATCAACATAATAATGAAATAACAATTGTGACGTGCGCAGTTAAAAGAAGGAACAGGAATGGATAATGGGCCGAATGCATAAACGCTAGCAATTGCTTGTGCTAGCCTTTTACTCGAATCCGTATGCATAAAAACAAGCAAGCAGAAGCTTTTGCTAGCAAGCACAAGCAATTGCTTGCTGCCCTCAAGCAATTGCTTAGAGACCAAGCATTTGCTTAAAAACGTATGCATAAAACGTACCTTTTGCTAGTTCTTGCTAGCAATTGCTTACGATTTTCCAAGCTCTGTAAAATGAGCTTGAGCTTTTGCTTAACCGGAACGTTCCCTTTTTTAATCATTTTCATATTCATGAAAGAAAGACCACACTTGTGAAGGAGTGGTATAAATCTACAAGAAATTACTCTTGAGTAGTGTAAGACACTTTTTCATTTCAACACCGGGAATGTCCAGTGGTTAGCACGCAAAATGTGATGAAAATCAGGATGTCTGACTTCGGTGGAGAGCAAGGAGACCTCTCTCCGCGTGCGATCTGGCAGATCCGGGCTACTATAAGCCGCAGTGATGGTAATTGCCCTCCGGGGGTAATTGCCCGGATACGCTCTTCAGCTATGTCAGGAAATGTTTCCTCACACACATGCCCTTTCAAATACATGCTGCCACACTCGCCTTTGTTCTTGTGTTCGCACAGGCGTGAAGTCCCTTTTGTTGAAAACGCAAGCAATTGCTTGTGCGAGACAAGCAAAAGGTAATAGCATAAGCAAAAGTTTATGCATATAGATTTAAGCAATTGCTTGAGCTAGACCTTTTGCTAGACGAGCTTGGGCTTTTGCTTGAAGCAATTGCTTACAAGCAATTGCTTGTTTTATGCATTCGGCCCATTGTGATACTTTCACAGAGACTGGGCACGTTAGATTGTATGATGGTGAAGAAAATGAGCTGTAGATCCCCCTGGGAGTATCATGTGTTTTTCAAAAATCCCTTGATCTTGCGAAATTCTTCAAAATCACCCACGCAAATCTTAGATTCGGCAAGACAGCGGTAGTTGGGTATTCCAGAGATGCATGAATCGTCTTCTTATCTGGGGCTAAATTTCTAGTAGCGGTGATAAAACGAAATTCTAGCTCAGAAAAAGCAGCACACTTAGAAATTGAAACATTCCATATTATATAAAAAAAAAGAATCATACTAGAGGGGGAAACGCCATTATGCAATTACACGCATTGATTCTCACGGCAGAGAATTTGTGCTCTCCTGAGATAAATATGCTTATTTTCCGACTCAGATGTTTTCTTAAGATATCACTCGACGCACATTTTGGGGAACAATGAATCTCTTTGGTTTTATGAGATCTCATTAATAGTTTTACCCGTTAGATTTCAACATAAAACAATTTTCTGCCAGTAACTGTTCCCATTGTTACGTGCTTTTTGTAGCGTACTCCAGTACTATAATTTATATAAATGAGAAGACACTGGAATCCAGGAAAGCTTGAAAAGAGAGGACAGCTGCTATGCCAACAACATCTTCACAGCCGACCTCTTTTATTTCCAGCAAGTGTAGCCGAGACTACCATTCAAGAGTTGACCTATTTAGTCATAGCAGGAAATGCTCCAGCAAGAATAAACTGGTGTTTTATGCAGGGTGTATGCAATTGTCTCACGAGACAGATGAATGCCAACAGCAGCAGCAGCAACAACAACAACAACAACAACAACAACAACAACAACAACAACAACAACAACAACAACGACAACACCGACAAAAACAGCAACAACAACGACAACAACGACAAAAACAACAACAACAAAAGCAACAACAACAACGACAACAACAACAACAACAACGATAACAACAATTTGTATATCGTATCAAGTTGTGTCATGAAAGGTATCATTGGTTGCAAAGTTCTGTCATTCGAATTTATGACAATTCACAAAACAGTGCATTATAGTATTTGATACACGTCCCAAAGGTAAGAAATGTTTATATCAAACTTCTGCATAGTGACGATAACATAGAAAAGGTTACAAAGCTTGTTTTCTAAGAGGAGTATGTAGCAATTTAAATACTAGCGTAGGTGTATTTTACGGCTATCAGTCAAAGGAAAAAAAAAACATACATAAATATGTGAGATATACGTTAGTATTGATATATGAATCATGAATAAAGATGTGGATGGATAAAGATGTTACATTTATTTTGAAGATGAATGATATATGTAGATTGAAAGAAAGTGAATATCAGTGATATATAAGACATGAAGAAACCATATTCGCTAATTCCTGGATGATTTTAGGCAATGTTTGGCGTAAATTACTGTATAAATAACCGCAGCCGTGCAGATCTCAGGTAAACAGCAGCTCGTTATATCTCACGACTTCTTCTTCTTCTCCTTCTTCTTTTTTTTTTGTGATTATCAGCTTCCCCTCCATATCGAAGGGTCTCAAATGTGGCTACTATATCCACCACTGTTGGCCTTCTTCTAGTCGCTCAAGAGGCTGTTCAAATTCTTTTCATTTTTTGAGGAGATAATTGAATAGACAGTGTTGGGCAAAATGTCCTATGTAATTGATGCCACAGTATATATACACTGGTGTCTACGTTACATTTGGACTACTGAACCGTATTCAACATGTATGGGCGAGTCCTCCGAGGAACCGTACAGTTTGAAGTGTTAAGATGATACGTCTCTTTATCGAATCTGGCAGATAACGTGTCCAGATGGAATCGAGTCGCTTGGTTCCGGATTTGCACAGAATTGGGACGTTCACACACTTGATTCTCGTCAACATGGTCAACAGGATGTAATATCATAGAAAGCGACCACAACATCTTCACTCGACCACCGCTTGGGAAACAAAGTGTTTCAACAAATAAAGAACAGAATAAAAGAAAGTAAAATAATAAAATGGCTCAAAATGAGCCAATTTCAAACTGCTGTGCAATTAGATTCAAGAGGGAAAGTCTTTTTTTTTCGTGTTTCTTTTCTGTTTCTTTTTCTTTTACAAAAGCGGCAATCTCGGCTCAATAATAAAATCAATCAATATCTTTAGAAGTATTGATTTTGTTGTTTTCGGATTAAACAACCTTCGGAATAACGAAGTTTTCCTCGACCGACACGTTGACAACAAACCCAGCGGAAGCTTTTTGCAGTTAGACTAAATATACACCCCTCTTGAGTTTTACCTAATGTCATAATTTATTCCGTGACATGGTCTTTGATTTTCCTGCTTTTATGTTGACAAATAAAACGTTATTTCCTAATTTTCCAAGACAGGATGCTGAATTCACAAGAAAGTGCGATAGGTCCGAAGTATTTACTCCACTTAACTTGAATCTATTCTTATTTATGTCGATCTTGAAATTATATACTGCTTCAACTGACGTCAGATCATAAATGCTTGATAAGTCCACAGGGCCAAAGGATTAAAAGGAAAGAAAAGAGCAAGCCAAGCATAAGCACCGTCGTGGGAGTACAGAATGGAAAGAGTGTCCGTGATTCTGACCATGAACAACAACTTCTAACCTTCGGAGGGTCAATTAAGTGTATCACCATGATCACAATTGTTTTTGCCTTAATACACAATTTCTTCTAACCTTTGGAGTAACAATATGTATATCACACTTGTTTTGATTTTTCTGCAATACTACCCCTTACTTCCTCCGCAAAACATGCGAAAAATGCAAATATCAAAGGGACATTCGTAAATACCCTCGTTTCTCTGTGGTTAAACATTGGGAAGACAGATAATGATTTATGTAAAAAGAAATTACTTCTACGTCTAAATACAGTTCTAGTTTGGTATAATGCTTAGAGTTTTCTGAGATTCTGAGTGCTCAAAGGTTCATTTTAACGTTTCTACATCATACCCATGAGAACACTTCAACGTGACATAAATGGAAAAAGATCAATATTTCATTTAGATTAAGAACATTATCACGGCAGAATAATGGATGAAAGGGTTTGAACAAGGAGGGCACATGCCATAAATGAGTAGATAACAGACTGCTAAAAGTCATTACATTTCTTTCAAATGTTCAGGTCATATTACAAGTGTGTCCTTAATTGGTCCATTGGTGCTCTAAATGTTTACCTTCCTCGCGACATGCTAACTGGCCGTTCACATTTTGTTGCCTAATTGTACAATTGTAAATTCAAATCTAGTTGTTATTTTGACATTAGCATAAAGCAAAACACAATAGAAGATTCATAAAATAAAAGCATTTTATTTAGATTTGGCAGCCTTTCTTACAGCCCTCTAGAGAACAAGGGGAAAGTTTATGTAAGTGTAAGGATGTAAAAGGGAGGCTTCACACCTTCAGTAAACTTGAGTCTTGGTTACAAATAGAGTCATTCCGATTTACATAACTTACACTATCATAAACTCTCTCTCCGCCAGACACACGCAACACACACACACACATTTTTTTCCTTGATATTAATTGATTTCATTCAAATCATTCATGAATTGATCCATTCTGGGTGTAACATGAACACACACACACACACACACACACACACACACACACACACAGTGCGACACATTGATGTAAATGACAATTATTTGCACTGCCTCTTCTCGGAAGCGACACTTCCGCAGAATGGAGTACAAATTTCCTGTCGACGCTATCAAACACCTTGGAAAATCTATAAATACATCACTTGCTTTCTGTTTTGAGATCGTATTATTCTTCAATAATCCTTTCGGCAAGTTTCTGAAGCTCTGCCTTTTCGGAATCCATTCTGGTTACGTCGTAGAATAGGATCGACATGCATAGGGGTAATCTTGTTAAGCAGCATAGAATTGTAGATCTTTGCAGCTATGGGAAATGAGTGTTTTACTTCTGTAGTTGGAGGGAAGCGAGAATTCACCCTTTTTAGCCACAGAGATGATGGCAGATTTAGAAAAGCGTAAGGTTTGTTTCCCCACAACATACTGTGTTATCGCAGATATCCAGTAAAACTCGATAAAACAAACAAACAAACAAACAAACAAAACAGGCCCTCACCGGCAAAAGCTAGGATGTTATCAGGGCCAGGTGTCTTGGAAGATTAGAGTTTTAATAGTCAGGCATTTTTGGACTTCTCCCATGGAGAATGGACCGGTCTTTAACATGAAGAGCGTACGTCACGTACTACTTTGTGATTGAAGAAATAATCATCTATATTGATGTTTTGTTTAGGGCCGCCTATGAAGATTGTTAAAGTGTCTAAACCAGCAGTCTTGGGAGTGTTTCTTTTTTATCAATAATAAGATAAAATTTGTGACCTTTAATTTCTTTCAGGACCTTCCAAGCTTTAGAATGCTTGTTTTCTTCATATACGCTAAACTCATTAATCTCAGCAGTCTCAATCTTCAATCGAATATCTGGGACATCAGTCATATGTTTTATGTTTTTGTTTAATTTTTGGCTGATTCAAGGCGTCTACGTATTTCTCTGGTGGGTCTTGTATTGTGCTTCGCTGAGGCCTTCTACATGGCTTCTCTGTCAGAGTTTACTATCCTACCATAAACGCTACTTCATTAATATTTTTCTTACCCTTTCTTGGGAAGCATTGCAAGAGTACACTCTTGATTGGTTGTAACCAAGGCATCAGTGCAAACGTGCTGCTTTTCTGGTTCAAGATCATCACGCAAGATGCAGAATCTGTTATCAAACTTTATAGTGGATTGATTACAGACGTTTCATCCCTCTCAATACTTGTTCAGCCAGTGCCCTTCATCACACGGGGTTGCTAGGTGGGGTTAACTCTTACGGTAACTAATCTGGCATTTACATGAGACAATAAGATGGTCCAATCCAAAACGTTTGTAAGAGTATTGTAGGCTCTTATTGATGGAGTTTATCCGTCTTCTCTGATCCATCCATCGTTGAGTAGTGCTGGTCTAAACAATTACACAAAGATAAGCTTGAGGATGTAAAGATTGTGTCTATCACATCATTTATATATTTCTACAGAAAACTTAATCTATTTCAAACAGCAGCTTTCTTTATAGCTTATTGCAGATGACGCCGTGGTGTTCATTCCATGAGAAGCTTACTCCAATGTGTGTTATCTGATTGGATAAAACTGTACATCCACATCAATATTATGTACAGTATCCACAGTGTACACATCAGATGTTGAATGCACGTTTACCCCCTCCCCACACACACACGCCACACGCCACACGCCACAAAGGCCATCTGAAACGTATCCTGAATTACGATATACCAGATAAGTTTCGTAGGAATGAGAGATAAAGTAATAACGGCCTCTTGGGAAGACTGGGTGTCAGTTGCGTTATGAATATGTTGTTCAGCAATAAGGCAGCACAATTTATTCATTTATATTGAAATCAGAGAACTTTGCACGAGATATATTACATGAGAGGTGGGTATGTTTAGTACAATTTTATCGATATGCTGTCAATCAATCTTGACTTATTCCTACGTATTTCTTTTTTTTTCTCTCTCTCTTTCCTTCTTCCTCGACGTTCGAATTTCAGTCGTCAATGGCATTTCAGAAAAGAATAGTACATGCAAAATGATAAACAGTTATAACGGAGTATCATTGTTTCAAACCTTGTAAATGAAACATTACTCTGCTTGATATATATACGTACGCCACAGTGTTCATTTCAAGTTACATTGAATTGCTATGTGTTCCGAAGTAGTTCCGGGTAATATGTTCGGAGAATCGAAGAATCAAGGAAGTGTAGAATCGAGATGAAAATGATTAAAACAGCGAGAAAAAAAAAACCCAATAACAAACAAACATGTGTGTACGGACACAATGCGATTTCAATCAGGAAATGTTACATTTTATGAGGAAGATTGCAGGCAGCCAAAATGGGCATTATTTCATGCTCATGACCGAATTAAAAGAGCAAATGATGGAACATATACGGGCTAGCAATAGGAGAGCTCTAAAGTTCACCTTACGGAAGGCAATGAAAACTTATCACCGATGTCTCCCGGGATGGTAGGCTGTACATTATTCTACCCCATCATTTCAAGCCGAGATACCAAATCTTTCCTTATAAAACGACGTCTCCAGGGCCCCATTTTATCAAAAGATATAATCGATTGTAGATGTCCTTACCACACAGGCTGCCATAGACTTGTACCATATAATAGAAACTCTTCATGAAACAGGATCCATGTCTCTTTGAGTACATCGAATTTTGCAGCAAAACTATAATCTCGCTCTTGCAAACAGCTGTGACGTCAGAGAATTGTTCAATGCTGACCAGAAAGGAGTTGCGGGGGAAGGGTTTCATTCAGCTAACTACTTTGAACTAAATGATTTTTTTTTTCTAATTGCATGCAAGTTTATCCATCAACAGATTTGTAGAAGTTATTATCAACATAGTTGGAAAGACAAAGTTCGTTTTATACCGTCATGTCACGTGATAATAATAGTTGTCTTATCTTCGTTGTAGTGCATGACGTGTGATAAAAAGGTCAAGGAAAATTTCTTCAAAACAAAAATTGATAAAACGATTACCAAAGCAGACGCCGATTAAGATATAGCATCAGGGAAATGAAGTCTTAGTGGTGGAATTCGCATAGAATGAAAGAGCGAAAGGGAGTCATGTGCTCTAGAATTTGTCGGACACACTTGATGCGATTTTTCTCCCCGAAGTCATCATTTCAACTGGCCAAGAAAAAAAAATGTTCGTGTAGAGATGGCTGGTTTTGTTACATGAATCCTAAGAATCCTATGTGGACTATGTGCGTATAGCTGTTTCAAACATTCCTTCAGAGTCCTCAGTCCATACATTAATATCATACAATGTTGGCAGGCTGGGAGAATCAAGGACAAGACATCCTACCGGAGGATCACCGGTATGCAGTGGCCCGAAACATTCTAGGACATTGGCTCTCCTCCCTACTTTAACTGAAATTCTCTTGCTCTCATCTCAAATTTAAGGAATATGTATGACCTTTTCGCCTCCTCCTTCTGATTCTTTTCGATAGGTTAAGATACATCATTCATAGCATGATGTGGTTTCTAGCATGTTTATTCATGGCACTGAGTCAAGATGTTGAGATAATACATAGTGGGCTATAATTGCCCCTAAACCGGATATGCCTAAATCATACGCGGCGTCAGGCGGAAAGATCTCGTAAATATGAGACGAGACTGACCTAAATGGCGCAAATGAATAAAAAATAATTACCAAATAACTTGAAAAAACAACAACAACAACGACAGAGGTGCTAGGCAGAAGCCCTGGCTAGAGTTTCCCTCTTCTCAGTAGTACCTACTCTGCGTTGGTCATTATTTCCTTGAAGAGGCTTAAAGTGATCAGATAACTTGCCCTTCAGAAAAAAAAAATCAAATTGAATTCATTAAATAATTACGAAATGAATTAGGGAAATTTGACTACTGATACTTATCACTGACCTTCTTTCTTTGTTCTTTTTATGCTCTTAGTTCTTCGAGGGCAATGCCTTCGTGATATGTATAATTGTAACATATCTAAAAAGACGCTGATGAGAGAAAACTGCAATGCAAATTTTCGATGAAATGAGGTTGTGTGAATTATCAATAAAAAAAACCTCAAGTCTATGCATGTGGGAATATGTGGCAGTTTAATTTTTTTTTAATGGTCACATCAAAATTGTACATTTTTTCTTACTGCTGTTTTTTGCTTTGTTCTGATGAAACTGCACTACCGATTAGGATGTTACTCTTATTCAAAGAGTCAAATGCACAAATTGAAACTAAGATGACTGTCACAATCCTTCCTCAAAGCAGAATCTTTAACCAATACTATATTCAATCCCGGTCAACCCCCCTCCAGCAAAAACAAACTAAAAAGAAAGAATGTTAAAATGCATGGGAATATCGGTGAGACACAGATTTGGACACACGGATATTAAGAATTCCGTATTTCTTGTTTATTTGTATCATATGTCATCTAAATCTGTTAATGATGATGGCCACGGTGGCCGAGTTTAAATTCTGTCAGCGGGATTACCTGCAGAGGGAGAGTAAACGGCCTTATACACAGAAAGTAGAACGAAAAGAAAAGAAACAGATAGATGGATGGATGGAAAGATAGATAGATAAATAGATAGATAGATAGATAGATAGATAGATAGATAGATAGATAGATAGATACATGTATATATATATATAAATATATATATATATAAATAAATATATATACATATATATGTATAGATAGAT